>NC_058089.1:124569986-124878486 GCF_014858855.1 Bufo gargarizans | reverse complement strand
AAAGTAGAGACAGGTGAGAGGATTTCTGCGGTCTGTCATTTATATGTTAAAAGTGGTTGCCGAGAACCAACATCACAATCATTGCAGACTGGGCCTGGAAGAGAGTCCCGGCCACCGGAGAAGAGTCCTGGTTACTCATGAATTCCTGCTCTCCTGCCCACCTGCTGATGACTGACCGGCTTCTACCGAGTTTTCTCTCTTTCTATCTAGGAGAGAACTGACAATCATCAGCAGATGGGCGGGAGAGCAGGAGAATATAATAACCAGGACTCTTCTCAGGTAGATTTGACTCTTTTCAAGGCCTGGACTGCAATGATTATGATGCTGGTTCTCGGCAACCACTTACTTTTAGCTCATGAGAGACACACCGCTGAAATCAGCATTTCTGTCACTATTCTATGCTGCCCTCAGTGAGGTCAGCATACAGTTGATGACGGGTTCCCTTTAAAGGGTCACTTCCATGTGCACACAAAGGACCTGCTACCAGGTTTATTCAGAATGGCTTACAACGGGGAACCAAGCCCGATCATATACACCTGGTCCCATTGCGCCACCATTTACTCTCAGAGCAAAGGTGCTTCATTTCCAAGCACGCAAATGGGGGGTGGGCTTGTATTCTGGAGTGGGCCCCCCACTTGTATAGCATCCTCTTCTGCTAATAGACACATATAGGGGGATGTAAACCAGGCTGTGAATGCAATCCTGTCGTACATACTGACGGGCAGCAGAAGCGGCAGGAAGCAGCAGGTGCAGGTCTCCGATCAGCAGGAGCGGAACACTGGCTTGAAATTTCCCCTGTGCCAGACTACACGGGAGGGAAGATAGTTAATCACATCCTATAAATGGCTAATTGCTGTTTAGATAAGGAGCACTGAGCAAGCTCCTAGCTCCAGGACACGGACAGAAATGATACTGAAATAGAGATGGTCACATCAACAGGAGACCTGACGTATGGATCTACTGCACCACGGCGATATTGTGCTGACATTACTTGGCTAAATGGCACTGCATCATGAATGCATGTAAGCCTGGTCACACATGGGTTCTCTGCAGACCCTACACATTGGGGGAAGGAAGGTGTTCCTGAAAGGTGAACTTCTTTGATATTCAGAAGCTGGATTTCTTTTCCTTCTCGGCAGAAGGAAGGCTCCTGTGGCCGCTTACGCCGGAGAAGCCTAGTTCCGATAGGAATTGAAGAACAATACCATTGTGGTTTAGGAATTCCAGAAATAAAAGACATAAAGGAGTGAACCTTAGAAACAGACTCTAGTCACATATAATCAATAAGGTAGCACAGTTCTGTAAGACACAAAAGCGCGGAGACGTCACCACAGCAACGGGCTGAGATGCTGATGGAGCGCCAATATTATTAACAGTTTAGCTAGGTACGGAACTATAACTGCAGTGACAGATCAGCCGCTAGAGAAAAAAAGCCGACCTTGGTTCTCCTGGGTCTATTATGTGGCCCTACGAATGCTGCACGCAAGTATTTGCAGGCAACGGGAACTTTGGGGTGAGGGTTAGGATCATTTTGCAAAGACTACAAAAGGAACTACTGCTGGGGAGTGTTAGATGCTAGAGCGGGCCGTCAGTGCTTGAAAAGCAATAAATGATAATAAAAAGTAGAACAGTTTTGCAACATACATTAAAGGAGCACTCCGGAGGGTTTATAGTGATGGCTTTTCCTTGAGATAGGCCATCAGCTGTTCTACAGTGGCCTCGGTGCTGGAAATACACAGCTCTGCCGTGGACGGAGATGATTACTGCAGCACTGGCCCCATTCACTTACCTCCTGGCGATAACAATCCATGCTGGTTGTGTGAAGGAGGCGCAGGTATAGTATAGTCAGTGCAGTTACAGTACAGTTCACATCTGCATTGTGGCTCCTGTTTGTAAGCCATAGAGCTTTGCCGTACACATCGTTTGCCGAACCCCAAAGGCCCCCTACAGACTGCACTGACTTGGGTCAAAAAGCATGGCTACAACCAAAGCCTCTCATAGAAATGTGAACCGAGCCTTATGAGGGTTTTTTTAACAAGCACCTGGGTGGTAATCACGCGCCAGGCCAGAGGATTATCCTATGGAAAACAATGAGGGTAACTGGACATGATCAGGATTACGCGCGGTTTTCATAGAGGTGGTGCTGCTGCTTATTAGCCACATCCCTGCCCGTCCATCCTGTCTGTACTTCTGCTGTGTCTTTAAATCCATTCCTATAGAGATTCAGCTGAAGATCTTATCAGCTGTATTCAGGATCATAACCCCTGACAAGTAGAGCAGAGAGGCTGCGGCAGCTCTTTAGCTCAGTGTTCTGAAGTAATGGCAGCCATTTTATTTCATCTGATGATTGCTCCCTAGACAAAACTAGCAAATATAACTAATTAAAGGTATAAGGACAGAAAGTAGAATAGACTTCAAAAAAATGTAATACAGAGAACCATCCACTTGCTATTTTTGCAAAAACAATTACATAAATATTCATACAGGAGCTGTAAATATTCTTTTTTTATGGTAATGTCCCTTTGGGGTCCCTCACACGTCCATAATGTATTGCGGATCCGCAATACACCCAGCCAGCAACCCTATAGAACTGTCTATTGTCCGCAATTGCGGACAAGAATAGGACATGTTCTATTTTTTTTCCGGAGCCGCGGACCAGAAGATCCTGCCCCATAGAGAATGAACGGGTCCGTACCTGTTCCTCAGACATGTGAATGGACCCTTAAAGGGGATTTCCAGAAATGTAATACTGGTAGACTATCCATAGGATAGGTCATCGATATCTGATCAGCGGGGGTTCAACTCCCATGTTAATCAGCTGTTTGTAGAGGCCACGAAACTCCAGCAAACGCTGCAGCCTCCTCGGAGCTTACCGAGCACAGCACCGTACACCGATATAGTAGCCGTGTTTGGTATTGCAGCCCCAGTCCATTCACTTGAATGGGACTGGGCTGCAAAAAGGCAATGTGACCGATGAACATAAACACTTCCCAAACCCCTTTCACAATATTTTTATATTTAGGAACACAGTTTGTGAAGTTTTTAAGTTTAGTCTCCAACATCAAATCATAATGAACTGGGTTTGAGATGCACCAAATCAGACATCAAAAGAAGTCCTACGGATTACATTGAAACAGAGGTCCGAGATGGGAGATTTCCCATCAATATCAATGTCTGACATGAGGACCTTCGTTAGACAGACCAATGATCTACATGAATGTTTTCAGGACAGACATTATCCCGAGAGCAGAATCAAACAGGCTTTTGATGTGGCCATAACCACTAGCAGTACCTGGCTTTAGAGCTCATCCGTGGCATTGAAGGAACGGATCTTAAATTAAATCCTCCTTTCCCATGCTTTGTGGGGTGCACGCTTTTACCTCTTTAAAAGACAACTACAAGAGTGAGAGAAGGCCACTGCCATTGTACAAATGGTTCCAACTCCATACTGCTCTATGTCAACTCCCTGATGAACCAGTCCGATACTGGGAAACGTGCTAGAGTTGCAACTCTGAAGGAAAACACCCAAACATATAGGGACTGGTTGCAAGATCACATTCAAAGGGTTTTACTGATTTTTTTTTTTAACTAATGACCTATCCTCTGGATAGATCATCAGAATCTGATTGTGGGGGTCTGACACCCGGGACCCCCGCCGATGAGCTGTTTGAGAAGGCCACGGCCTTGTAGTCATCAGTCATATGGCCTGGGCACAGATCAGCCTCAGATGTGAATAGGACTGAGCTGCAAAGCAAAACATGTATTTGCTACACAAGAGAACATGTATCTACAGGAACTAGAATACCCCTCTTCAAGGAATAAAGTGACTGCAGCCTCCCTAGTGTTGGCACCTAAAGTAACGCTATAGGTCAGGGGTGGCCAACCCGCGGCTCCTTGGTCCTTCATTTCCAGCTCGCAGGGGAGCGGTTCGGCCAGCTCTTACTATCTAGGCTACACTGCTGCGCAGCCTAGTATCTCCTCTTATAAGAGAACATGGCGCGTGCTGCGCTCGGCGCGCGCTATGTTCTCTCCAGCCAGACAGTGGAGAAGGAGGAAGGGAGTCCCTCCATCCTATGACGCGGCCACCGCTGAGCCCGATGAAAAGAGAGGGCGATGAAGCTGCCCGCACCACTGCCACCAATGAATGGGCGGCTAATTCAAGCAGGAGGAGGGACAAGGGAGGGAATAAACTGCTGCGCCGTCTGAGCTAGTGAGCGTGGCAAACAGCAGCAGCCTCCTCCTCCTGAGTGTCCTAGCCTCAGCCCCGGAGTCAGTGTGCATTAGTGCACTGCGCAGCCAGCATAGCAGGTACCCCACCCCCACACAGTGCAAGAGTAGCCTGCCTCAACATATGTATCAGGCAGCCAGTAAGATTGGGGCTAATCTGACTCATTAACCCCAATCTTGCCACTGCCATGTTTTAAACATGATGGGGGTCATTTATTTTTAACCTCAGGCTGGGCACATGCTTTTGGACTGGACCCCATGTGCCTCACATTAATAGTAAGTGACCCCCAAAGTACCATCTCACATAATTTGTTTGAAACCCCCGCTGGTGACAGATAAAGTAACAACTCACATTGAGATGATTATTTACTGACTTACTGATGATTCTTACTGACACACGTTAGGCTACTTTCACACTAGCATTTTTGCTGGATCCGGCAGGGTCCAGCAAAAACGCTTCCGTTACCGATAACGGGTCCGGTTGAATTATCTTTAACATAGCTAAGACAGATCCGTCAGAAACTCCATTAAAAGTCAACGGGGGATGGATTTGTTTTCTATTGTGTCCTATTGTGCCAGAGAAAACGGATCCGTCCCCATTGACTTGCATTGGGGTCATGACAGATCCGTCTTGCTCCGGATCCCAGGACAGAAAGAAAACAGCAGCATGTTGCAGTTTGCTCTGCGGTCTGGGAAACCCACGGAACGGAACGCATTTTGGAGCATTCTGTTCTGTTCCGTTTTGTCCCCATTGACAATGAAGGGGGACAAAACTGAAGAGTTTTTTTTCCCGGTATTGAGCCCCTATGACGGAACTCAATACCGGAAAACTTTAACGCTAGTGTGACAGTATCCTTAAGAATTGCCTCGAGTAGCAACGACTGAATACAAGCCAGATTTGAAACACACAGTGAAAAACACAGATTGCCAGAAGTCTCCCTAAAGCCGTCTACACTACAGGTAGGAAAGGTGGTTTAAATACACTTTTAAATGTTTGATAACTCAATTACAGTAACACTGTCGTGCGCACGCATATTTGTGTAAATGTATAGCCTGTGGCTCCTGGCAGTCATCCGTTTTTCTTTTCTGGCTCTTTGTGGCTGTAAGGTTGGCCACCCCTGCTATAGGCGATGACAAGATTTGAACACTTAAATGGCAGAAGGCAAGGTCTCATCTTCTACTCAGTCTCAGATTCTACTCAGTCTCAGATTCTACTCAGTCTCAGATTTAAGCATCACCAGCTTAGACATGTAATATGGACGCAATTGGCAGGGTCTCTTATACAAAAGTGCAACAAGCACGAAACGGCCGTTGCCTCCCTAGCTGTGTTTTGCCCGCATGACGCTGACATTTTTATGTGAATAAACCTGCAATGAGTATTTTTGGCGGGTGCCGCATTCTTTTTTTCTTTTCTCTCCTTTGTTGCAAATACAACTTGTTTTTTATGCTGAGCACCACCACTACTCCCATTCAATCAGTGCAGCACCAAATTAAATCCCACACCTTCAGCAGTGCCGGCCGTATCCTCTACATAGTACTCTCCTATACAAACAAGCTTCTTTGGAACAAATTACATGAACCCCGCTGAGAAAACCCTCGGGATTCTGCCAACAGTATGTACAGAGTTTTCTTTTCTATTTAAGCAGGTTAGACATAGTGCTTTGACTAAAATTAAATAAAGGAGCAGCAGAGCAAAAAGCAAACATAGAAATAGGGTGCAAGCCTCAGACAGCTGAGCACCAAAAACCTTCAATCAAACATCCAAACAAAGAAGAAGCACCCAAAAAAGGTCATTTATTCATCAAATGATCCGCAACGTTTCAGTCCCTTCGAGAATGGTCCCATAGAAAGAATGAATCATTGCTGTTCATCGGGTGAGTAAATAAAAATAAAAATTGTTGAATGTTTTTGGAGGGCTGCTTCTTTATTTGGAGATGTTTTTGGGGTGTATTATTCACGCTTTTGGAGCAATTTACTCAATCAGGTAATCCTTAGCACAGGAACCCTTACTACAGAAGTCCAACATACATTCTACACCCCTGATAGTAAACAGCAATAGCCTAACTAGGGAATGGGGAAAGGGTCCTAAAAGGACCTCCATGATTCCCAGCAGTGCAGACTGTATATATGGCTCTAGACCTCAACAAGCTTTGGTATAATAAAAACTCACTAAGCTATCCTCAGGATAGGTCATCAATATCTGATCAGCGAGGGTCCGACACCCGGCCGATCAGCTGTTTAAGAAGGCACCCGCACTCTCGTGAGCCCCTAGGCCAGTGATGATATGTTTATTGGTCACATGGCCTAGTCACAGCTTAGCGCTGCTGAAGTGAATAGGGCTGAGCGTAATACCAAGCACAGACACTATACAATGTACGGCGCTGTGCTTGGCAAGCTGCGATAAGGCCGGGCTCTCACAAGTTTACTATGGTTGATCATGTTGCCAGAATACAATGAAACTAAGAAACTTCCCTAAAAAAAAAAAAGCTAACAAACAAAAAATAGCGAAAACGGCAAACAAGGTCTCATGTGTCATAAGCTGCTAAATGTAGTTATAGATGTATATCAAAGTCTTCGAACTTTTTTTTTTTTTTTAACACAGGTTGGGCTAAACTGTGGTCTCTGAACTTAGGAGCCAGACCTGCAGAAGATGGGTGCTGTTCAGTTTCTGGAGGCTCTACGTGTACCTGGAGCTGGCCAGGATCCTACTGGTCTATCTGAAGCTCTCCAAATGTGGTAATTTGCTAAAGTGACATCTAGGGTGATGGGATAAAGCACTTGTGAAAAGATGGACCTGTCCGACTTCATCTTTAGCAATCTATAATGAGATAAAAATCTGCAGCAAAATGAAAAAGAAAACCAGTTTCTACCAATATCATAAACTGGTATCAAAACAGTTAAAGTAATCGGTATTGTGAATTTCGAACATCATACTCTGCATTCAGAAACCCCGAGTGGTGGAAAGCTGAAATCCAAAAGGTTTTTCTCATTTGAAGAGAAGTAAATGACTCCAGTTTCTAGGCAACTAAAGAGAAATCCCAGAGAGGAAAAGAGAGAGAATAGAGATGAATAAAACAGCACATTGCTATCTGCCTCTCGAAAACAAATTCATTGCTATTGATGGGACCCAGCATGGCCATTGCTAAAATGCAAGATTTATTTACCACTTCTTCAGGTGGCCCCGTACCGAACATCACTCGACCCTTCTCTTCTGACGAAGATCTTTTGGAACCAAGCCCAGGGGACAGGAGCTCAAAGATGAGGTCTACGCACAACTCAGCACGGTCCCACAAATCCAAAGTACCAGATGGTAAAATCTAATACTAACTGAACAAATATGTGGAAAATGGGTCATACATCAAGTGAAATGGTTTATAGGATACAGTAAGGGGTCAGTGTTCACAACACGTGAACTTGGGTGACTGGATGGGAAGCTGTTCACATGGCTTCTACAGAGGCATTGCAATGTCAAGTATTTTATGGGTATCATTTTTGTGTACGTTTGACTTTTCGATTGCTTCTAATTTTTTTGGGGGGGAAAAGGATAAACAAAAAAACTTAAATTTTGCCATTTCTTAACTCATTTTATAATGTTTATTGTGCAGGATAATTTTTACATATAGCTTAGGTTTTTATAGATGCTGCTATACCTATTATGTGCGGTTTTTAATTAAACAAAAAATAATAATAATATTAAAGATTTTGTAAAAGAAAATTTTATTATTTTTTCCAGGCGACTTGAATCTGCAATCATTCACATAATACACAACACTACTTATACAGTGAAACATATTATACCCATAGATGGTCGCTATTGACAATGGCATGTTAGTGGTTACACGATCAGGATCGGAGGTTCTGATCCTAGTCATAAGAGCAGGAGCTTAGCTGTCATTAAACAAGTAGCTAGGTACCCACTCCAGCTGGCACAGGAAGGCCATGCACAAGGCCAAGGACTCCTTACTCACTTTGAAATATACACTTGAGAAAATGAAAAACATTATGAGTGAATTATGAGTCTTCTTATTTGTGTCAGCTTTTCTAATAATAGAGGTGGTGGTTTAAAAAAAAAGGCCAATCAATTACAGGTATTTCAAAAGATAAAAAAGTCCCTAAAATTGGTGACAAGATATTGTCTACTTGAAACAGGACTGCATTCACACAGCTTGGTGGCACTGACGTCTCATCATCAGCACCAAGAGCCCCTCTACTGATGCTGCGAGAGCGCCCATTGGAGGCAAGAATGGCAAACAATAGTGTTCAGTAACGAAAGCAGGTTTGACCTTGGTGCTACTAATGATGGCCACATCACAGTTCACAGAAGAGCTGGAGAGAACCTACTGACATCTTGCATAGTGCAGAGACACACAGGACCAACACCATGATGTGGGCCACCATTGGCTATCATGCCCGCTTCTGTCTGGTATTCGTGGACAGAACATTGACCAGCCTTCAGCATATCCAGGACATTGTGGAACCAGTTCTTCTACCTTTTTGAACAGTCTGGAGATGTGGGGTTCCAATACGATAATGCCTGTCCACACACTGCCTGCGCGACAAACGTGCTGTTCAGGGTATCCAGCATCTGTATACCTGCTACTATGCCAGAGTAACCGCTTGTATTACCGCATTGGGGAGAGGTCACCCAGTATTAATGTGACCCTGCCTCAACATATACCCTGCTGCAGAACCCAAAATAAATGGGGCACCACCTTGGCTGTGTGACCATTGACCAAGCACCACTAGCAGTTTATACTTTGTCAGCCTCAGCTCAATCGCATTAAGCTTTCCAGGTGTTCTTTCTTTTTTTCATTTTCCACAAGTAGATACAGACCTAAGCTACTTTACCTGAAATATTTAAAAGGGTGCACTTAGGACCCCTCTTAAAATGCCCTATTAGTTCATATGGATGTTACAGAGCCCCTCACATGAAACCCTGTCTATGGTATATTGAGAATTTAAGCATTGATTCCCATCTGTATTACCACGGATGAAAGTTTCAATCTTTGAGAAAACCATACTTCCATTCCTACATAATTTGTTGGCTGCTTTGAGTGATTAGTCTATCCTTACGGTAAAAGTGACAGGTCTACCCTCTGCTATCTTGTGAGAAACCCCTGGACAGGCTCTAGGAAACCTATTAATCCAGAATTATCATTAATAGCTGAACTACTTATTATGCCACCACTCCACTACAAGCACATAGCTTCGGCCTTGATAGATGTACTAAGGATTGCCTGAAATCATTCATAATAAAGTGCTGGCTGTACTGGGACTTACTGAGAGCTGGTAGGAAGGGGGGAACCAGGAAACTGCTGTTTGAAGCAACACTGCAAGAATGCAGCTGAAGAAATACCTGAAGCTACCCAATCCCATTCCACATTATAAAAACTTTTACACAATATATGGCTATGGGTGGTATAGAATTAATCGTTCTTAGTTTTGCGGGTAGGGCCACATGGGGAGGCACTTTGGGGAGCACAGATTTGTGGGTGTAATGGCTGTTACCTCAAAAAATCAAGTGGCTAATCTATTTAAAAACTGCAGTGGCCACATGCTGCCGCGTTTCTCTCCCGCAGTGAAAGTGCCTCAGTGCTGCCCCATGTGGCCTTTTGCCTCAGTACCAGTATGTCTTTGGAGTAAAGGGGGGGGGGGGGGGGGGGTGCTGGAAAAAAAAGATAGAGCATGTCCACAGTTTTAGGTGCACCATAAAAATATCTTCATTTTAGGATGGCCTATCACATCTCTAATCTAATCTAATCCTATCGACCACCTTCATCATCATTGTTTGGAACCTGACTTATCAAACACAACCCACCCTGGTGCAGCCTTATAGCCACTCCTCAATCATGTACAAATCAAGTACTTGTTACCTTGTATGTCACCCCTTCTCCTTATAGATTGTAAGCTCTTGTGAGCAGGGCCCTCAATTCCTCCTGTTTGATTTGTTTGTTGCTATATGATGTATGATTTAGTTTGTACATGAACCCCCAATTACAAAGCGCTGCAGAATATGTTGGTGCTATATATTAAAGATTATTATCATTATTACACCCAAGCTGTAAAATGAGCAGCTAAAGGGTTAAGGAGCAAATTCCCCCAAATGTCACACAGTAACTGGTTGCATCACCTTTAGAAGCCATAATTGCAATCAATCTCTTGCTATAATTTGCCATCGCTCTTTTCCATCACGGTTTACGAGGCTGCATTCATTCCGTCGCACCGGGAGATTTCACATCTACACGGTCTCATTTGGTTTCATGTCAGAGATATCAAGCCTGGGTTCTGCTAGGCCATAGTGTCCCTCCTCAGATGTAGGGACAGACAGACAGACGTCGGTACATTTCCCCCTTTTGACTTTTTTCACAGATCATTGAAGACCAGTGAAGACCCTCCAGGGCTTTGTCCGTTTCCAGTATGAGACCAGCATAGAAGATCGTTCAGCACCATATCAGTGGACTGCACCTCCCTCATTATGGAGAATCATGGGAAGCATTTCTCCTGCGTCTGTGCAGTAAAACATTCCTGTGACTTGTGTATTATAGAGCCTGTGTGCAGGCCGTACTGTAGAGGGGAAATACAGTGCTCCACATCGCCAATGCAACTTAGAATTTACAAAGGGTGACAAGACTTTTTAGTTTTGTCGCCATTTGTGACTAGACCCAACGTGGCCTGCATCGCGAGTGCCAGCAAACATGGGATACAGGTGAGTATTCGTAGTTTTTTTTTTTCACTGCCGACTTGGGGGCCTATACATACAGGAAGCATAGCACTGCAGGGGGCACTGTGGGGGACATTACTACAGGGGGGGGCACTGTGGGGGACATTACTACAGGGGGGGCACAGTAAGGAACGTTACTACTGGAGGGGCGCTGTGAGGGACATTACTAGTGGAGGAGCGCTGTGAGGGAAGTTTACTGTTGAAAGGGTACTGTGGGGGACATTACTAGTGGAGGGCACTGTGGGGGACATTACTACTGGAGAGGCGCTTTGGAGGAGATTAATACTGGAGTTCTCTGTCAGGGACATAACTGGCAGCATTATTGGGGCACTCTAAAGGAATTTCTAATACAGGGAACAGTATAAGGACCATTACTGGTGGCACTGGGGACTTTTAATACTGAGGCTCTATAGGGGCATTACCAGGGAATTTTTTTTATATGAGGGAAATATACGGGGCATTACTGGGTGCATTGGGGGGCATTTTAATCTTGGGGCATTATAGCGGGATTTTTTTGTACATGGGCATTACTACTAGGGGCACTATAGTGGCATTTTTACCTGGGGTAGAATAGGAGATATTAATGCTGGAGGCACTGTAGGAACATTTCTATTACAGGGACATAATAGGGGACATTATTTTTGGGGACACTATACAGGCATTATTACTGGGAGCACAATATAGAGTTTTATTATTATTACTTGGGGCATTTTAGCGGACATTATTATTACTGGGGGGGGGGGGGGCGCACTCTAGGGGACATTACAACTGCTGGAGGCACCACAGGGACACTTTCTACTGGGGAAGAAAATAATGTAGAGCAGCAGGGGTGCTGCTCTACATTATTTTCTTCACTATTTGGATCCAAAGAGAATGCACCGGGGATTATATATAAAGATCTAAGAAGGATGAACCCCTAGGACCAAAGAGACTATCAATATGAATGTGCACCTGTATACTGAAGAGGACATTCACAGATGAATTAATGATAATAGGAGCGATGCCTCATTTCTGAGTACACCATCAATTGATCTGTTAAAAAGGAAGTATGAACAGGAGTCCAAAAGACTTATTACGATTGAATTACACCTCAGTACATTGAGGGAATATTATAAAACACAAAGAATTTCAATAGGGTTGAGATCTCACATCCTAAACTCTACCCTAATAACAAAGTATTCTGCTAAAAATTTGAGTTGGTGAACAATAAGTACTCATTTGAGTTGAGGTTATTGAACATTGAATATTTACATAAGGAAACAGAAAGCATTAAGAGAACTTTAAAAACACAAATGCAATCGCACTCTGCAACCAGCACTCTGCCTTTATGCTGGATGTTTAAAAAGGCATTGGTGTACATTTTGGCCAAAGCGTAATAAGCCACTCACCACGTCAAGGTCGCCTCCATGAGTGGTCCCTAACACTAGTTCCTACCTGTTATGGGCCATGACAGCCGCACAAAGTCCAGGGAGTGTAGGTACAGCATGCACGCCAAGCACACTCTGCTTTTAACCCCGTCCGGTGCCATTACAGCTTTCATCGGATCCAGGGATGCAAGTACCAGTAGCCATTTGGCTCCAGGAGAAGTATATAGTGGGCTCAGCATGCATGTTGGTACTTGCATCCCTGGATCCGATGAAAGCTGTAATGGCACCGGACGGGGTTAAAAGCAGAGTGTGCTTGGCGTGCATGCTGTACCTACACTCCCTGGACTTTGTGTGGCTGTCATGGCCCATAACAGGTAGGAACTAGAGTTAGGGACCACTCATTAAGGCGACCTTGATGTGGTGAGTGGCTTATTACACTTTGGCCAAAATGTACACCAATGCCTTATTCAACATCCAGCATAAAGGCAGGGCAGAGTGCTGGTTGCAGAGTGCGATTGCATTTGTGTTTTTGCGTTTGTATCTGTATTTCGCCATAGCAATCTGCACCTGCATAGGGTTGTGCGGGCTGAATCCCCCATATTTTTTCTTAAGAGAACTTTGATGACATTAGATACAGAAATACAAGGTCTTCTGGGTGCAGATGATTTTGCCTTACTTAAAGATAAAAACAGCATAACATGTACAACGTCAAAGAGCAGTAGTTAAAGGAACCAAGCGCGATAAATGGCATAGGGACCTAGAAGGTTATCAGTCTGGATGAGTATATAATTGGCAGAATCAACATACTCAAAATAGACCCAGGAGAAAGAAATAAGGAGAAAATTTGAACAAAGACATTTTGGATTCAGCACCTGTGACTCTAATCCACTCATGAATGGGGAAAGTCTGTTTTTTTTAGGGCTGGGGCAATCAAAACACACAAAAGAAGGAAATGCAGACAGGGTAGAAGGAAGCACCACAGGTGCCAGAAGGAACCTGCCTCCATCAGCATATCAGGGTTGCAGCAAAAAAAAACAAGGGAGCGTGACAAGACGCACTCAGAAGAGATGAATCAATTAGTTGTGAATATCTCCTCCATTGAATTGAATACTGACCAGATTAGGGTATCGGGTCGTGTACTAAGTTTTTTTGCTATGGATGTGGGCAAAAATGTTATATCTAATAAAAACTGTTGAATTGTCGTTGAAGGAGTAGGATTCAAAGAGAAAGAGCAATTTGGGAACAGAATAGAAGGTCAGCTGGGAAAAATCTGTCACGACAAGAGAGGATGGCATTGAGGTCGCTTGAGCAGAATAAAGACATTACGACAAAACATGCGGATAAGGGGAGATGCGGAAATAATTGGATGATGAGGAAGTATATGAAATATTGGGCGCTTGATGGTTTTTGTGACTGCACTTGGGGATACTTTCAAAGTTTTCCCAATTTTTCGGACTGACTGACCTTCATTTCTTAAAGTAATGATGGCCACTAGTTTTTCTTTACTTAGCTGCTTTTTTCTTGCCATAATACAGATTCTAACAGTCTATTCAGTAGGACTATCAGCTGTGTATCCACCTGACTTCTCCACAACGCAACTGATGGTCCCAACCCCATTTATAAGGCAAGAAATCCCACTTATTAAACCTGACAGGGCACACCTGTGAAGTGAAAACCATTTCAGGTGACTACCTCTTGAAGCTCATCAAGAGAATGCCAAGAGTGTGCAAAGCAGTAATCAAAGCAAAAGGTGGCTACTTTGTAGAACCTAGAATATGACATATTTTCAGTTGTTTCACACTTTTTTGTTATGTATATAATTCCACATGTGTTAATTCATAGTTTTGGTGCCTTCAGTGTGAATCTACAATTTTCATAGTCATGAAAATAAAGAAAACTCTTTGAATGAGAAGGTGTGTCCAAACTTTTGGTCTGTACTGTATGTGAGACAGATGTTTGACAGCGTGACTGTATAGTGCGGGATACCTCTTTGTTCAGAGATGCTCCCAGCACACAGTACGCAATGAGAGTGGGACACCTCATGCAAATCCAGAGGGACAGCAGGATGACATTGTTGGGGTAGCAGGGTGGGGAGGTTGTGCTTAAAATGTAGGGAGGCTTTTAGAAAAATTGAGAAATCTAACATGTTTTTCATAAACTCTGCACAGACTAGATGTGGCTAAAAGAATTTGTCATGGCGGTCTGGGTCAAACGAAGGAGAAGAGGAAAGAGAAGGTCTACATGACAGGAGATTCACTGGATGGAAGAGGTATGTGCTGTTGTAGTCTCCTTTGTTGCCTAGTGCTGGCAGAAGTCTTCTGTATGTAGAGCTGGCTCACAACTGTGATCTGCATCTCATCTTCTCCTCAAAGTCTTTAATTAGAATTATATGAATTTATGAATTTAAATTTGGCGACTAAAAATTAAATTTGGCTCCTAAATTTTTCAGCTCAAGAACCAATGGCTCCCAGTTATTTTGTTTAGTCTGGAGCACTGAAATATTAATTTATAGGGGTTGTCCCATTAAGACAACTAATCCCCTCTCCGCAGAACAAGGGATATGTGTCTGATCGTGAGAGTCCGACTGCTGGGGTCCCCGTTTATTACAAGAACCGGGTCCAAGCTCCCCATCTGAATATAGCAGTGAATGAGCGCATGAATCACTGCCACTCCATTCAACTCTATGAGACTGACAAAGATGTCCTAGTACAAACAGCTAGGTATCTAGAGTGCTGAATACAGTGACCATTGCTCCATGCTAATGGACTCCCTTCTTGTGATCATTGGGGTTACCGGCGATCAGTCCACTACCAATCCTGTGAATAAACTGTCATAATGAGACAAACCCTTTAACATGTAAAAACTGCATAAAAAAGGTGAATTTTTTCTGATGTGGTTTTAACCCTTTGGCTACGATAGGGAGCCAGTCGCATGGTTAGGTGTGGTCCACTATGCTAACTAAAAGTCTGCTGGTCATACTGTTAAATCTGGCAGGCCATTAAAGGGGTTGTCTCATTCCGTCAGTCCCATAAAAGTGAATGGGAGCGGTGGACAGTCATGCGCGGTGCGCTACCATTCACTTCTATGGGGAGAGCACTTAGTGGTGCCCAGACCGAAGTCCTTCAGCCACCACTTTGCAGGGCTCCGTTCCCGATATAGGTGGGGGTCCCACTCCAATAAGACAATGGGGGCATATCCTAGCGATATGCCCCCATTGTCTGAGACGAGACAACCCCTATACCCTTCAGCATTACAAGGTCTGACTGCATCCTGCAAAAATGATAACCATGAGGTATAGTTGAGATTTTCTTTTTAGCTAAAATGCGTAAGCTTGCCTCCCACGCCAAAGGTCCCTGCACTAAAATCAAAAGGAGTTCATTGAAATGGACATAATTACAGCAGCTTTCATTACATACCATTGGGGCCTGCCTGCGTCAGTGAACTGGTGGTTTAACCCTGTATCCGAGAAAACTGCTTTTTTTCAGTGGTAAATACAGTCACATCCCAAGAATTGGGATGCATGCATACATTCATACGGCACACGAATGATACGGCCATGGCCCGAAGCTCACATTGGCTAAAAGGTACGTAATGGCCACAGCCAGGTCATTTCAGATTTACTGTACTGTCTGCGCAGGGTTCTGCCACCCCCATCCGTCTTACACAGAACGCCACTTTCGTTGCAGCCTGCAATGCCGGGTATACAGCTATTTTTATACTTCCAGGTCTATTCCAAGTCATTGGAAATGCAGAGACAACCTTCACTCCGTGCAGACACAACGGCTATTTTCGGAGCCCTAATTATTGATTTACTGTGCACTGATCTAACATATTAGGAGATCTGCTGATTGACATTTAGTATGTACGAACTAGATCTTCACCCATCTATATAAATATGCAGAACATTCAATGGCTCCTGTGTCTCAGCTAAGGCGAGAAGTGAAAGGCTGTTCCTGCGTGTTAGTATCTCGACAACAGGAGAAGTGGGGAGTACAGTTTATTGGGAGGCAGCCATGCGGACCGTCCCTTATTAAGATTCCAGACTGTGAAACGAATACATTGTTAGATGCGACTGTCAGGAGGGACCCACAATGCTCCATCACTGTTCACAGCAGAGATGCTATTCTACCGCTGCTAGGAACAATGTCCTAAGACCACGACGCTCCAAATCTGATGAGAATATCGCCGCAAGACATTGTGACTACAGTGAATTGCTAAAAAAAAATTCTGGCCCGATTCTGCCAAATCGTTCAGGAGATTCAAATCAGGTTCAAAATGAATTCTACCCGAATCAATCGCTCTCCTCGATTCTTCGGAAGCAGAAATTTCTGGAAAATTAGCATAGATTCTCTCATCTCTAATTGTGACATAAGACGGTTCTTTGGGGAGTAGAGTGGTTGATATTATTTTATGCCCTCTGCCAAAACAGTCATATCTTAAATGGCGTTCTGCAAGCATGCCCCTATTGAATCCATAGTAGATCCATTTTTTACATCCGCACAAATTCAAAAACTTCACAAAAAATTATTCACCATTGTCCATCACATTCAAAATCGAAACTGTGGTATTTTACAAAACCGTATAATAAATGTGATTATCTTGGGACTCCACCTCCTTCTACGGGAAAACATTCACGTGAATCAAACCATTTATTACAGAGGCTGTGCACAGGCTGCTGTGGACCTGGATACTACACAGAGAGAAAATGGGTTGTGAATTAGCCCTAAAACTGGGCACACACAGAAATCAAAGGACACCCTGGCAAAATTAGAATGTACCCACCCACCAACAACACAGTTATCATCTCCCTACGCCAGAAAAGTAGCGTAAAAAAGTTGCAACTTTCTGAACACCAGGGGGTGTTTATCTTCATTTGAGACGGTTTTCGGAGTTGCCGTAGATTTCAGAGGTGCAGCCAGAGGTGCCAATAACTTATGAGGAGGCCTGCGTCTACTTATGATCAAGTCAGATTCTCCGGCGGAGCAGGAGATTTTAAAGACCGGTATAAAACGACCGTCTTTGATAAGTCTCCCCCATTGTATTCTGTTACTTTTCTAAGACTATATTCTCAGGGTTTTTTTGTGGCCCAAAAAGTATGTTAAAATATGCACCAAAAGTAATTAAAAAAAAGCCTAATAAAAAAGTTATGCATTTTATATTTCCTGGTTGCTTTTATGTTATTTATGTTAACACCTGGATCCCACAGTTTTTTGAAGAGGAAAAATATAGGGGCATATATATATATATATATATATATATATATATATATATATATAAATAAAAATGTTATATGTTCCACCAATGTTATAAAGGATAGATATTGTTCAGACTCAGCAACACAGTTGCACGCGTCCAAATAAGTATGGTGTTCATTCTAAGGCCCCCTAAACACGAATGTGTGCACCCCGTGGTCGTGCTGCGGCCCACCCGGACCCATTCACTCGAATGGGTCCGCAATCCGGCCGTTCCGCAAAAAGATAGGACATGTTCTATCTTTTTGCGGAACGGAAGTACGGGACAAAACCCCACGGAAGCGCTCCGTAGTGCTTCCGTAGGGTTCCGTTCCGTGCAACACCATTCCACATTTCCGGATTTGCAGACGCATTCAAGTGAATGGGTCCGCATCCGTGATGCAGAATGCCCACAGAACGGCACCCGTGTATTGCGGATCCGCAAATGCGGTCCGCAATACGGCAACGGGGTGCACCGTGTGCAGGGGGCCTAAAGGTCATATTTTTCCATGTATTTATACTAGAAAACTGCCCACTAATAAATCTGTGTCTGCCTGCAGCCACCACTAGGGGGAGCTCCGTACATAAGAACACAGTTACACCAGAGCTCAATGGGAGCTGTATAAAGCTCTATGCAATGAATGACTGCAAGAATTCAATTGACTGTGTCATGAAGGAAGGGAGGTAACTCAGTGCTGAGCACTTAGGGCCCTTAACAGACCCATGCTCAGCCTCCATTATCCACTGTCTTATGGAGTTACTTTCAGGTTGGCCACCTAATAGTTAACTCACTTGTTTAAGCCTCCTGACAAAGCCAGTGGGTTGGCGAAACGCGCTTTGAGGCATCAGTATACCGGGAGCCTTGGGTCACCTGTCCGAATGGGTAATCCATGTTGTCATAGCTGCCAGTGTCATTATATTGCCATGCAGTTTGTGCATCTATGCCCTGCTGTGTAGACTAGTTACTATGCATCCTTGATACTGGGCACTGGTTCCCGCTTTCCAATGGTCTCTACACAATGCTGGATTGTAGGATATTTTTGCTTACAAGTATAGTATTCTTCCAATAATGTTCAGACTGTATTTAACCAGGCTGCATATATGTGTATTGTTTGCTGGCACCATTAATTGTATCTCCCATGGGCCTGTGACCTGTAGTTGCTCTCGGGTGGTTTCTATTACCAGGGGTTTTGTGGTGGAGGGGTCCTACAGGCCTCCCCCCCCCCCATGTTGTCACCTATGTGTATGTATTTCTATTACTAATAAACATTTTTGCTATATTTTATACAAGATCGTTTGCATATTTATTAGGGGCTACTAGTTAGTTCTGTTGTAGGAGCTGGCCACCTAATAGTACTGGACATAATACTATGATCAACTTACCAGTATACCTGTGGAAATTAGGATAACATGACCAACCCTATTAATCTGAGCTAGGAACCCTACTAACGTCCAAAACTGCTAAATGCAGATGCTTGTCATGCAAGGTCCTAAGTAAGGTTTTATACCAGAGTGGTGCAGATTGAAAAAGAGAGATGCCATTAGAGTGGACAAATAAGCAACGTGGAAACTGCGGAGCACCACATGCCACTGATGTGAGAGGTCAACATCGGCTACGAAGGTGAGCGAGGGACATGATACAGTGGAGCAGCTCACTGCCAAAAAACAGGGGGCTACCAGATGTGTCTAAAACCTCTGCTGATTGGCATAGGGTTGCCTTCTCTGATAAGTCATGTTTTCTAATCCGCCGATCTAACTCCTCTCCATATGTAGCCCATTCATTATTTTCTGAACCTGATCCTCCACCCAACTCTCCACCGCACCGGGAAGCACTACCGATATTGGGTGGTGACTGGCTCATGCAGCCTTATATCTACCCCATCTCCTCAGATTGTAAGCTTTTGCGAGCAGAGATCTTGTTTCTCTTGTTCTAATTATGGACTTGTCTGTTGCTTGTCTGAACCCCCTGAATTGGAAAGCGCTGGGGAATATATTGGCGCTGTATAAGTAAAGATTAATATTATTATTATTGAACAGATGGATGTTGGTGTGTCAGGCGAGAAACAGTACAAACACCCTGCAACCATTGCTGGAAGGACACAAGCTGGTGGTGGTAGCATTATGGTCTGAGGAATATTTTCGGGGCATTCTCTGAACCCACTTATCCATGTGGAAGGAACTCTCAACCATTTTGGGTATAAATCAATCAGATGACATACACTCGTACATGCTGAATATCTTCCCTGGGGCAGATGAGATGTTCCAGCAATGTAAAGCCACATGTCACATGGCTAGAAATGTCTGACATGGATTGCAAGAGCATGAACAAGACTTCCAAGTTCTACCCTGTACCCTAATTCCTCAGACATGAACCCAATTGAGCATCTGTGGGACCATCTTGATCGTCGTGTCCACTCTATGGATCCTCCCCATACACCATCCAGCAGTTGTGGGATGCATGGCTCCAGACATCTGGGATAACCTACTAGGACCTTAGAGTCACTCTTAGCCCGTCTAGCTGCTGTCCATGCTTCACACGACGGATACTCTGCATATTGGCTGGTGGCTATAATAATGTGACTGGACTGTGTATAATATACTGTATGTACTAGACTATAGTGAGTTATTATAATATAATAGACCCTAGTAACAAGTGATTGGCCCCAGACTCCACTCCACATGGGACCCTGCTGTATTTGAGGCCTATTAATGAGAAGGCCTGGGGCCAACAGAGGATCCTATAGACTGTGACCCTGCCAAACTGTGAAATCTTCTGAAATGTCTAAATGACCTTCACAAGGTTCAGAATTTAAAAGTATTAAACAGTCTACTCAAGTTAATCTCATAAAAATATAATTCTCCATCCTGTAAAAATCACAGAGATAATAAGGCCACATTCACATGTCACGTCTCAGTGATGCACAAACAGCTACCTGTCAACTGCACTAGACTGAAAACTCTAGGCATAAAATAGGAGTAAACTATGTATACGAGTTTAGATTATGCAAAGTCGCCTCCACACACGGAGCGCGCTCAATGACTGACAAACCCATCCTCCTGGATGCAGCATTCAAGCATACATGAAATGATGTAAAGGGCCTGATATCTTGTAGCAGCTGCCAAAATAAAGCAACTGTAGCTTGATCTAATGTTCCACTAGTGCTTTCTTACAGGCTCCATTCGAAATTGACAGGTCGGGGCTTATATTTAGGTATTATTACACGCAATCTAAGAAAATCTGCAGGTCACAAAAAACTAGAAGCGCCTTCAAAAAAAAATATAAAAAAAAATTATATATATATTTTTTTAATAATATTATTATTATTATTATTATTATTAAGAGTCTTCACTATGTACAACCCTTCCCTTTAGGATGGCGTTAACGGCAGAGCTGTGGAGTCGGTAAGTTCTGACTCTTAGTCCTGCATTTTATCACACTCTGACTCCACCTTTGATTCCTTCATAAATGGCCAATAATTTAGTAGTAACAAATTTATTGTAGTAAAATGGTGACATTGGGCTTTTTTCTGTAGCACAGTTAACACCTAAACTCTTAAATGGGTTATCCAATTTCTCAAACAGCCCCCTGTGTGCTGGGCCCCTCACAGGTAATATACTTGCCCCGCTCCTGGTCCCCGCACCGCCGCTGCTGCTTCTCCCCGTACACGGATGAAAACATCTGCTGTCAGGGGGAGCAGCAAATGGCAGGCGGAGACAAGCCTCCCCGTCCCCGCCTGCCATTTGCTGCTCCCCCTGACAGCAGATGTTTTCATCCGTGTACTGGGAGAAGCAGCAGCGGCGGTGCGTTGACCAGGAGCGGGGCAAGTATATTACCTGTGAGGGGCCCAGCACACAGGGGGCTGTTTGAGAAATTGGATAACCCATTTAAGAGTTTAGGTGTTAACTGTGCTACAGAAAAAAGCCCAATGTCACCATTTTACTACAATAAATTTGTTACTACTAAATTATTGGCCATTTATGAAGGAATCAAAAACTACCATATTTTCCAGCGTATAAGATGACTTTTTAACACATGAAAATCTTCTCAAAAGTAGTGGGTCGTCTTATACGCCGGGTGTTGTCTTATAAACCGGTATACAGCATGCTGAAACTTACGGTACTTACTTCTGAGCCAGACTGGAGATTATGACAACACTAATCGCTGTTGCGAGATCGTGAAAACTCACCATGGGAACGCCTCAGGGTTAGAATATACCATCGGATCTAAGTTTTCGCAATCTCACAACAGCGAATTGTCTCATCATAAGACTATGCAACCAATAGAGGACGCTGTTCATGATTTATAAACAGCACCCTCTATTGGTTGCATAGTCTTCATTATCCATCAGCCGATTGTGGGAAACAGCGAATTCTCCATTCTGCGCTTCCACGTGTCCCTGCTGTGAAGCAACTCTGGCTGGACCCGCTCTGACCGAACCTCCTGAAGCATGAGCTGGGCAAGCGGGTGAGTGGCGCTCGTGGTTTGCGCTCGTGTGGTCTTCATGTTGCCCTGGAGTGGAGGGTGCCGGGGCCGCTACAGGAGGCGATGAGGAAGGGTCTCGGGCAGCTGAAGCAGGCGGCGTTGCGTCCGCGCCATTATCAAAGTAAAAGACCAGCCTGCCCTGTTTGGCTTGGGTCTTCTTCCCCCGTGGCATCGTAGGTATGTTTACTAAGGGAGCTGGGCACAATTGGCAGGGGTTTTAAGTATTGGGAGAGGGTAACTGGCTTACCTGAAGTCGGATTGTGCTGGAGCTATGCATTCATGCAGCCATCACGAACTGCTGCCTAGCCACCCCCTGGTTGCATAGTCTTATACGGCGAGTATAGCCCAAACCCTATATTTTAACTGGAAAAGTTGGGGGTCGTCTTATACGCCGGAAAATGGTTTAGCGAACACGTCTAGTAACTCTACTACATCTGTAAGTAATCCGGCTACTTAGATAGAACTTAAACCATATTTATTGGAATACAATTTCAGAAATTTTCTAAATGCACTATGCATTTAAAGGGTTTCTACCACTTCAGTTTGACACTAGCTTTCAGACACGAGCGATCTGCTAGTGTCTGATCTCCATAACCATGCAATTCTTAGACCTTTGTGTGGAGCCGTTTCATTAAAAAACTAACTTTTATTCCTATGGAAATGAGACTCTAGGTGCTATGGGGGCGTCTTTTCAGCACCTAGAGGCTCGGTCTACTCACACTGTATGCCCACCCATCTCGTCTTGAATGCCTGCCTCCATCACAGCCATCGGACAAATTCACACGCCTGCGCCGTTCACTTCTGTCATCGGCGCAGGCGCAGTGAGTGAAGGCTGCTCTCCTGATGCCGGCTTCCTCACTGTGACATAGTCGGCGTAGGCGCAGTGAGGAATCCGGCACCAGGAGCGTATCATTTACTCACTGCGCCTGCGCCGATGACAGAAGTGACCGTGCAGGCACGAGAATTCGTCCGATGGTTGTGATGGAGGCAGGCATTCAAGACGAGATGGGCGGGCATACAGTGCGAGTAGACCGAGCCTCTAGGTGCTGAAAAGACGCCCCCATAGCACCTAGAGGCTCATTTGCATAGGAATAAAAGTTAGTTTTTTAATGAAACGGCTCCACACAAAGGTCTAAGAAATGCATGGTTATGGAGATCAGACACTAGCAGATCGCTAGTGTCTGAAAGCTAATTTGGTCAAACTGAAGTGGTAGAAACCCTTTAAAGAGGATCTTTCATGGGTCCAAACATTATAAACTAAGTATCAGGATACGTAGGGCATAGTGCAGGGATATAACTGCACTTACTATTTTCCTGGGCGCCGCTCTGTTCGCCTGCTGTGGCCCCCGTTGTATTCTCCCGCCTGGTATGCTAATAGCATCGGAGCAATGAGGAGGAGGCTGAGTTTTTCTCTGTGGGCGTCTCCTTCTCCCCTGACTGAAGCGAGGTCCAATCACAGCGGGGAGCGTCACTGCCAGGGAGGAGGCGCCCATTGAGAGACAGGGCAGTCTCCTCCTCCCTGTACCGATGCTAAAGTTAGCATACCAGGCAGGAGAATACAACGGGGGCCACAGCAGGCATAAGAAATCTATGAAATTGTCCTCAGAAATAGTTAGAAAAGCTGTATAAGCTCTACATGTGTGCCCTGCAGAGAATCCAGTGCAAGTCTAAATGGGAATAAAGGAAACATGTAAAAAGTGGAGCGGCTATATTCAGTCCTGCAATAAAAGGGTTGTCTGGGAATAAATAACTTTTCACAGTCAATTTGCCATTTTTGTCACTTTAACTACCCAATTTTTTTTTAAATAAAAAAGTGATCAAAAAGTCGCACACACTTAAATTTGTTATCACTGAAAAGAACAGTTCATCCCGCAAAAAACGAGCCCTCAAACAGCTCTGTACAAATAGCTACTAAAAAGTTATAGGGGTCAGAACATGGTTATGAAAAAAAATAAAAAAAAAATAAATAGGTTTGAATTTTTATTTTCAGTATTAAAATGCAAGAAAAATTATAAAGTGTGGTATCATTGGAACCGTACTGACCTGCAGAAAGAAGATAACAGGTCAATTTTACCGCACAGTATAAAAAATAAAAACCTTTATCAGAATTGCGTTTTTTCCCAATTCTACCCCATTTGGATTTTTTTTTACAGCTCTCTACTACATGGTATGCAACTGCAAATGGTGCCAATAGAAAGTACAACTTTTTCCACAAAAAATAAGCCATCATAAGGCTATGGGAAGGCGAGGAGTGAAAAACGAAAACTCAAAAATGGAAAATCCCGGGGTCCTTAAGGGGTTAACAAATGGGGTTTGAGAAACACTTCTAACTGTCCACAGTGTGAGTCACCTGAGGCCGTTTATAGAACTAAAAGAATATTGGGGGGCCATTCACAATTATATTAACCTAAAAACTTACGGTAGAGTCTTGGATTTTGAGTGACCTTTCCAGGTTGGGTGCCATAAACACAATTATTTGGGGTAAAATAATGTTTTTGGCGAGGCTCTTGATTGCACAGGCTTGGTTCTCATCCAATACTCCAAGTATAAATACATGGTTAAATCTCGTGAACAAGATTAAAAGATATGAAAATATTTTATATGAACAAAGAAACTCTGAGGATCAATGGTTTAAGGTATGAGGAGAATGGAATTTTTAATTTTCCCTGCCTCAACCTCCTCACTATCCCCGTTCCGTCTCTTTTTACCCAGGGGGATGGGAGACGCATAGCAAAGGGGTGGGCAAGGCTTAAGAAAATGGAAATCATAATTGTGATGTTTTACTTTGTATGGAAATATTATTGTTTAACCCCTTCCCGACCAGCGCCGTAATACGGTGCTGCGTGAAGCGACTTCCTGACCAGCGCCGTGGTACCACGGAGCGCTGATCGGGCGGGTGCAGGAGCTGTGCTTGCATCGAGAGATTCTCTAGTTCATGCGGCTGCAGCAGAAGGCACATAATTGGGGTTCTCAGCAGGATGAGGATTTGCTTTAGGTTAGGAAAAGGCAGGAAGTATGGAGGCAAAGATGTTTGTGTTGCAAACGTTGCAGATACAAGTCATGGCTGGAAGAAGTAGTCATGGTAAACTGGGTCAGATGGAATAGACAGGAATAGCGAATGACAACAGAGTATAAAAGTCACTGGATCTGATTGCAGTGTATTCAATACTGAACTGTTGGCATAATAAACCGCCATTTGGGGCCCTGGTTTTAAATTTTGCCCAGGGCCACGCTTCGACTAAAACTGCCACTGTCGACTCCTGACATTGGTTTCAAAAATTGCACCAAAACAATCCAAAAGTCGGTCCACACATGGCTGATCCTTCCTGCACAAATACGCCGGTGGATTTTGCTGCAACTCTGCATGGATAATAAGCAAATTTTTTCCCACTACACTGAAAGGGGTGACATCTATGGTGAAAACCCCCACTGAGTTGCAGACGATTTAAAAGTTCACACCACAGGTCAATTTCTGTTGGAAAAATTCCATAGCATGTGTATTTTTATGTATTGTAGGAAGGCACAAGGGTTCATCATTGACGGAAGGTATGTGTCGCTGAGATTCCTGGCCTCGGTGAGGTAAGAGTCGGTAATTTCATGTGCCGGCGGCAGATAGTGCTGGCTGATATGGTTTTGCGATTTAGTGGCTGTAAAGCCGATCCGGGCCGGCTCTTACTGGGAGCAGCCAAAGTGCAGGCTGGGTGGCTTCTCCCCACATTTCAGGCCGGGTCTTGGTTTGGGCTATAAAACACAGGCAGCACTGGCAGGTGGTGGGAATTTACTCCTCTCTGACAGTGAAGCTCTGTCAGTCTCTGTGTTGGGACCTGGGAGTTTGGGCCTGGGTAAAGGCCTGCTACCTTGTTGGCGTGAGAGCAGGTGGTTTCTGCTATGTCCAAGGACTTCTGCATTGCTGCATGGTGTGAACAAACACCAGATTGACTGTTTTCCTTGAAACTGACTTTTTGTTTTGCTTATCCTTATGTGTGAATAAAACACTGAACTATTTAAGATAAAGACGTTGTCGTTAGGATAGAGGTATACCATGGGTTTAGAGTCCCAGCAGAGTTTGAAATATGTATTTTGGGGGTTATGGATGGGATAGGTAATTTAAATCACCGAGCAATAGCAACCAAACTCTTATTCTATGCCAGGAAATGTATTATTGGTCGTTGGTGTAGTAGGGTGTCACCTACAATCAAGGAATGGGAGAATCTGGCCAGAATCTCGATCATGTATCAAATTCATTACTTTGGTCACTGTCATTAGGGGGCACGAACAGGACTACAGCGGCACCTCCCCGATACCAAGCTGACAGCCATACAATTACAGAACCACAGAGCGAGTGAAGCGCTGGGTTAAGTAATGGAAGTCACTGCAGGCGGCTGGTTCCAGATTCATTGGCAGAAGTCGCCTGCAATTTGCAACTGTTCACTAATTCGCTGCTATGGCGGGTTCCTGAAGAGACTCATACAATGAGCATGACCTTCTGAATCTCTAATGGATACAAGATATACTCCAGCACATGTATACGGTGGGAAATGATGTACAAATACATAATTCAACATTTACAGACGGAGCATATACTAGGACCTTGTGCACCAGATGCTGCATAAAAAGAGCAAATCTGCATAAAAAGCTAAAACAAATGACCGCGTGGCTAAAAAAAAACAAAAAAAAAAAAAAAAAACACACATCCAGAATGCATGTAATTAACAAGACCTCGCTATAAGCGAACCAGCCAAATATGCAGAACTATTTATAATGGAAAGATCCTGGACATTAATGCGGTTTTCAGAGATTAAAAAAAAAAAAAAAAAAAAAAAAAAAAAAAAAAAAGGCACAGAGCAGGGGGCGGTATAAAATAGAGACAAAAACCTTACCTATAAAATGTACAGCCGCTCAGGAGGTATCTCCATGGGATTACGTTTGGCACTTACGCGAATCCTTTGTTAGATTTTCATTCTTGGGCTTATACAAGCCAAACATTGTGTCTTTTGGAGGTTCTTCCAGTTATCTGACCTGCTTCTTTTATGCCGTCACTGATCTTTTAGGGATTTACCACTTGGTGGGAATTTTTGCTGCCAAATTCTGGAAAAGTCATCCCCAGGGTAGCAATAGTCAGGGACCCACATGACCCAGCACAATGGGAGATTCTGCCCTGAGACCTGGTAGCAGTCAGATTATTTGGAAATGCTTGCTCAAGTGGCCTGTCTGTTTAGGTCTTAGGGCAAGAACGAACCTTGCGGCAACCATGGCAAAAAACAGGCCTACAGATGGTGTCCAATGACTGTACAATTTTGAAGGTATAATTTACCGCAATCCTTTCTTCCCGGGGGCGGACAGGAACTGCCTGGACAGGAGCATGCCCATCAAGGTGATCACTGATCTCTAAGGGGAGCAGATGTCTGGCACACAGCTATGCAATGTGAGCCAGACATCTGTGATTGGTTATTTCTTGGCGGGCAAACAATGCGGCTAGTACAACCCAAAGTGCACATTAAATGCATAAGCACAGAGCCCGAGACAATCAAGTCTCCTTTATTTTCTAATCTCGTGGCCTCCATCCAAAGAAAGTACAGCTAGCTCTGAATGAAGAACACCTTCTCCCCTAATATCATGTAGATGAGACAAGGCTTCGTTAGAATAATCCGCAACTTTTACAGGAACTGCTCAAGAGTTAAATATCTTGTTTACGGGGACTACAGCAGCAGCGAATATCCATATCCAGCCTAGTGTCACCAGCAGTTCTCTCAGCACACAACACACAATGCATCTCTCCCACACACCAAAGAGAACCTTTCATGATGTTCCAGGAAGATAATTATTAATTCCTCAAGGATTCAGGCCTCGGAAGATACTAGGACCACTGCAGTCTTCATTACACACAAAACTTTGGGTCCAATTTCTCATCTTCTTCACCTCAAAACACATATACAGAAATCCAATGTAGACATTTATAGCACCAAAGTAACTGTAGTGTTGTACAAAGCATACACCTATCCCCCTTGACTATGGGATTACGATATAATACATACAGTAATTTCATGAAAAACCTATTAACATCAGCATAGGGGATATGTCCATAAATATATTAGCAGTCCAAAAGTCCAAAAAAAAAAAAAGAAAAAAAAAAGCCCACTGACAACCTAGCTGGGAGTTCTCCTGGGTCGCCCCGTGCCCCAGCAGGAGAGCATGCTCACTTGCTAGAAAACCAAGTCTCACGCCAGCCCCTGCAGTGGCGGATGGGTCAGCTGCTTGCTTTGGACAAGTGGTCTGGTGGCGGACCGGTGGAGAGGATGGTGGATATAAGGGGTGAAGGGAAGAAGGCGCTGTGTGCCAGTAGGGAGCCTGAAGAGAGGAGATGCAAGCAGCTAGTGTGGTGAGATATTCTCTTGACTTTATTAGAATGCTGCCCCCTTGATGTTTAATCTATATAGTAATGTGCATGTCCAGCTACTGATGTGGACACACATGCTCAGTCCCCTCCAACCATATCTACTGTTATAAGCTGTGAAATTCGCAAGGACTGCGGCAGAAAGGACATGCCCCCTGAGAACGAACACACCTCCCGAGCTGTGAATGGGGATTGCCCTGGATTTATTTGAGGTTCAGGGCTGGTTCTAGCTTTGTTAGATTGTTAATTTTCATTTTTTACATCAATCAAGGCATATCTCATTTAAAAATGTGACGCTGTTTAAAAGGGATCAACATGGAATACTGAGCAAATCAACATATTTCTGCTATGGATAAATGCCGTCATCGGGTGCTATACAGCAGGCATACGTCGTGCAGTTCAGATGGGCGCAAGAGTATTTTGCCTCCATTTAGTCATAATATATCGAAATTATTAGTAGCGGTCATCCAAAAATGCATAAAAAAGGTCAGAAATGTAATAAAAATATTTAAGATAAATGGATAGAGACATAGTGAAGGTGTGAACATGGCCTCCAACCGTACAACCCCAAATTAGGAAAGCTAAAGAAACTTAAAACTAATAAATCTAATAAAAGGCAGGTGCCAGGAAAAGGGATATGCTTGACTGGAGTAAAGTACTTATTAAAAACCCATTAGAGCATTTATGGAGTGACTGGGATGAATTGGCGCGACACTGCTCTGAACAGTGCGGCGGCGGCTCTATCAAATAAAAGAGAAGGATCACGTATGATCTGTTGGACAGCAGTGTACGGTGCTGCCATAGATTTAGGAGTCGCTGACCACGTGGCTTAAACATGCGACATACGACATTCGCCGCAGATGCCAATAGCGGGCTATGCTTCGGCGTTAGCCGACTATGAAAGCTGAACAGGGTTAACAACGTTTAAACAGAAAGAATGAGAAGCAAATTTCACAAAGGTCATCAAGGGCCGGTGAAATAACAAGAAGGCGTTAAATTAACTAATCTGTAGATTTCTGGAAATGCTTAAATCTAGAAACAAGTTTGACATCTCGGCTCCTCAAGAAATTCTGAATGAATAAAAGTATGAAGCGTTCATGTATTAGGAGGACATGACACGGACATAACGGGGAGCGTTTTGCCTGTGAGCATTTAGCATTATACTGTGCGGTTAGAGGTCATCTTCACACATTCACCATGTTTCTACCCATTTAATACATTTATTGCATTTCTTATTTATTTTCTGAATTTACTACTGAACTCAATAGATGATTTTACCTGAATGGCGCAAAAATGCTCTTGTCCGCTCATTTGTAGTCTACTATATATCTACTGTTTACCAATGTTTTTATACACCTGATGAAGGCGCTTATGCAGAGCCAAAATGCGTTGTGCTACCATCCACAGACCCCACTTCAGGTTTGTGAACCTTTTTTTTTCACTTCCTTCTTCAAGACTGGGAACTTTTACACATGGCCATTTTTATTAACAGTCAGTGAATAGCTGCCATCAAAAAATAGGCCAGACAGACCCCACTGAAATCGATGGGCCTGTTTTTAATGGGTGTATAGACCGGAATGAGCCCATCTAATGGCTGTTAAAAAACGTCTAGAAGGGCCTTTCAGAGGTTAAAATAAAATATACTCATCTACTAGAACATGCAGAGACACTCGCTCCTCACTGGATGCAGCAGGACCTGCACTCTCAGCACGGTGATGTCACATGATCAGGTTGGGAGCATAGGTCCTGCAGCATCCAATGAGGAGCGAGGGCCCCATGCATTTAAGCGTTCAAGACGTTTATGGGGGTTATTTTGCTGGCAGTATATTGGAGCACTAGAGGGGCCCTTATACTAGGGGGTACTATGAGGACCATCTGATGTCCGGGGGGCACTATGGGGACAGGGATTAAAAAAAAAATATATATGTTTAATGCCCTTACGTGTGAACATAGCCTTACTGCGCTGACAATGTAGCCTCCAAGAACACCACGGGTTTAGTATCCGATATGCTCTTCAGGCTACATGCACATGACAGGGGGAAATAAAAACGACCGTTGCACATCTGGCTCTGAAAACTGCCAAAAATGTGACGTCTTATTTTTTGGGCAGCCAATATTTACTGGCCATTAAAGAAACGGCCATGTGAATAGCCCCATAGTCTTCAACTGGTTGTAAAAATGGCCGTGTGACCGCCATTACTTAAACGGCTGTCGCTCAGCCATTTTTCCCTTTTGTGTACATGAGGCCCTATATAGAGCTGTGCCCATGGAGTCCACAAACTACAAAAGATAAGAATGCTATTAAGCCTAATCTATTCTGTTAATCTACACTGCAGTACCATAAATCTATCCACATCCCTTCTACTGCTATCCCTTGGTTGTGATTGATGGGTATATAGGCACATCCCTTATCTAACACCAAGACTCTGGTAATAAAAAGCGTAGCAGTGCTATCACCGCCAAATAATTTCTGATACCTATTGTGAAAATTGCACCCAGCTATTTGCAATAAGGTGCTTTCATGCAATTTTGCATCAAAACCTAATGTTTTGCAAAAATTCATTAAAAAAATAAAAATAAAAACTGGTTTGTGGCAAAGTCTGACCTAACCAGGAGTCTTTGATGCACCACACCGCTTTAAAATAAAATTCAAGATGTGCACAGTTTACACATTCATCATAGATAACATGGGTGACAGCCTGAAGGAAAGCTCCTGTATTCCATGGTATGGAGACTTACTGGCAATGCACCATGGGAAATATGCAAACTCACAAGGAGCCACTCCTCCTTCCTTGGGAGATACCGTTTTGCTTACTGCTGCCAATAATTCTCCATACCATGGAGTACTTCCAGTAAGTCTCCATACAAGACTGGTCTCTAAGGAGATTCAGCACTCTGCCTAAGCCACATTGCACCCAGCAGAATCCTACGTGCTGACGAGGGGCAAGCACCCTGAAACAACTAAGTTTGAATATCCGAATTGACTATATTCCCTTGTCAAATCCCAAGGATTGTTTGGAAAGTCAGATTTTGACTCATAAGGAGTCACTCTCGAGAGGTGGCAAGGTGGTTCTCTTCCTTGCATATTCTTGCCAACATATAGGGTGAAATCCGCTTGAAAATCTGAAGGTTTTTTATGCAGATTTGTTGCCAATTTTCTACCGATTTCTCCTGAACCACTTCCAGGAAATGTACACTGTGGCACCAATACTAAAGATGGTGGAAGCTTAGAGCGGCTGTCGAGACCTGCACCAGATTTATCACAGGGGCTCCGGCTGGATGACGAATCGGGCGCAGGGACACTTTTCCCTGACTCTATACCATCTAATGGTTGACTTACTTTGAGACAGAATCTTACGCCAGAATTGTGGCATCATTTTTGCACAAATTGGTCCTGTGAAGCTCCTCCCTTTCTGAAAAGCCCTACCCCTCGTTGAGCACGTCAGAAAAAAGGGAGGAAACCGTAGATGTGCCAGATTGCGCCACTTTTTAGACAGACTTTTGGAGCAAACACATTGGTAAATCTGGACTGTTACGTGAATCCAAATGACCAATCACATCATTGTTCACACAAAAAAAAAGCTCATATAGGGCGAGCATGTAAGCATCTCGAGGATAGCGACATGGCTCAACAAGATGTGTCCTAACACTATGCCTGTCAGAAGATAGGACAAGAAGAGTTGTCATGGGTAGCACCCTTAAAAAGTGTTTTCCCTACGGATTATTTTACGGAAAATAAAGAAGGTGCAGATATTGCATATTTTCTATTATGCAGTACATTATTTTTATACCGGTTACAGGATGTATACCCATAGGTCTTATCTGTGGATTAAATACCGTGCATTCATACAGTTAACACTGGCAGGTCCACTTCCAGCTTCTAAATGGCATAATGATAGTCCTTGGCTTAGAACGGCCCCACTACAATATCTGAAGGACTCTCAAATCTTTTGAGACATTGTTAAAGCGCGATATAATAAACCTGCACACAAGAAAAGGAAGAAGAATGAAGGATTCTTTAATTAGGGTGTAACCCAAGAGGGAGAGGAAAACAGCACAACAGATGGCAGCACAATCATCAGCTACAGAAGCTCCTCAGGCATCAAACAATACTCTGGCCTTTAAACCACCAGGCTAGATGGTTACTGCATGCTGGGCACTGCCACCTTTCCCTAGCAAACCTCTTTTTAAGCACTTGGCACTGCCCGGCAGGAGCTCTAGCCAGCTGGAGAGCCTCTCACTATCTCTAGCCTGTGTGCCGCTCTACATAGGGACTTCCCAGCTCGTCTGCAATCTACTCAAGATCTCACCAGAGCGTCTCTCTACAAGGCACTTCTACCGGGTAGGTCAAGTGCGCCCACTTATCCGTCATCAGATGGTCTGTGGACATTCAGGAAGCTAGGTTCCAGTGACAGGAGTCAATACACGAGGAAGGACTAACAGGATCACATTTGTTTTCAAGTACTATCTCCCAGTTTAGTAAAGCGACATAACTAAATGATAGAGGAGCAGCAGTAGGATAGGCTCTTCTATTTGTATCAGCCCCGCGATGTCTGCTCTCAGCCGGCAAAATAGGCTCCGGATCTGGATTACCTCCAAAACCCACAAGACACGAGGGCAGCTAGGACGCCAAGCCAATTTCTTTTAACAGTGTTTACAAATGGCTGTAATAAAAGAAAAGGGAGTTGTGCGAGTATCTGAATTCACGGCGTATCAGGCGCTTATGAGGAGGAGAGACAGGAAGGCACTGAATGTAAATCAGAGCGATGCCTACTTACGTGGCGTGTCAAGGTCAATCACCCATTCAGATGCCAAGACATGGAATTCACGTATGATAACGAGCAGTCTCCGAGCTATTCTGGCCGAATGCAGCACAACACGGCCTGCAGTAAGGCTGGGTTCACCGCAAGTGTTTGTCATCCGTTTAACATATAAAAAAACATATAGGCTTAGGGACGCCTCAGACAAACGCCATACAGTGGCATCCATTCGCTATAGAGTTCCATTCTAAGAAAAATAAAAAACGTATACGTTAACGGACGCCTCAGACAGATGCCGTACTGTGGCATCTGTTCACCGTAGAATTCTATTGTAAAAAAAAAAGGATATGTTAACGTATACGTTTTATTACCAGACTCTGCAGGATATAAAAGTGTGGAACCAGGAGTACGGGAGCGTCTATTAAACTTAAAAATGATGGGGGTCATTTATTATTCTGAAATACGCCTATATTAGGCAGATTTCAGACGCATATTGCAGCACAACGGTCAGTTGCGCTGCAATGTGCGACTTTTCCCTGCTCACGGCATATCTAAAATTGTGGGAGTGGGTGCGGAAGGGGGTGGACCGGCAGGCCCGTCTGATTCACCATTTTCTATGCCTGTTTTAGGCGTAGAAAATGGTCTAAATATAGGATGGCTAGGAAGCTGGTTTACATTTAGAACTGGCGCTGGACGCGCCGAAGTTATGTAGAGTCCGGCACCTCTTAATAACTTCAGCGGACCCACCACCAGATAATAGGATCTAAAACGCCGGTCTTAATAAATGACCCCTTATATGTACATGCCAGACGAAGGCAACCTCCAGTCAGGTGCACATCTTGGTTGAAGGCTCCGTTAGGGACCTTTGTCGCCGATTTCGTAAAAAAAAAAAAGGAAAGCTGGACACAATTGGTAGGCGGCACGCTGTACTCTTTCATGTAAAATGCTGGTCTCCCTGACAGACCCCACTAAAGTGCACGGTGTCCATCTTGCACCATTTATCTCACGCTGTTCGTTTCTGTCATTCAACGTAAATGGCTCTTCCGTAATGGTTGCCGCTAAAGAAAATGGGATCCGCGCTGATCAGCAGGGTGTGGGGTGTCAATGGCAAACCCCATCAATCAGATCCTGAGGACAGGCTGTCAATTGTAAACTCATGGACAACCCCTTTAAATTCTGAAGTTCCAGGAATTAGGATATAATATTCAAGGAAACAAGTTCTAAACAAGGTCAGTTGTATGAGAAGTTCTCATTACTTTCTATTAAAACTAGCCGTGACCTGGACTCATTACATCACAGCGGCTTTACACGGCCTGAGAAGAGAGAGCACGCACCATAAAAATCAAGCTCCCTATACACAGTGGAACAAAGTGACGCTTTCTGTCGTAGATCCACTGCCCTCTACTGGAACAAGCAAGAATGAACACACATGTCTGCAGTGACCAGATATCAGAACTACATGAATAATCACATGAGGCGGTGATATCCCAATGGACCTTTTCATCTTGCTCCAAAAGAGGCTTTCTGCTGTGGTTTCATGATCACACTTAGGCCTAATGCACACGACCATTGTGTGCATCCGTGGCCGTTGTGCCGTTTTCCGTTTATTTTTCGCGGACCCATTGACTTTCAATGGGTCCGTGAAAAAAAATAAAAAAAGGAAAATGCACCGTTTGGCAGCCGCATCCGTGATCCGTGTTTCCTGGCCGTGAAAAAAATAGGACCTGTCCTATTTTTTTCACGGCCAACGGTTCACGGACCCATTCAAGTCAATGGGGCCGTGAAAAATCACGGATGCACACAAGATTGTCATCCGCGTCCGTGTCCGTTTTTTCCTATCATTTCAATGGCAAACTTGACTTAATTTTTTTTTTTAATTTTTCATGTCCGTGGATCCTCCAAAAATCAAGGAAGACCCACGGACGAAAAAACGGTCACTGATCACGGACCCCGTTTTTGCGGACCTTAAAAAAAATAGTCGTGTGCATGAGGCCTTATACTGTAGACCACTACAAAGAGCATACGAGGGCGAGTCAAAAATTACCTAAACTCTGGCTGAAGAATTTATTTTAATTAACTTTCAGAAAAGACAAATAGAGTTTTTTGACAATCTCTCTGCTTTCCAATAGTTTGTCTGTCAGCAAGTTTTTATATTTCCTCATTAAAAAATGTTTTAGGCTGAGCTGCAATGCATAAATGCACCGCTGTCCTCACCGCTTCATCAGACGTGAATTTTCACCCTGGTAGGGCTTCTTTCTGGGGACCAAACAGGTGATAGTCTAATGGGGCAAGATCAGGACTACAGGATACATTAAAGGCTATGAAAAACTTTGAGTTACATTTTTTTTTTTTTTTTTTTTCATTTTACAGGTTTTGAGTTACAGGTGTTAAAAAAAAATCTGTATGTTTGAAGTCTATCGCTTCTGAGTCCTGTCAGCTGACGATTCATGTAAAGCCTGATCTCCTGACCTCATAAAAACTCATTATAGCTAACTTTTATCAGACTAAGGCCTCATGCACACGACCGTGGTGTGCATGAGGCCTAATAAGAATATGGCTTAAAGGGGTTGTCCAATTTATAAAAAAAATAATATACTGTATAGCACTGTAAATCTGATGGGCAGCAATATATAACTGAGCTAAGCAAGTTTTAGGCAAAAATAAATACATCTATATTTCCTAATTTCCCTGGTTCTCTTCTGGCCCTTTGTTTACCTGCAATAACTACAATCTCTGCCCCTTCCCCTGCTCTTCAAAGGGAGTGAATACAAGTGCTGCCCTGAGTGACATGTCTGCTTGCTGGGAGACTCAGCAGCATGTTGTATGTAAAGAACTACAAGTCCTAGCTGTACAATGACACTGCTAATACACACAGGATCTTCCCCCTACCTACAATGCTCAGCAGAACTTCTCTTTCAGCTCCTGTGCCCAGCATTTGTCTCCTCTGTGCCTGCAGCTACTCAGTAAAGCCTTCAGCCCTGAATCTGTGCTGCTGAAGGGGTTAAGAATCCAGGGAGAGAGCAATAAGCAGCAGCAGGCAGTGCAGGGGGCATGGCCAGCACAGTGATGTCTAGTGTACAGACACATATCTGCTATCTCAGGCTTGTGCACCAAACATTATCAGAGCAGAGAGAGAAGCTGACATCACAGGTCATGTGACCCTCACTGAAATCTGAGAGAGCAGCAAATACAGATGCAGTAAGTGCATGGTAAATCTGTTACATTTGATTAGTTAGGAACATACAAAGAACAAAAAAATTACTCGGACAACCCCTTTAAATGAGTGTATGACGAGATCAGAGATAAGGCTTCACATGAACAGTCAGCTGACAGGAGTCAGAAGCCATAGTCTACCAACAGACTGATTTTCAACTCTTGTATCTAAAAAAACCCTGCAGATTTTTTTTTAATAAAGACCAATTTAAAAAAAAAACTTTTAGCCCAAAATAAGTAAAATTCCACTCTTCTTTTGTGCAAATCATAAGTGGGGCAGCAATTGTTTCTTGCCCCACAGTCACAACAGATTTGACATAACACGTTCAAACCAGAACAGCAGTGACTAGGGAGATTATGGCGAAAAATTATGTATTTGTCTTTTCTGAAAGCTGATTAAAATAAATAAAGTTGCAGACCACCCTGCAATCCATCAGCGGTGACCGTGCTTGCACACTATAGGAAAAAACATCAGCCTCTCTGGTGGCTGGGACCGTGGGAGCGCACATACATGTAGGCTGGTGCTGTTTCCTCTATTGTGCAAGCACGACCACCACTGAGATTGCAGAGTGGTCTGTAACCATGGAAACGAGCACTGTATAATGTGATAGAAAAATGAATCCAGCCAGCAAAGGAGGCAAAATGGACAATCACAATACATTAGTAAGTGCCTTGTTTAAACTTTCTCTACATAATAAAAATGTCAGGGGTTTTTCAGGCTTCTAATATGGATGACCTATCTGTGCACACATGCCATCTCCTGTCTCTCTTCTTGCTCGCTGCTGCTATGTCTATGGCTGGACAGAGACAGGAGATGGCACGTGCCTTCTTTCATACAGCTAATCGGATCTGATATTTATGACCTATCGAAGTCATGGAAAACCCCTTTAAAGACAGAAATTTTCACAGTTCACAGTCAACTTTTTTTTTAAGGAACCAAAAGCTACTAAGTGTAATAAAAAATAAAAAAAAGTCCTATACTAAACAGATTAATCCCCCACCGCTTCCAGTGCCACGCTCCATTCCTCCCCTCTGGACAGTGTTTATATGGCTGAAGCGGTAAAGTAGCCACATACCTAGCATGACCACTGCGTCCAGCCATTGGCCTCAGCGGTCTAGCATTGTATATCACTAAGGATAGTGATTGGCCACAGCAGTGACATGGGGCACATGATATGTATTCATTGCAGCCAAGAAAACAAATCCCAGTGAGGAAGACCCGGGCTTTAACTGGTGAGTACACCCATTGTAGACCAAATCGGGCAAACAATCTAATGTGTATGGAGAGCTCACGACTCCTCCCAAACAGATAACCTCCTGGAGAGAAGATCAGGTGCATCGCATTTCAACACCAGATCCTGTTGTTCTCCAGGAAGGTAAGCCACCGCAGAAGGTGGAAGCGGCTTTCGCCTCTCTCCCTATCGAACACATGCTTTGAGTGGGGGAGTCAGCTACTGAAGGTGTATGGACTCCCCCTTAAAGGGCTTCTCTCACCCCACTAAACGCATATATATATTTTTGTCTACTTACAATCCTTATCCTGCCATATTGCCATACATTATGTTATTATTAATTTTCATTCAGTAGATTTAGCCCAAAACTTACTTTTATGATATGCTAATTAACTTTCTACCAGCAAGTAGGGCGTCTACTTGCTGGTAGCCGCCGCAGAAAACCGCCCCCTCCTTGTGTTGATTGACAGGGCCAGCCGCGATCTCCTCCTCCGGCCGGCCCTGTCAGCATTTCAAAAATCGCGCGCCTGTGTTGATTCGGAGCAGGCGCTCTGAGATAAGGAGGCTCGCCTACTCAGCACTCCCTCAGTGCGCCTGCGCCGATGACGTCACCGAAAGAGAAGACGCACTGAGGGAGTGCTGAGGAGACGAGCCTCCTTCTCTCAGAGCGCCTGCGCCGAATCAACACAGGCGCGCGATTTTTGAAATGCTGACAGGGCCAGCCGGAGGAGGAGATCGCTGCTGGCCCTGTCAATCAACACAAGGAGGGGGCGGTTTTCTGCGGCTGCTACCAGCAAGTAGACGCCCTACTTGCTGGTAGAAAGGTACTTTGTAATTAGCATATCATAAAAGTACGTTTTTGGCTAAATCTTGTGAACGAAAATTATTAATAACATAATGTATCGCAATATGGCAGAATAGGGATTATAAGTAGACAAAAAAATATGCGTTTAGTGGGGTAACAGAAGCCCTTCAAGCTAAACCAGCACAACAGATTTTGTAGGGTATAAATTATTAGTGATGTATCAAACATATTATGGTGGTGTCAAAAGAGGCCACTGACTTCATCCATGACCCAGGTCAATGGTTACAAACGTATCACACTGCTGCATTGGTGACATGGGTTTTCTTCATAGATTATATTGAACAATATTCTAGATAAAGGAACTTCGCAAACAAATATGGTCTTATTTTTGGCAAAATCCATAGGGATGAAACCTAAACCCAGAAAAACAGACATAAAAAGCCTACAACTGCACATATCCGTACATGGGCACTCAAAACTTTTGGAAATTAGGAGGATGCCACAGAGGAGATCTTCCAACTCAGCGTACAGGAACGCTAATGTCTGATCACCATTCTGTCAAATGAACCATATGAATTTTCCTTTAACGATGGGCACATGGAGATGGCCAGTTGGGCATGACTGGTTTAGATCCATGGTACCATCACAGATATCCACAGCTACGTACATGAAAACCTTCTAAAAATTGCAATATCCTGAATGTATAAGAATAGAGAACCCAGTTAACCTCACCTGCTTTGCAAGCTTCACAGAATCATGGGTCAGTCGGTCTCGTAGCTGTGGGTCTAGCTGAGCAGCTGGTGCTATTTCCACCACCTTCTGATGACGTCTCTGGATGGAGCAATCTCGCTCATAAAGATGTATCACATTGCCATGTTTGTCACCTGATAAAACAAGGTTCAGGATCCTCCATTAGAAGGGCGTACACAGTAACATCAGTGGGGTGCACATAAATGATGAACCCGACATGCGGTGCAGATTGTAAATGTGCAAAGGCCCCGATTTATCAACTGCATCCGCTGCACCAGTCTTGATATGCCTCCTCCAGCGGTGCAGGACCTGTCATTTATGACGAGGGGCAGGAATGTCCTGTGCCGGAATGAAATCTACGGGAGCTCGTAGTGGGTGTAAATTTCTATTATTTACATCAGTATCTGGTGTAAGTAATAATGACTGTGCCCCTGCCCCCATCCCAACCCCTCCTATGCCCCTTCTCTAAAACCTGGGCAAAGTGGCAGCGGTGACTAAAAAAGTTGCAATGGCATAAAAAAAGTTGCAAAACCAAGGTTCTGCGATGTTTTTAAGTCATAAAGAGATGTAGGGGGAATGATGAACTTCCAAGAAAGTGACAATTTATTTTGCGCATTTCATCCTTCACAATGCAGAGGGTGAAGTCTGCGGCAAACCTGCAGCATTTCCACAAACCAATCCACAGCATGGTCAGGCATGCCCCTTATCTACAGGGGTACAAAAAGAGTCTAAAACACACACATATAGTACAGGCATACATGCAGTCATGGAGGGACTATAAACCATTTCTGAGCTCAAGAAAACCACCATAAAAAAAATACTTCACTTACGCAACCAGACACAATTTTTGTAGACTGAACAAAAGAGATAGTAGAAGACGCTTCAGTTAATAGACTGCAGGTGACAACATCACATCTCGTCCATGACACTTGTGCTCCAGCATCACATCTCGCCCATGACACTTGTGCTGCAGCATCACATCTCGCCCATGACACTTGTGCTGCAGCATCACATCTCGCCCATGACACTTGTGCTGCAGCATCACATCTCGCCCATGACACTTGTGCTGCAGCATTACATCTCGCCCATGACACTTGTGCTGCAGCATCACATCTCGCCCATGACACTTGTGCTGCAGCATCACATCTCGCCCATGACACTTGTGCTGCAGCATCACATCTCGACCATGACACTTGTGCTCTAGCATCACATCTCGACCATGACACTTGTGCTCTAGCATCACATCTCAACCATGACACTTGTGCTCTAGCATCACATCTCGACCATGACACTTGTGCTCTAGCATCACATCTCGACCATGACACTTGTGCTCTAGCATCACATCTCGCCCATGACACGTGTGCTCTAGCATCACATCTCGCCCATGACACTTGTGCTCTAGCATTACTTTCAATAGGAAGGTCACAACAACGCATCAAGTGCGCTGTCTGTTAAGCACACAGCATCTCCTGCAGACATAAAAGATGTCTTCTTATCTGCTCTCGGTCAAACAGCAAGAACCCACAGCAGGGAATCTGAAGGGGGGGGGGGGGGTGCCGCTGCCAGTTGTCAGCTTTGGCAAAAGCACCAAATGAGACCAGTTTACAGCACTAAAAAGCCACAGACAGAGGGGTAGTGCAGATACCTGTCCAAAGTCATATCGTATCTGTACTATCCCAACCAATGCCGGATATCCAAGAACCCGACACCGATTTCTGACAGATCAAGCGTTTTGACAGTACAGAGAAGTTGTGCGAGTCCTGACAGTTTAGGCGCAGTGTGCAGCAGGAACCTTGTTGGTACCGTCACATAAAAGAAAAACTGTCTGAAGAAGCCAACACTAGCGTCATGCATTTCGTTCCCCAGCAGCAATAACAGGCATGAGAAATCCATTTGGTAACAGATCCCACTGATTTATGGGTCAGTCAATTGCTTTTTACTGCAAGGAATAGTGCAGTATGAGGAACAGAAATGAAGTGTGAACACAACCTAACTAATACCCAGGGGGTAGACTTTACTCGTATTGTAAAAGAACAATTAGGTGAAGTATTAAGGGACGTTCGTGTGACTTTTACAGCGGAATTTTGGAGCAGACAGCCGAAAACCCGCCGGCGGCTGCATCTTTTCTGCCTCCCATACATCTCAATGGAATGCGGCGCTGAGGATCATGGAGCGCCAGATCATAGCCGAGGCCGCGCCGAGGAGGGACATGTCCATTCTCAGTTCAGCCGAAAGCCGCGGCTCCACAATCCTTAGAGGAGCCTTCCGTTCAGATGTATGGGAGGCAGAAAGGACGCAACCATTCGCGATTAGCTGTCTGCTCCAAAATTCCACTATGAAAGCAGTCATGTGAATGTCCCCTAAAACTGTCCAACATTAAAACGGTCTAATTTGCCCATAGCAACCAATCAGAGCTTCGCTTTCATTTCCTAAAGGGCTCTGAAAAAAAATGAAAGCTGAGCTCTGGTTGCCATGGGCTACAGTTTTACAGTTAGCAGGTTTTGATAAATGAGTTTTTTTTTGTTTTTTAAATAACATTTTACTGGTTAAAGGAGGAAGTCAGATCATCACGTTCAAAGAAAGCCTCAGGAAAACGTCCACAAGTTCATGGTCATGATTAAAATATTAGTATTTTATCTGCAATTGGCAAGAGGGTCAGAAGGTCTTCTGCTGGATACTGTCTGCTTGTACTGGGTATGTATAAAAAAAAAATGATCTACTGCGGGCCCCTAGCTTACCGCTCCTCCCAGGCAACATTCCAGGATATATCTCTGTACGGAACGCGACTGCTTGTCCGAGAGGGAGGAACGTTCTTTGGACATAGGAGATTTATCAAAACCAGGGCAAAAGAAAACTGGCTTAGTTGCCCAAAGCAACCAATGAGATTGATCCTTTCATTTGCAAAGAGTGGAATATGATTGGTTGCTGTGGGCAATTAAGACAGTTTTCCTTTGCCCTGGTTTTAACCCCTTGACGTGTACAACGCTGGGCAGGTGTTTAAAGATGGCGCGGACATTTAACCCCTGAGCGCACTGAAACTGAAAGTGCACACTTTCAGTTGTGCTCCAGTCTCCCATGTGTTGATCGGAGGAGCCGGAGCAGGAGGCTGCTGCATAGCATTTCCTATGGAGCCCTTGCCTGTAATATGACTCCATAGGAAAGCATTGGAGTCTATGATAATAGCAATCTAATGATTGCATGTTATAGTTATAAAAGTGTAAAAAAAATTAAAAAAAATTTAAAAAAAATCAAAATCACCCCCCTTTTCCCAAAATAAAATAAAGAACATAAAAATTAAAATAAAAAATACACATCGAGGATGTCGCGATGTGCAAAAACGCCCATAGTATAAACATATAAAAATATATTCCCCATACGACAAATAGTAAAACGGAAAAAAGCGTCCAAATGGCCGATTCGCCGTTTTTGGTCGCTTCATTTTCTACAAAAATAAACAAATAAAAAAAGTGATCAAAAATTCATACACACCCCAAAATGGTATCAATGAAAAGTTCAGATCGCCCCCATACAGCTCCGTACACATAATTACAAAAAAGTTATAGGGGTCAAAATATGGCGACAAAAAACGGATTTTTTTCCCACTTTTGAATTTTTTTATCACTATTAAAATGCAAGAAAAACTATACATATAAAAAGGTAGCACCGGATTCGTACTGACCTGTACAATAAAAGTAACCAGTCTGTTTTATCGCACATCGAAAATAAAAGAACTGTAAAACTGTGGTGGAATTGCTTTTTTTTTGCAATTTCCCCCCATTTGGAATTTTTTTCCTGCTTCCCACTACATCATATGCAATATTAAATGTTGGCGTTGGAAAATACAACTTGTTCCGCAAAAAACAAGCCCTCATATGGCTATGTGAACAGAAGAATAAAAAAGTTTTATCTCTGGGAAGTCAGAGAGCGCAAAGCAAAAACGCAAAAAAAACAAAAATAACTCTGAGCCTTAAGGGGTTAATAAATCTCCGCCATAACACTCTGCACTGGAAGAATAAGATTCATGCAAATGTCATGTCTACATAGCAAATAACGGCATTCACTCATGTGCTTGAAAGGCTTACTCACCAAGTATCTGGACCTCTATGTGACGTGGCTTCTCAATGAACTTCTCCACAAACAGAGCTCCGTTTCCAAAAGCAGACAGGGCCTCGGAATATGCCCGGGTATAATTCTCGTCCAGCTCCTGCAGAGATTCAGATGTGTTAATGACCATATCATAGACATTAGGAGACACTAATAATCCAGCTCTGCTCTACAGACATCAGGAAGATCCACGGAGGGCCGAACCAGTGTCACCTGGTAGAGCGAGGGTTAATTCTGGCCAATGACATTCTAACTTGCTTTTAGATTCACGATATTACAATATTATTGGCTCAATCATGCTTTAAGGGCATCCGCAGTCTAATGCGGATTTTAGATGACTGGTACTAATTAAAAGTAAGAGCGCTGCATTATTTGAGCCTTTATGTAAGTTAACAAGTAGAACTGGGTCCATTAGAAGGACAACTGGGAAATCTTGGATAAAACTGGACCACAACAGTACTAAGGGACACATGAGACCCATTATATAGGCTACAGCACCAAGACTTTATGGCATTAATCAAGCACTTGCTCCATCAACAAAAAGACAAATGACTTATTAAGCCGTAAAGTATTGCTGGAGGAATCACCCCGGAATTGCCGATGACTTCATTTACTCAAATCTCGCACTTTTATCACAATTTAAATCTCATTTCATTCTGCCGCTCTAGTTAATGAGCGCGACTTTCCATTTCCATTATGGCACTGGCTTCTCTAATTCATTTTCTGTCTAGGATAGCCTCCTCCCCTCCGCTCACTAGACACAAAGAAGAACGATGGAGTTATATTCTAGATTACATTGCATCTGTCCAAGTCCACAATTTTTAATCCCCCTCTTCTATCGACTCAATAAGTCTACTTCATTTCTCTTTATTAAAGCTACTGCTTGGAAAACTGAAGGACAACTAACTGTGTACATCTCTGAGATTTACAGAGATGTAATACACCATAAGCTAACGCATGTCTATTGGCCATACTGGACCACCATATCCCACTGTGGCCTTCCTCTATCTTGTCCAGTTACATAGAAGTTCGCTGTGCAATGTCAGGTCGAAAGCAGCTCAGGCCAGAGGTAGACCAGGGAATGGAGAGTGTCAGCACAGTCCAGAGCAGGACAGGCAAGTTCATTTATTTATTTAATTTTTGTCTGATGGAACGTTGGGGTCTGATCTAGTGAGGAATGGTGGTCTGAACTGAGGTCTGAGGAGGAATAAAAGGTATGATACAGAAGTCTGCGGAGGAATGGAGGTATGACAGGGGTCTAATCTGAGGAGGAATTGGGGTCTGATGGAGCTTGGGGGTCTGATCTGAGGAGGAATGGGGGTCTGAACTGATGTCTGATGGAGCTTGGAGGTCTGATGGAACTTGGGGATCTGATCTGAGGAAGAATGGGGGTCTGAACTGAGGTCTTAGGATGAATAAAAGGTATGATACAGAAGTCTAAGGAGTAATGGAAGTATGATACAAAAGTCTAAGGAGGAATGGAGGTATGACGGGGGTCTAATCTGAGGAGGAATGGGGGTCTGATGGAGCTTGGGGGTCTGAACTGAGGAGGAATGGGGGTCTGATCTAAGGTCTAGGAAGGAATAGGGGTCTGATACAGAGGTCTAATGGAGCTTGGGGGTCTGATCTGAGGTCTGATGAAAATATGCTCACCCTACAGTGTGTAAAAACTCACCCTACACTGTGTCTGTAGTCTTCCTATCCAATACTCCAGAATTAAAGGCTTCTTGAACACTGTCCCTAGCACTTGTGACCTCTCTCTCTCTATGCTCAGCTCACAGTGAAATGGCGGAGACCACGCGGGATTAGGCTTTTAAAGGGCTGTGACATCACAGAGGCTGGCCATCTTGCCGATTGGTTGGCTGCATAGCATTATGGGTCATATTGCATTACCGGGCTCCTTTCCTTTACAAAATGTGTAGCCGCCATTTTAGGAAAGAACTAATAGTTACCACGAAGCGCAAGAAAATTTGGATTCGTAGCGAATCAAATATTTCCTAAACTTCGGATCAAATTCCACTTCAGAGGCTTTGAGTCGCTCAACACTAATATACTGCATTTTCATAGTGACCGGTTCCCTTTAATTTTCCCGCAAATAAAAGGCTGAACGCTGCATGGTGAGCGTCTACGGCCAGGGATCTGTAAGAAACGTGAAATAAACATACAGAAAATGCTGCATCTCAGCTGCTCATAGAGCCTCTTATTAATATTTCTTAAGCGGGAGCAGAAGACCATCTGTTACAGCCGGATACATGGAAATAAAACCTTTCAGCATGCAGAGCTGGGGCCTGGAGCTACAGTGGTGGGGGAACTAAGGAGGGATCAGAATATTTATGGCTTGGGAAATCCAATGAGTATTTATCCTAATCAGCTGCAAGGGACCCGGAGGGCATCATTAAGTAATAAACATCAGGAGATACATGTATGGGAATGTGCTACAGAGGAGCCAAACGGAAATGAAAAGAAAGGGGCAAAGGTGGAATACCAAGTGACCCCAACACCATGTGTGATGGGAATGCAGCACATTAACACTGCTAGTAAGCAGAATAATGTCTGCACAATTATTCAGTACATGTACAGTAGCAATATCCAGATAGTGAGGGGGCTCTGTGGCTTATGAGCACTGACAACGAAAAGCTCAGCCCTGAAATTCCATTCAAAGCACGGGTATTTGTGCAGTAGACCTCTCCTCCATACAGTGGAGCTGTGGCTCGGTCATGGTCACTCTTTCCACCAGTTTGCTAGCTCACGTTACACTCCCCCCCACCTCCCATCTCATACTGCAAATGTTGCTTCAATCAGTTTTGCCACTTCCAGGATCGTAGGACAAACAGGAAGTTTGGGGTCAAGTTTATTTTAGCTACACCTTTCTATCTCGCCATCTATTGGTTTCTCTTCCAACTTTGTCCCATATTGAAAGGCATGGAGTGTACGGGATGCAAGTGAATGAAGCTAATAAACAACATGCAGCCATGAGGTTTTAATTCTAGATTAGAAACCTGAATTTACACCCTGAAGCACATATCCCAGAATGCTTTAATATATGGTCACACCCAGTCTGCCAGTATGGTTAGCTATACTTTCTTATCGTCCCTCTGCTTTAGCTACCAGGGTTTTGAGTCTCTGCTTTCTTTTAATGGGGGGGATGATGGGTGGCACATCATGTAGTCCTCCTGTCCACCCTGATTCCGTGCTCCCGGGCAGGCCTTTATAAACAGGTTGCCTAAGTAAGCACACTGTGCCCACCACAATACAGGGTGTAGGACCCCCACCACTAGACCACAAGAAAACTCAGCCCCTGCAGCGCCTAAATATCCCCTAGACAAGATACACAGCTTGGCAACCCTTCTTCTCCCCTCTTAACCCCTTCAGGACCCTGCCATTTTTCACCTTCAGGACCAGGGCATTTTTTTGCATAAGTGACATGTGTCACTTTATGTGGTGATAACTTTAAAATACTTTTATTTATCCAAGATCGTTTTTCCGTCACATATTGTACTTCATGACAGTGGTAAATTTGAGTCAAAATATAAAAAATGTATTTATAAAAACAAAATTTACCAAAAATGTGGAAAAATTAGCAAATTTTCTAAATTTCAATTTCTCTGCTTTTAAAACAGACAGCGATACCTCCTAAAATAGTTATTACTTTACATTTCCCATATGTCTACTTCATGTTTGGATCCTTTTGTAAATGACATTTTCTTTTTTGGGAAGGCTTAGAAGCAAATCTTAAAACTTTTAAGAAAATTTCCAAAACCCAAATTTTTAAAGGACCAGTTCAGGTCTGAAGTCATTTTGTGGGGCTTACATAATAGAAATAACCCATAAATGGCCACATTTTAGAAACTACACCCCTCAAGGTATTAAAAACTGATTTTACAAACTTTGTTAACCCTTTAGGTCTTCCACAAGGATTAAAGGAAAATAGAGATGACATTTCTGAATTTCACTTTTTTGGCAGATTTTCCATTTTAATCCATTTCTTCCAGTAACAAAGCAAGGGTTAACAGCCAAACAAAACTCAATGTTTATTACCCCGATTCTGTAGTTTACAGAAACACCCCATATGTGGTCGTAAACTGCTGTACGGGCACACGGCAGGACGCAAAAGGAAAGGAACGCCATATGGTTTTTAGAAAGATTTCACTGGGATAATTTTAAGTTGCCATGTCACATTTGAAGACCCCCTGATGCACCTCTAAAGTATTACACTTTGTGAAGTAAAAAATAGCTGTTTTGGCACAGTTTTTATTTTTAGTTTTTTTACAATGTTTATCTGACAAGTTAGATCATGTGCTATTTTTATAGCCGGTTGTTACAGACGCGACAATACCAAATATTTTTGGTTGTTTGTTTCAGTTTTACATAATAAAGCATTTTTGAAAAAAAAAATTTTTAGTGTCTCCCTATTCTGAGAGCCATAGTGTTGTTTTTTTTTTTTTTTGAGCAATTGTCTTAGGTAGGGGCTCATTTTTTGCAGGATGAGGTGACTGTTGGATCTGTACTATTTTGGGGGGCATACGCCTTTTTGATCGCTTAGTGTTGCACTTTTTGTGATGTAAGGTGACAAAAAAAAAATTGATGTTTTAGCAGTTTTTATTTTATTTTTTCCACGGCGTTCAGGTGAGGGGGTGGATCATGTAATATTTTTATAGAGGTGGTCGTTACAGACGCGGCAATACCCAATATGTCTGTTTTATTAAATTTTTTCACAATTTTATGTGTTTTATTTTGGTAATTATTTTTTTTTTTTACTTGAAACTAAAAAATTTTGCATTATGAAAAACACATTTTTTTTTTCCACTATGGGACTTCAACTTCTTGGATCTCATCCCCTCTGGAATGCATTACAATACAATCTGTATTGTAATGCATTGGCTGTCAGCTTTTAGGCTGACAGCCTGCCTGTGAGACCCGACTTCCGTAGAAGGCAAGCCCCGATGCCTATGGAAAGCATCGGGCTTGCCTTCTCTGCCATCGGGTCCCCGTCACTGTAGCGCGGGGACCCGATGGAGATGAGGAGGGCACCCGTACCCTCTGCAAACCCTCTGCATGCTGCGGGCAGCTTACAAGAGGTTAATACGCCAGGATCGGTGATGCCGGTGTATGCAGCAGGGACCCAGCTGTCAGTGACTGCCAGGGTCCGTGCCGCTGATCGGTTAGTCCTTAAGTCACATCCAGCTGTGATGTACATGTGCGTCAAGGGTCCTTAAGGGGTTAAAGGAGTTGTCCAGCTTTGGGGACCTTTTTTAAATTTCAAGCTGAGACTGCTGTACCCGTTTAAAAACCAACAACAACAAAAACACATACTTGGATCCAGTTGCTCTGTTCCAGTTCCAGGACTCCCATCTGCGGTCTTCCGGTGCCCATCCTGTTAACTTCCAAACAGAGACCTGCTTTTTGAGGACACGACACCATTGAGGCCAGCCATTGGCTACAATGGCAAGTGTGACTCATCTGTCTGGACGTTTACAGGAAGGGGACCGGAAGACTGCAGACGGAATCCAGGGAGCTGAGACAGGGGCCGCAAGTATGATTTATTTCCACAATGGGTGGGTGGGAGACATCTACCATGTGATTGCTAGATATCGATATTAATTTACAAACATTACCCAAGTAACCGTCCCGTTTCCTTCTACAGACATCAAGAAAATGAACACACTATGCACTTTTTTCCTTGAAAAATGTAGAGAAATGTAGGCAGAGGCTTTAACTGGAAGCTTGAAGAGCAGTGTGAACACAGCCTTATCACACTAGTGAGTTAAACAGACCGGGCTAAGGATCGGTAATGGCCACGTACATGCAGGGGATCCGTTTTCTGGATAAGCATTCTTTTAGCTAGACCTCGGTGTCAATAATTCCTATATGTGTGGTACACGAGGCACAGAAAACACTATAAGACCAGAATCTGAAGCACCTATCTTCATTAAATCCACAATGTGGTAAAAATACAGGTGAACATGTTAGGAGCTCTATATAAACCATACCTCATAACTCCGCACCACTCTCATGCCTCGTCCACCACCTCCGTAGGCAGCCTTGAAGATTATGGGGAAGCCATATTTGTTTGAGAATTCCTTGGCTTCTGTTACACAAGTTATAGGAGAATCTGTGCCTGGAACAACGGGAACACCTGTGAAGACAATTTGGAGGTCAGGACTTAAGTTTCTCCAAGGTTGCCAGAACCTTCACTGACGATATGAAATTATAACAATTATCCGATTCACATATCGGCAGCACAGAGTGATAGAAGATGTGTGTTCATTCCCTTTAGGCTTCATTCACATGAGCGGCACAGAGCAGCCTACCGCATCCTCTACTTCACCACCAGATGCCCATTGACTGCAATGAAGTCCAGCAGTGGTCTGGACGACTTCCGGCACAAATGCCAGTTTTCGGCCGGACAAAAACCATTGCATGCAGCATTTTTTTGTCCGACCCCCAGCTGGCATTCGTGCTGGATCAGGCAGCCGGATCATGGAAACGGACATGTGAACGCAGCCTTAGTCCTGCTGCCAGAGACGCTTACAATGCACGTCATATTCCTCAGCAAATCCATGGCAAATTTCAAGTCAATAGGAGTCACCTCTCACACGCCAGTCTTAATGAAAACTCGCCTGGAAGAAGATTCAACCAATTTATTAAGAGGCACACACTGCCGTCCGAAATCTACTTCAGCTAAGAGATAACGGACATGCACTTGCCCTCACCGTCAGTCTGCATGATTTTCTGCATGTACTTGACACCAGCAGCAAAGCAGAAATCCTGCACACAGTACAGGGGATTACAGGAAATACTCAGAGGGCTAGCACAGACAGAATACAGGGGGGAGGAGGATCCTGCTGCAGCCAGTTGCCTTACAGCCAGACACAGGATTAGGAGGAGAAGACGGGGTGATGTCCTGGGACATAGAGAACAGTTATTTACATAACATATACGGGCATATATACGGTAAATATCGTACAGAGGACCATCTGTGAGCTAAGCCTAAGGCCTCATGCACACGACCGTTTTTTTTTTTTTAAGGTCCGCAAAAACAGGGTCCGGAGGTCCGCGATCCGTGACCGTTTTCGTCTTCCTTGTTTTTTGGAGGATCCACGGACATGAAAAAAAAATCTAAGTCAGGTTTGCCATTGAAATGATAGGAAAAAACGGACACGGATCACGGACGCGGATGACAATCTTGTGTGCATCCGTGATTTTTCACGGACCCATTGACTTGAATGGGTCCGTGAACTGTTGGCCGTGAAAAAAATAGGACAGGTCATATTTTTTTCACGGCCAGGAAACACGGATCATGGATGCGGCTGCCAAACTGTGCATTTCCCGATTTTTCCACGGACCCATTGAAAGTCAATGGGTCCGTGAAAAAAAACGAAAAACGGCACAACGGTTGTGTGCATGAGGCCTAAGGGAATCACTTTTATTTTTTTATTTTTTGCAGAAAAACAAGTCCCCCAGCTTCTGGATCACAGAAAAATAAATAAATAAAGTCCCCGAGCCTGAAAATAGCTGGGTCCATAAAGGGTTAAAATGCAATTCAAAGTTCACAGGTATTCTTACTCTCTAGGTAATGCTCATTCTTGTAATAAGTGCTGAACCCCAGATCTGGCATCTAGAAGGACGGTACATAATAAAACAATGCTCTTTGTTTTCCTTTATAAACAATTTACCTTCAAAGTCAAGCACCAGCGGAGGTAACAATGCTGGCTTCCGCCCATAAATCCCCCTAAGTGGACATCGCTCATAGCAGCTTAGCGATGCAGGCTGGCGGTTTGCATCACTTCTGAGAACATATTTTGTAATATCGCCAAAACGGTTCATTTACAGGTATGAATCTTGGTGGAGGGAGAGCGTTCTGTCAGATGTATATGAGGCTCTAAGTGGGTACATCTCAACACTGGCGCCAAGGCAGAAAGCTTTTTGGACAATAACGGTGCTGCAAAGCACCTACATAAAGCGCATCAGTCTCTTTTTAATATGACAAGTTTAGAAGGGTATGAAAAGAGCACCCAATAAACACCTCTAAAATGTCCAATCACCGAGATTACGCTCTGCACATCCCTTCCTCAACTGAAACATAAGCTCACGAGAGAGACAGCAGCTGGAAGATATCTTATTATTAACACTATATGGTATATAAGGTTCCCATACATGTACAGTGGATGTTGGGTCCTTAAAGATGCCACCCACTCAGTAGCGGAGTAGGCGACATAGCCACCGGGTGCCTCAGGTTTTACACAGCAGATAGTTAGCAGCAGAGTCCATGATCGGTGACAACTCCAATCACAGACTTTTGAGCAAGTAAACAGTGAAGAGAATGCATAGCTCGCACAAGCGCTACATTCTCTTCATACAGCTGATCAGAGGGGATCCAAGCTAGGGACTGAAGCACACGACAGTGGCAGGTCCGTGCCCATATTGGAGCCTGCAAACAGCAGGTCCGCAATATGCGGGCACCAGCCGTGTGCGCATCATATCACAGATGCAGGCCCATTTACTTGAATGAGTTCGCAATCCGGAAGATACGGTGCGGAATGGAGGGACAGCTCAGAAGCCCACGGTAGCACTACGGAGTGCTTCCGTGGTTATCTGTCCATGCCTCAGCACTGCAAAAAAGTAGTGCATGCACACATTTTCTAATGGTGCGGACAGTTGGATGGATCCACATCTGCAGACGGTGAGCGCACGGTCTGTGCCCGTGCATTGCGGCACACAGCCAGACCCGAGGAGATGAAGGAGTACAGTCCCTACCTCAAAGAAAGAGAGGCAGAGAGCGGGGCGGCAGGGGGGCTGCATACAGCGTATATCTGTATGGACAGTGCTGCTATCCTGATGTATTTAGGACTTCAGCAGTACAATAGCCCTACAGATCACAGAGCTCAGCTGCCATATCTCCATCATGTAGTGCTCTTGGACACAACGGAATAAGTCACCTGACAGGTTCTCTGTAAATCTGTCATTTTCTGAAGAAATATTTCTTTTAAAGACCAATAAACTGCCTGCAAACATGTTACTACCATACAGTATAGACTTCGCATGACCTGCAGTATTGTACAAAACGTGCACACCACCCTGGCGCTATTCCATTTATTTTCTGCTCATCGCAATTGAGTCTTTGGCAGAAAATCTATTTAACAGGGCAGTTACTTTGGCCTTTGAGGACAGAGATTTATTTTTATTTTTTTTGCCATATACCAGTGGTTTTTAACCTCTTCACACCATGTATCCCTTTTAGCAACAAGAAGTTCAGATTTGACAGAAAGAATAGCACAGCATGCAGAGCTAATCTCAGACACTGCATTAGGATCCAAGATGTATGACTATTACTATTTAAATTATATTACATGCTTAAACCTACAGGAGAATACAGCACTACATATCTCCTACATCCAGTGACGCCTCCTCTGATATAGATGTTCTCTTTCCTCATCTTCTCCATTCGGACCAGACCACCAGACAACTTATTTCAGCCACGTCTCATCTCCACAAAGTTTGCCACATAGACATCTTAGGTTTCTACTTGTTCATCATCCTCTCTACCTTCTAAACACCCCATCCTACCACCCCCAGTATTGTGCCTGCTGTGCTCCCAATACTATACTGCAGAAACAGATAGTCCCCATGAAAATACTAGTACCACAAAAAACGTGCCGCCTTCAATAAATATTACCACACAGTGCTCTGAAAAATAATTGTTCCCAGCAAATAGTGTCCCTGATGATAATAGCGCTGTAAAAATAGTGTCCCCAAAAAAAAAAATTGTGTTAAAGGGTTTATCCCATGACTAATGAGAAAATCAATAGAAGATTGAGCAGCTCTCACCTGTTGCACCTGCCGTGAGCACGGTCACCATCCTGGACACGGCTGTTGTAGCAAATCTGTAAAATTGAAGAAAAAGATCCGGCTCTTGAACAACAGGAGACTACGCGTTTCGGACCGTCATAATTTCAGTCCTTAATCATGACATCCTGACTATCTGTCATGATTGAGGACTAGAATTATGAAGGTCCGAAACACGTAGACTGTATTCTTGCCTATGAGGATTGGAACGTTTTTACTGCATCAATAAAAGTGTCTCCTGTTGTTCAAGAGCCGGATCTATTTCTTCATTTTTACTGATCCCATGACTAATGTGAAAAATGAAAAGTACATGACAATCTGTTTGTAACAAAGCTAGAACCAGTCCTGTATCTCACATGGATCCAGAGATCTCCCCATTTGTTGCTCTGCTGGATTTATATCAAGCTGACAGCTCAGGGGGAGTGTCTTTTCTGCTGCAGCTAAGAGGCGTGTCCATGCTCCACCTATCACAGCTCAGGAGGCAGTTGAAGGATAAAACTGAGCATGTGCGGCCTGAGTAAGCAGGTCAAAGAAATAATAAGAAAAAAAAACAGCAGGTGGCACTATAGTCCAGGGATGCTCAACCTGCCGCCCTCCAGGTGTTGTAAAACTACAACTCCCACAATGCCCTGCTGTAGACCGATAGCTGTAGGCGGTCCAGGCATGCTGGGACTTGTAGTTTTGCAACATCTGGAGGGCCGCAGGTTGGGCATCCCTGCGACTATACAGATACATTTTATTGAATAACTCAGTGGCTATGCTAAATTTTTAATTACATGCAATTACAAAAGAATTCAGATCCAGGTGTTGATTTGAAACTGTGGAATATTTTTTTGTGGGACAACCCCTTTAAGCTACTACCGTGCCGGGTTGTCCCCATAGTAATAAAGCTCACCACAGTGACCTTCGGTAGTTATAATGCTCACTATAATGCCCCAGTAGTATTAAAGTTCCCACAGTGTGCCTCAGTTGTATATATGCCCTTTCATAGTGCCCCAGTAGTGATAAAGCCCCCATAATGTGTCCCAGTAGAAAAAGGCCCCCTTATAATGCTGCCAGCAGTAATAAACCCCTACAGTGCCACCAATAACAATAACGGCCCCGTATAGTGCCCCTAGAACATTAATGCCCCCTATAGTGCACCCAAATTAAATGCCTAAATAATGCCCCCCAGTAGTAATGAAGTCCACATAGTGTGTCCCAGTAGTACCTATGCCCCCTATAATGCCCCCATAAGTAGTAAAGACCACCATAATGCTGTTAAGTAATAATGACTCCCTATATTGGCCCCAGACGAATAATAATTCCACTTTGTGCCCAGTAGTAAAATGTCCCCCTAGTGCCCCCACTAGTACTAATGCCCTGTTATAGTCCCCCCAAAAGTTGTAAAGCCCAGAATAGTGCATCTCATTAATAACAGTAGCCCAACAATATGCTTCCCAATTGAAAAATAACAAAACCATACCCTCACCTCACGGCCATTCCATGCCACCATCTGTGATGTGACGCAGGACACTGGCCTCTTCCAGTCTGCATCCTGAGCTCCCGACTCAGGCGGCACAATAACTATGACATCATCGCGTCACCTGTGTGGTCCTCCAATAGGGTTCAAGCCCAAAGGCCTGCGGCTATGAGAGTGAATGACGGGGCAGGGAGACATAGGGCCACAGTTCTCAAAACTGTCCAAAAGGAAAACTGTCTTAGTGGCTCATAGCAACCAATCAGAGCTCACCTTTTTCAAAACACTTTAAGAAATAAAAGGTGAGCTCTGATTGGTTGCTATGGGAAACTAAGAAAGTTTTCCTTTTAGACAGTTTTGATAAATAATGGCCATAGTCTCCCATGCCTCATCGCAGTATTAAAGGGGTTGTCCAAGTTATATTTATTGATGACCTATCCTCAGGATATGTTATCAATATCAGATCGGCAGGGGTCCGACACCCGGCACCCCCACCGATCAGCTGTTTGAAGAGAAGGCACGCGCCATACCAGCGCTGCCTCCTCTTCATTGTTTACCTGCTCGCCTTCGCATCTGCAGCAGTGAGCAGGTGTAATTACACCCAAGCCGTCCCGTTCCGTCCCGTTCCTATAAAAGTGTGAGGATAGGTCATCAATAAAAATAACTTGGAGAACCCTAAGCTGTATCGTCATCCTGGAGAAGACATTGCAGTTTAAAGCCAGTCCTGCGTACCTCCTCAGCCTGTGGCGCATACCCCTTTAAGTACACGTACTGCAGGTTGGAAAATACTGCTTTAGACCCTCATTTGCCAAAATCATGTTGTGGGGGTGCCCATCAGGTGACAGAGGTAGCCTCCTTTCTATGTCCATCTACTTAAAGGGGTTATCTGGGAGTTTTATCCTCTGGATTGGTCATCATCAATATCGGATCGGTGGGGGCCGACATCCAGGACCCCCACCGATCAGATGTTTGAGAAATGTACCAGCACTCGCGGTAGTGCTGCGGCCTTCCCTCTGCTTTTCCTAGGCCTAGTGATGACGCATTCATCGGTCACATGGCCTAGGAGCAGCTCGGCCCCATAGAAGTGAATAAGTCTGAGCGAGATACCAAGCACAGCCGATATACAATGTACGGTGCTGTGCTTGGTGAGCACGGAGAAGGCAGCGGTGCTCACAGAAGTGGCGGTGCCGTCTCAAACAGCCGATTTGTAGAGGGCCGATTCCCCTGATCAAACGCTGATGAACTATCCAGAGGATCAGTATAAAACTCCTGGAAAACCCCTTTAATTGCTGCAATCACTACTCACCATAGCATCTGAGGGGTTAAGCGCCTGGGATCAATGAAATCTCCAATCTTTACCAATGCATCAGCACGGTGGATGGTATGGGCCACGCTTCTATGTTTGCTCCATACCCACAATATACATTTATGGTACTAACGATATAACGCCATCACTAAGTGTACAGCACGTACCGCCAAACTGTTAAGGATATGCCTGCAATGTGTAATCACTGCTAGTCCAACCATGGCCCCAACAGAGGAGACCCTTCTTTACAACACATCAGCATATGAAGCCCTGGAGGCTACTATGGAGCCCAAGCAGAAGGAGGCCCCAATCTCAGGTTGATCCTAAAGCTGGACACACACATATAATATATGGTAACCGCCGGGTGAACACTTGTCCTGCAGACAGTCATCTCTCCTGAAGTCCTGATCACCCCATGCATGTTGAGCTCGGCCCTAGCAAGAGGTTTACCACAACCTTATCTCCTAAATAGAAGGGAGGAGGCAAACAAACACTGGGCCATTCAGGCCGAAGATAGGCCCAGTAACATATCATTCTGACATTTGCTAAAGGACCAAACCTCGCAACAAGTTATACCCCTGTTTGAGGTTTATGGAAAATCTAGCAGTTGGTAGATGAACAGACCTGTCACAAGTATTTACATAGGACACCCAGTACTTTAAAGGGAACCCGTCAGGTTGAACATGGTGTCTGAGCTGCAGGCAGCATTTTATAGAGCAGGAGATGAGCAGATTCATATATAGTTTTATGGGAAAAAATTCTGTAAAACTTGCACTTTTCCCATTTATAACCATACTCATTCTGGGCTTTGGAGTCCAGGAGGCGGTCCTATAAGTGATTGACAGCTATCTCAGTGCCGGTGATGTCACCAGGCTTCCTGCAGCCCCATGGAGAGCCCAGTTCGTCACCGGAACTCCAGAAAATGCCTTTGCCCTGCGCGATTTAGCGCAGGGCAAAGGAGAGCATCGGAGCATGAACTGCTGCGATGCTCAAGTCAGGGGGGCTGCCTGGGTGAAAATGGGGATATGTCCGGGTTCAGCTCTGAACACAGACAACCCCTTTAAATGAGTAAATAATTTCCCACAAAACGATATCAATCTGCTCATCTCCGCCTGCTCTATAACATGTTGCCTGCAGATTCACTTGCATTATCATGGTGACAGGTTCCCTTTAAACCTGCTGGGTCTTCACGTCTACATCTTAAATTCTCAAGTTTCATGTTCAGTATTGGCAGTCTTCTTTTAAGCTGCTAAAATTCTGATCAATCAAGCATTAAGGACATATTTTATTGGGTCATATTTGGTTGACGGATGCCTCACCAACAATCTTGACAGCCATAATTGTTCTTAAAGCGTTATCTGACCTCCCGCTTCCAGGGGACCATTAAACATGATGCTGGCAGTTAAACAGATTCTACCAATTCATGGACATTTAAATTGATTTAAGTATTGCATTTCGTGATTATCCTGATGCAAATACTACAATTAGCAGCAGGCTGATGGGAGAACTCTTAATACAAGTCATCTACGATAAGCAATAGAAGAAGGCAACCTCATCAAGTAAACATCCTTCCCTCCTCGCCCTCTTTTCTACAGACAGAGAAGGTCGAGAAGAGACAACAGAAAAAAGCAGCCCCAGAGGAAGGGTCACACTAAGAAAATTAGGTGTCATGTCATACATAGACCGTCGTCACATTGTGCGCCGTGAGTAATTTGGCAAAACGGCGAATGAAGAGAAGGCTGTGTTTCCCGCTATGTATTAGACTCTGTTCACACTGGCGCTCAGCCTCCATCAGCAAGGCAAGACCCTGAAGGTCTGACACAGCGAACAATGCCCCCACCAAGGGTAAAGGCTAAACATGTGCCAAAGTGAGCAATCATGTCGCAAGGTCCTATTAGAGGCTGTTCACACTAGCGTTCACTCTCACACTTTCGACAAAACAAGTACGGCAACCCCAACAAACCCAATTATAGGTGGCACTGTTAGCGGGCGTTTGTTAAAACTAGTGGATCTAGAGTCTTACAAATTCAATAGCCAAGACAAAGGGATTTTCAGAGCCTTTTCTACGAATGTCCTCTCCTCTGGATAGATCATCAGTTTCTGATCAGTGGGGGTCCGACACCCAGGACCCCCACCAATTGATTGAGAAGGCCGTGAGCATCACTGGCTCCTCCTAGGCCATGTGAAATCACTGTACATCGGTCATGTGGCCCAGTTGCAGCTCAGCCCCATTGAAACGAATAGAGCTGAGCTGCAATACCAAGCAAAGCCACTATTAAATGTATGGCGCTGTGCCTGGTGAGCGGGGAGATGGCTGCGGCCCTGCTGCAAGCACCATTACCTTCTCTAACAGCTGATTGTTGGGGGTCCGGGTGTTGGACCCCCACCATTCAGATACTGATGACTAGGGATGAGCAAACTGGTGTTTTACAAGTTCGAGTTTTATTACAATTCCATTATGGATTCCGTTACTACGGGCCATAACAGAATTCTATGACGGAATGTATCTTTTATTTCTTTTATTTTTTAAACCAGACGGATCCGTTATGCGGCCCATAGACTTCTATTATGACAGAATGCCTCTTAAAGGCATTCCGTTATGCATTCCATCATAGACTTCAGTTATCGGCCGGGGTAAAAACCCGAACCTTTAAAACGCAAGTTCGCTCATCCCTACTGATGACCTATCCAGTGGAAAATCTCATTGAACCTCTTTAAAGGGCATCTGATGCCTCTTATATAGGTATTCTGATTTTGCACTTGACAGGAGACAGACATCATGACTTACTAAGTCCTCATGAACATGACCATATTTTGCAGCCGCAAACAGCTGATCCGCAAAATACAGGCACAGTCTGTGTGCAGTCGGCATTCGTTTGCAGACCTATTGACTTCCTATCTTCTGCAGAACGGACATACAGATGCGGACAGCACACTAGTAATTATTTATCTGTAATGCCCCATTTTCCTGCACCCCATCGCGGTCACATGACATTTTCCACTGTGTTGGTTCCCTCTCCCAATGACCTCACGTATACATCGGAGGTGCGGTGAGGACTGTAAGGCTCTGCCTTGTGGACACATCATCAATGTCTTCTGTTCATTCTCCTGGACCCTGCCCTGTAGACGTGATGTCAGCAGGGCTTCAAGGAGGCTTGGATCTGTGATGTTCAAGCTGGGAGGGGAAGGAGAGGACCTGATGCGACAGACTCCATGGAGGTAAACACACGGTGCGGGTCACAATTACACTGGAGGAGCCAAGATGCACTCAGAACTTCACCAACTGACTTCTAGAACGCAGTAAGGTTGAATGCTGTTATTTTTTTGTGTAATCGGAAAACTTCTGTAAGGGAATATTTCAGGATATTAAAAAAGCTGGCCACGGCATGAAATAGTATAAAATAGAAAACAAATCATTCCTCACCCATTAATTCCTCTACCGCCACCTTTACGTGCATATCATTCACAAGACCACTGCAGCCAGTCAACTGGCCTCAGCAGTAACATGATATTCTTTATTTTATACCATTTTCTGCTATTGGCCAGGTTTCTTAGAGGGGTTGCCCGTTGCAAACTACTTATCCCCTATCCTCATAAAATAACAGCTTGTTGTCCAGTTTCTAAGAAGCAAATTCAAATAGAACAACTGACGCGGCAGCACTGCAGGTAAAAATGGCTGCCACGTAAAAGAGAAGACTTACAACAATGCAGGGATTGGCAACTTCCCGTACTCCAGCTGCGGTGAAAATACATCTCCCAGCATGCACACTTGCTTGGCCTTTCTCAGAACTCCCATAGAAGTGAATGGAGAGTTGTAGTTTTACAACAGCTGGAGTGCCGTACATTGCCGACGCCTGCTCTAATGCACGAATAGATGGTCACTTGTAGGCTGTGTACTCACCAGCACCGACTGCGATAGCGCGGGCCTCCACCTTGTCTCCCATCTTACGTACCACCTCAGGACTGGGCCCAATGAATCGCACACCAGCATCGTTACAGGCCTGTGCAAAATCCGAACGCTCTGACAGGAAGCCATAGCCAGGGTGAACTGCGTCCACTTCATTCTCCTAAAAAAAAGGGGAAACGTCAAAGTGTAAACTTTGCAGGCAGAAGGGATAACGCTGAATGTGAACACATCCAATACAGTAGACTCCTGGGGAGCAGCACACAATGCAGATAATACAGTAAGACGCCACAACCACCACGCGTTTCGATAACCACTGCTGGTAAATGAATAGCGCAGGCCTTGCTTAGCGGCCATTGATTACGGGAAATAACAGAGCAATTACTCTACGACACAAAAGCTACAAGCAGAATTCTAATTAACAAACCCAGAATCACCAGGATTAACTGAAGACACGTCCCTTGATCTTAATACGGCAAACAGAGCAGCATAAGCCGCTAATTGAACATAATAGGTCTCAGGACACTGCCCTGCACTGCGTACGTGGGCATAGATTTAGGCATTCATTTTAATAAAGCCAGGCAGACATTTGCTGGTGCCCGCTGATCTCCTCCATCTTCCATACAACCAATCATCCTGGACTTAGGGAACATCTACATCAACTCCATACTCTTCTCTCGCCCAAAATCTGCACTGGATCCCAGCAGAAGTAAAGCCAGGCTCACACTATATTTATGGCGAGCGTAAACTTCAAGAAAATGTACCGGCCAGGTCAATCAAGTAGACCTGTGGTGACATCACCGAGCTCATCACATGGTCCATTACCATGGTGATGGATCATGTGCTGTACCATGTGATCAGCACAGTGACATCACCACAGGTCCTTTGACAGGTCCTAAAGGCTGCTGCGCGATCAATTGGAGGAGGAGAGTTCATTTTTTAACCCTCAATTGACATTCTACTAAGCATTCTGTATTAAAGAATGCTATTATTTTCCCTTATAACCACAGTGAATAGACTTTCATCCTAGCAATCATGCGTGAAAAATCGCACCGCATCAGCACTTGCTTGCAGATGCTTGCGATTTTCACGCAGATCCATTCACTTCTATGAGGCCTGCGTTGCGTGAAAAACGCACAATATAGAGCATGCTGCGGTTTTCACGCAACAGTGATGCGTGAAAAATCACTGCACATGTGCACAGCCCCATAGAAATGAATGGGTCCGGATTCAGTGCGGGAGCAATGCGTTCAACTCACGCATTGTACCCGCACGGAAATCTCGCCCGTGTGAAAGGGGCCTAAAGGTGAATAGGACAAGGGTTCCAGCCCCTAAGGGGGCTAATAGGAAGTAAAAAACCCAAACACTAACCCTGGGTTCACACCTGAGCGTTCCTCAAACACGCGTTTTACGCGCGTTTTTGTCACGCGTTTTTATGCGCGTTTTTTGTAATAGTAAACGCGCGTTTGACGCGCGTTTGTGTCATTGACTGCAGTGTCCTATGGCCACAAACGCGCGTCAAAACGCCCCAAAGAAGCTCAAGTACTTGTTTGAGCGTCGGGCGTTTTACAGCGCGTTCGTACGCGCTGTAAAACGCCCAGGTGTGAACCCTTCCCATAGGGAAGCATTGGTTTTCATGTCTTAAGCGTTTTACAGCGCGTTTGAACGCGCTGTAAAACGCTCAGGTGTGAACCCAGGGTAAGGCTACTTTCACGCTTGCAGCAGTGTGATCCTGATCCGCCGATCTAGATGTGACTGAAAGCATTTGTGAGACGCATCCAGTTTTTTTAGTCTGGAGCACTGCGATAGGTATTCACAGGAGGCAGAAAAAGCAGAGATATAAATGCATAAAATTACAGGTTTTACTGAATCTTTTCCCATAAAACTATATATCAGTCTGCTCAGCTCCTCCTGCTCTATAACACTGTGCCTTCAGACCGCACTGCTCTTTGTGGTGACAGGTCCTCTTTAAGGCCTGAACAAGAACCACTTGATAGTTAGCAGGAGTTGAGGGAATAGTTTTGCACACAACCGTAACTTTTTTTGCGGTCTGCAAATTGCGGATCCACAGAACACGCATAATGACCATGTGTATATCACATTTCTCGGAACGGAAGACCTGGCCCATAATAGTACAGTCCTTCCCTTGACTGTAATGCAGACAAGAATAGGACGTGTTCTATATTTTTACGTGATTTTATAGTGCTGGACGTTATGGATGCGGCAACACCAAATATGTGGAGGGAATTTTACTGTTGTACCTTTTTTTCCCCCCATTGAAGAGAATTCTTTGGCATCTCCGTAATAATACTGACCCAGAATGTAAGGCTTGTGTGTGCGCCAGTAGAAAAATATGCCCCCTATAATGTGTACCAATACAGAAAATATGCCACCTTATAAGGTATGCCCGTTGAAAAAAAAATGTTCCCTTATAATGTGTGCCAGGAAAAAATATACCCCTTATAATGTGCCAGTACAGAAAATATGCCACCTTAAAGTGCGCCCACTTTGCCTTTGCCCGGTCTCCTTTCCTTTAAAGAGGACACAGAATATATGTTGGTGCAGATGTATATCCGAGTTTTATTTTTGTTCTTTCACAGTAGCCGATTCTTGTATTTGCGCCGTGACAATCTTTTTGCCTTTCACAGATGGACTACTGACTTCTTGTATCACTGGGGTGGGAAGAGTATCCATGTTACTAATAAGGCTACCAATATTAGTGAGCATGTACGTCACGGACCAGCGGTATTTTGTTGTCAGTCTTGAGAGGTATAGAGATGTCGCTAATTGGACACTAACACTATGGACGTTGTGATGTCACTATAAGGACATATAGGATCTTACAAATGGATATTTGTGAGTATACCAATGCAACCATACAGGGATGTCCGATATCGTGGGAACCCGTGAACGAAGGGTTAATTACTTACCGTGATTTGTATGAATTGTGGATTTGTTGTAATATGTGAATGTATATGGCTACGTTACGCACCTCTGTATGTCATCACACTGTTTATGGGGACAGAGGTGACGTGAATCTCTTTAGGTCAAAGTGTGGCTGTATGAATTTAGGTATTAATGTATCTCTAGCGCTTGTATGGGCAGCATGACATCAGTTCACGGCCGACAAGTTCTGGTAACCGTGCCCCCTCTGCTACTGACCCCTGTAAACTCCTTCGAGAGCTCTTCTATGTGCGGGCAAGTCTGACATTCAAATACCATAATTACATGACGCCATATAATCACATGGCGAAGCAGCACCTGTGACGTGTGCACTGAGCGAAGTGGACGAGTCCCTCCCACCGCTGTACGGAGCGTGCTTCCAGAGACTACGCACAGAGGGGTCAGGTGACCGTTATATGTATAGTTTTGATACGAATATGCATACTTTTGATCTTTGATAACCACAAAGGGCCACGGGATCGGTGACTATATGATTTATATTTTCCTATAGGCACTATAATATTGTGCTTCCGGGTCATAGCACATGGGTATGCAGTCTGGCTCAGGTGTGGATATGGTGATGATGTCATCACGCTGCCTCCATCGGCTTCTGATAGGCTACAGACACTAGGAGCCATCGCCCCCGTGCCCCACCACAGCATCTAACTGCATCACCATCCTCAGTCTAATATCAAGAGGCCCTAGCAAGACAAAGGCAAGACAAATGTCCCCACAGCTATTTCTGGTGACCTTTAAGATGTGCGCCCATCAATGTTACTCTGCACCTTGTACAACCACGAGGACAGGCGGAAACAGGCCATGGCAGCCAGGATGAAGGATATGACATGTGAGTACACCTCGAAGTGGATCATAGTGAAGAATGGTAATTGGGAGCAGGTTACTTCTCCATCAGTCACTTGGGAGGTGAAGACATGAGATGCTTGGTGATAAGGAGATAAATAATGGCACCCAGTGTAAGCATAAGCTGCGGGAAGGAGACACCAAGAAGCCATCCATACACAGGAGATGTGGAAATACAACCCAGTGTCCAAACCCCTAAGACAGGGGATATCATGTACACGTGAAAAAAGAAAATAAAAGTCTAAATTTTGCTTTTGACTTCTACATTTTTGAATGTTGTATTCTAGTGAAGTCCAAGGAAATTCCAAAAACCTGGTATCCAAAAACCACAAAAAAATATAAATATAAACAGGCTCAATCTGAAGACAATGCTACAGTGCGTCCACACCCAGAGGGGTCAATAGACGAAAAAAAGAAGGAAAGTGGGATAAAAGTTCACGTACAAGGTACTATAACCGCATGATTGTGGTGGTCTACCCTCTCGAACCACCTCCTATGTAGAAAAGGATGGAACAGAGGGTCATTTTGGTCAAGTCACCTGCTGTTCTAGGGCAGTGAAGTAGAAGGGGCAAAAAAGTATCTCAGTACTCCAGGTGGCAAGAAGTGTATGTGTGCAGGAAAAAAATCAGTGAAACAGATCAGTGAGGGTCCCGACAGACCCCCTCACATTTGCTCTCCAATTACTGCTATGGGATTATTTTTTGCTTTCCTTTGCATTCCTCTTTTAATTCCTGTGGAAATGTCCTATTTTCGTCCGCAAAACGGACAAAAATAGGATATGTTTTATCTTCCTAGCGGAGCCACGGACCAGACATACGGATCTTTTCGACCCCACAAAAATTGTGGATCGGTTATGGAAAGAACATTCAGTCATGTACATGAGGCCTAAACCATGAATAAAACATGTATCCCACTGCACATTTACAGGAGGTCATCACAGGATGGGTCATGTCTGCAAGAAGTCCACCCCACACTGTGCACTAAACCCATGTGTCCTGCAGAGCCTGCCATCCATATGGGAGACTACACCCTGTAATGGAATAGCAGACACGGATCAGAGGCAGGATCACGTGAAGTAAGACAACAGGTTAACGGCCACACAGAACTTCTGAAGAATGGCAAGCTCCAGCATGGGTTACCAGGCCGAATTGTCACATAAGCACATGAGATTATAGTGAATTACTGCCGTTTTCACTCATGTCTCCAACTTCATGGAATGCATCACTTACCTTAGCCACCTTTATGATGTCAGGAATGTGTAGGTAGGCCTGGACCGGGGGTAATCCCTTCCCTATGAGGTAGGCCTCATCCGCCTTCTGTCTGTGCACCTGCCCAGTGTCTTGCTCAGAATAGACGGCCACTGTCCTGATGCCGAGCTCTGTGCACGCCCGGAATACTCGGGTGGCAATCTCACCTGCACAGGGGGGACAAACACAAGTCAGAATTCACACAGGACTGAGAAGCAGATGGCACACCACAATGTTATTCCCACTGTGGTCTTTGTGGATGTTGTGGACTCTTGAGATGGCAGAAAATACATTGATTACTCTTACCGGTAATCCGTTTCCCATAAGCCCATGACAGCACCTGTGAGAGATCCTCCCTCTTCCGGACAGGAAACAGGAACTTCCCAGATCTTTAAAAGGGTCCTCTGTACTCCACTGCTCAGTTTCTGACAAGATTCCTAGGACCACCAAAACACCTATACACAGTGGAACGTAACACCTCATACATAAATATCTTAAATATATGCCATTCAGTATATCTCCTCCATAACTTCTATGAAACTAAATATATATGTACATACTTTATTTATTTATTTTTTGGGAGGGGAATAATGTAGGTGCTGTCATGGGCTCAAGGAAAACAGATTACCGGTAAGAGTAATCAATATATTTCCATTACCCCCCATGACAGCACCTGTGAGAGATTAGACTAGATCATTTTAGGGTGGGACTACCGCTTGCAGCACCTTTTTCCCAACGGACAGGTCCTGAGCAGAGAATAAGTTCAATCTGTAATGTTTGTGAAACGTGGTCGGAGAGTTCCAGGTCGCAGCTCTACAAATTTGGTATAAGGTGGAGAGGCAGATAAGGCGGAAAGCTCCCCCACTCAGATGTTAAATGCAGTCTTGTAAGACAACATTCTTAAGGAAATATAATCTATGGGCTCTATTAAGAATGCTATTATTTTCCCTTATAACCATGTTACATTAATTTGACTAGCCAGGACATCTGGGGACTGCCCTACCATAAGGAGGTCATCTAGATATAGAATTATGATAATGCCCGATCTCCTTACTTGTGCCATCACCTCTGCCATTAGTTTCGTGAACACTCTTGGCGCTTGTGATAATCCAAAGGGGAGAGCTCTGAATTGTAGATGAGCTATCGATTCTCCAATCCGTAATGCCACCCTGAGAAATTTTTGAGATAAATGATGTATGGGTACATGGTAGTAGGTGTCTTTTATGTCTATAGAGGCCATCACGCAGTTGGAGAATAGGTGAAGAACTGTTGATGTTATTTATTCCAGTCAAAATTTTTGGTATGCTAAATACTGATTGAGCGCTTTTAGATTTATTATGGTCCGTTAAGTCCCGTTGGCTTTGGGGACAAGGAAGAGAGTCGAATAAAATCCTTCCCTTATTTCTCCCGTGGGAACCGGTATTAGTACCGACTTGGTCAGTAGATTTTTTACTTCTTCCATCAATGCTGCTTGCTTTGGCGAGTGTTAATTTAAAGCAGTGATTTTCTTTCTTTTCGTGGAAGCTCTTTGAAATCTAGGCGGTAACCTTTCTTTATAATATTTCTTATCCAGGCACTCGATGTGATATTTTGCCAGACTTCAGAAAATAAAGAAAGATGACCGCCCACCTGAGGCCTGGCGTCATTTCTGAGACACATTTGGGGTTTGAGGTTTGGATTTGAACAACAAACCCTTTGATTTGCTACTTCTCCAATCACTACCTTTCTTTTGGTCCCCAAAGCCCCTTTTTTTCTCTCCACCCCAAAATGGCTTTCTTTGTTTGGGAAAAGCTGGTACTGGAAATCCCTTTTTTCTATCCGACGCTTTGCCTGGTATGTCATCCAATGCTGACCCGAACAAGAAATTTCCCTGGCAGGGAGGGCGCATAATTTAGATTAGGATGCCACATCACCCTTCCATCCCTGCTTCAACCAGAGGGATCTCTTGGCAGAGTTAGATATTGTACTTGCTCTAGCCGATAACCTTAGTGCATCCGCCGAGGCGTCCGAAATAAAATCTACTGCCTTTAGCACGGTAGGTATCGCCTCCAGTAATTGCTCTCTTGGGGTCTTATTCACTATATGCGATTCTAATTCTCATAACCAGACTTTAAGCAATCTGGCCACTGAGGTGGTTGCGATATTAGGCTTAAAAGACGACGTGGATGCCTTCCAATTTTTTTTCTTAGATAGGTGTCCGCTCTCTTATCCATTGGATCCTTAAGGGATCCTAGAGCTTTAAAACGAAGTGCTGATCTTTTATTCACTTTTGCTACCGGGGCGTCTACCCTAGGGACATCCTGCCAGGCCGCAATTTCTTCACCATTTAATGGGCATTTTCTTTTAACAGCTCTAGGGATAAAGAACTTTTCATCTCGTTTGTCCCATTCACGTTTAACTAGTCCTTTAATGCAATCCTGAATGGGGAATACTCTAGCTTTTCTTGGACTCAGACTCTCAAACATTTCTCCTTGTCTGGATCTATACTCTTTCTCTACCTCCATTGTGGACCTCACTGCTTTTAGTAATAAAGCTGTATCCTCCACTTTGAACAGCGGCCTCCCCGCAAGATTTTCAGAGGAAGACTCTGAGCTTGTAATTTCTCCTTCTTCCTCTGAATCAGACTCAGTAGTGTCACATTCAATCACCTGAGTTTTCCTATATTTGGGGACGAGCCTAGAAGTGACTTTTTAAATTGTTCCACAGAGGAACGAACCTCCATTTTGACTAAATCCTGAATATTCTGGAGTAAGGATGGGGATTCTTCTGCTACCAATTTATCCAGACCCGGTTGACAACAAGCTTTGGGGTAAGATGGGCTCAATTTTCTTTTGCAAATTCCACATTCTCTGGGTTTAGTCTTCTGCGTAGCTTTTCTTGTGGCCTCCTTAACCTGTATTAACACATAGCCCATGATCAGCTACCAAAAGAAAAAAAAAAAAAAATCTTCTAAAAAAGAGATAGCAGGGATAATCCTCTTACCCCCAGGAGTACCATGCTGGATTCGGAGTTCAGCTCCCGTCTTTCAGTGCGCTGTTGCATCTCCCCTTCTTCCTGCATTTTGCATGCATTCAAGGGGTATGGAAGGAAGATCTGGCCATCTGGTCAAAGCCTGCTTCTTCCTTCCATGCTGGTCGGTGTCCTCTCTTCAAAAAGGCCACCCACCGCCCGCCATGTTTCTTGGCCCCTCCCCTTCCTGTTTAGGTGGAACGCACATGTCACTTCCCGTGCGCCCGAAACAGGCCTGCCGTTAACCACGAGGAGAGGACGACTTCTCCCCCCTCTTTGCCGAACTTCGCCGGCCGCAGACCGAAGGGTACAAGGTTGACACCAAGGATCCCCCCATGGCACAATGAAGAGGGAATCACTGTGCTTTACAGCGTCTCCTAGTGGAGACTTACGCCATCAGGTACCTCCACTAGGCCTAAGGTAATTACCCTAAAGGTCCTGCAGCCCCCTAATAGACCTGGGAAAGAACCATCCCCCCTGTCCTACGTACAGGAAACAGGAAGAAACTGAGCAGTGGAGTACAGAGGACCCTTTTAAAGATCTGGGAAGTTCCCGTTTCCTGTCCGGAAGGCGGGGGATCTCTCACAGGTGCTGTCATGGGGCGTAATGGAAATACATTGATTACTCTTACCGGTAATCTGTTTTCCATGAGCCCATGACAGCACCTACATTATTTTTCTCCCAAAAAGATTTAAAAAACAAACAATTACATATATATTTAGTTTCATAGAAGTTATCTTAAAGAGGAGATATACTGAATGGCATATATTTAAGATATTTATGTATGAGGTGTTTCACTGTGTATAGGTGTTTTGGCGGTCCTAGGAATCTTGTCACAATCTGAGCAGTGGAGTAGGGAGGACCCTTTTAAAGATCTGGGAAGTTTCCTGTCCGGAAGAGGGAGGATCTCTCACAGGTGCTGTCATGGGGCGTAATGGAAAACAGGATTTTCTGCTGTGGATCAAAAAAAACACAGCCAATCTGCCGCCAACAGAGTAGCAAAAATGCTGCGGATGGCCCATGCTCCAAAAGCACTGCCGTGGTTCTACACGTTTTTTATTGCTACAATTTTCCTAAAGGAGTCGTCCACCTTTTATTAAAGGGGTACTTCCATTACAAACAATGGGGGCATATCGCTAGCGTAAGCCCCCATTGTCTAATAGGTGCGGGTCCCACCTCTGGGACCCGCACCTACAATGAGAACGGAGCGGGGAAATGAACAAAGGGCGCACTGCGCATGCTGGCCGCCCTCCATTCATTACTATGGGGCCACCGAAAATAGCCGAGCGCTAGCTTGGCTATTTCCGTCTGTCCTATAGAAATGAATGAGAGCAGGGGCCGCACGTGCGTGGTGCACTCCCATTCACTTCTATGGGAGCAGCGCTTGGTGGTGGACAGACCCCGCGAAATCCGGGGTTCTCCAGCCACAGCTCTCCCTGCTTCGTTCTCGATTATAGGTGTGGGTCCCAGCGATGGGACCCGCACCTATCAGACAATGGGGGCATATCCTAGCGATATGCCCCCATTGTCGGTGATGGGAATACCCCTTTAAGTGATGGTCCGTCCCCTGATCATCGGGATCCAACACTCCACACCCGAAGCGATCAACTACCTCTTTGTAATGGACCACTTTAGAAGCAGCACCACAATGACAATATCAGTCCACAAAGTACATGTGGATGTCTACTTCCAAGGTTGGAGCTTCTGGCATACAGCTGATCGGAGGGGGTACCGGGTGTTAGCCGCCCCCCACCCCACCATCAGCTTAAAGGTGTTCTGCAATTTTTTTAAACGGATAATCTATCCTCTAGATAGATCATCAGCATCTGATCGGCGGGGGTCCGACACCCGGGACCCCTGCCGATCAGATGTTTGAGAAGGCAGCGGCGCTGGCAGTAGTGCCGCTGCCTACCGCTGGCCCAGTGACATCACGACTAGTATTAATGGCCTGGGCGGGGCTAAGCTCCATTCAAGTGAACAGAGCTTAGCCCCGCCCAGGCCAGTGAGACTAGTCATAACATCACTGGGCCTGAGGGAAACAGCGAGAAGGCAGCGGCACTACTGCCAGCACCGCTGCTTTCTCAAACAGCTGATCGGCAGGGGTCCCAGGTGTCAGACCCCGCCGATTAGATGCTGATGATCTATCCAGAGGATAGATCATCAGTTTAAAAATACTGCAGAACCCCTATAACCTGAGGGAAGGCCATCACTTAAAGGGAACCCGTCACCGGGATTTTGTGTATAGAGCTGAGGACATGGGTTGCTAGATGACCGCTAGCACATCCGCAATATCCAGTCCCCATAGCTCTGTGTGCTTTTATTGTGGAAAAAAAAAAACGATTTGATACATATGCAAATTAACCTGAGATGAGTCCTGTCCCTGACTCATCTCACATACAGGACTCATCTCAGGTTAATTTGCATATGTATCAAATCTTTTTTTTTCACACAATAAAAGCACACAGAGCTATGGGGACTGGGTATTGCGGATGTGCTAGCGGCCATCTAGCAACCCATGTCCTCAGCTCTATACACAAAATCCCGGTGACAGGTTCCCTTTAATAAAAGGTGGACCGGTGGTAAATGTCCTTTGTGGAGACACCCCTTAAGATGACCCACATACTGGGTGAATAAGACCTTCTGGGAAATCTAGAGAATCCTGGAGAGAGGTTCTGGAGGTGACTGACACGGGAGGGGTAGCATCACTTTATAACTAGACAGATGCACTGGTAGCGGCTGGGAGAAGCAGCACACACCTACCTTTTCTCATCAGGAGTAGTGGGAATATGTACTTTTATTTTGCCAGATTCTGGATCAGCACCTCTCCTGGAGGTGGAACTTCACTGTGAAGCGCTCTCTGCTGCCCTCTGACCGCTGTCACGGTCTCCTGGTTGAATGTGACAGCTGTCACTCAGAGCAGATGGACCTGCATGGAGCACACACACTGAAGCTCCTCCTCCAAGGCACTTACAGGGCTAGAACTGGGCAGAATAAAACTTCATATTAATGCTAATCCTGATAATAAAAGCTACACAGAAAAGATATGTTTGTCCAGCTTTTCCCACCCCTGGCATAAAAGCTTAACCCATGAATTGCCCTAGACCACCAGGGATCTTGACATTAACCCCTCCACTTCCCTAGACCACCCAGAATTCTGGTAATAAACCCTTCACTGCTCTAGCCCACCAGGAATTCTGACATTAACATATTCACTGCCAAAACCACAAGGATCAGGACATTAACCCCTTCACTGACCTAGACCACTAAAGGTCCTGACATAACCCCTTTAGTGCCCTAGACAACCAGGGATCCTTACAAAAACTTTTAACTACCCCAAAAATTCAGGGATTCTCACATTAACCTCTTTATTGACATAGACTACCAAGGAGCCTGCCAAACCCCTTCACTGCCCTAGACCACTAGGGACCCTGATATTAGGACATTAACTATCCTAGACCACCAGGGATTTGGACATTAAACCTTTTACTACCCTAGATGAACAGGAATCCTGCTATTAACCCCTTCATTATCCTTGATGACCAAGGATCGTGACGATAGAGCTCCTTTGCTGCCATAAGGCCGCAAGGACCCGGACATTTACCTCTTCACTTTCCTAGACCACATGGGAGCCTGCAATTAACCCCTTTCATTGTTTCATTGGCCTAGATGACCAAGGATCATAACTCCTTCACTGCCCTAAAACCTTCAGGGACCCTGGAATTTACCTCTACACTGCTGTAGATCACCAGGGAGCCTACCAAATCCTTTCACTGCCCTAGACCACCAAGGATCCTGGCAATAACCCCTTCACTTCCATAGAACACCAGTTATATTGACATTAACTCTTTCCCTGTACTAGGCTAACTATTCCTTCCATCAGAGTCATATGGAGGCCTCTATGGATCTGACCCACTCTTTTGGTATACGGTCAGTGAAGCTGTATATATAAGTTCGGTGCACGTGCAGCGGGCGTTCCCTGTGCATTCCACAAACTCAGTGTTGTGAACACACCCTCAGTGTGCAACATGCCCAGGTGCCATAACTGCCCCACTCATCCGCCACAAAGCCTCAGCGGGCACATTGGCGGAGGGTCTGTCAGCCTGGGAGCCATTATTAGGGGTACAGGATGAATACTTCAGGTTCTATATCTGCAGCACTGTCCTGCTGGTGGTGGTGGGGGGGGGGGGGGGGGTCTGCAGGTAACTTTACAGAAGTGGTGCATCCAGGACATACCCAGCAGTGTCTGTGGGAGGAAGCAACGATCGCAGTGCACTAGTTACCTCGGTTGGCCACCAGAACTTTCTTGATGGGCTTGTACTCCACATGCTGGCTGCTCTGGAAGGCTGTGTTCAGCACTGAGACACGTTGAACAGAGAGGAAGCGTAAGCCTCCCTTCACACACCGCAGCATCTGGAGAGGAGACAAGACACAAGAGATCAGCGGCAGGCGACTCCACTGGGACCGCTCACTTGTCCGGCAGAAGCCGCGCGCACGAGAACGCTGCGATGAAGGGACGGGACGGGCGTCAATCAGCTGCGATAGTGCGGCTCCCCGTGCTCCCCCCGCTGCTCCTCACATGGATGACACTGGTGACAGGGGAAGACTCACGGACGACAGTCTGCAGAGGGAGTGTCTGCGTCCACAGGACAGGGGCCGCCATATTCTAGAAGACCGGCTTGTCACTTGCCTATAGGCAGGGGCGTGTCCTCCGCGCTCATCCCTAGAATATTTAAAGGCTGGGTGTGCATGAAGATCGAGCAGATACGGCTGCGGGAGGAGCTGGCGGTGGGAGCAATGTATGCCATGCCCAACTGATGGGGAGAGGAAAGCGGGGCGGGAGGGGTTAATACTGCAAAATCCTGTCCTCCGCTGGGGGATGGGCATAGAGGTGTCGTGGCCATGGAGCTCTGGCTGCTTCTTACGTCCCCTCCTAGCACATTCACTCCTGGTTCACATTCAGCTGAGGCATGCCAGCTTGTATATGTGAACTGCATTGTATACATGAGATGCCAGCTTGTATATGTGAACTGCATTGTATACATGAGATGCCAGCTTGTATATGTGCACTGCATTGTATACATGAGATGCCAGCTTGTATATGTGCACTGCATTGTATACATGAGATGCCAGCTTGTATATGTGCACTGCATTGTATACATGAGATGCCAGCTTGTATATGTGCACTGCATTGTATACATGAGATGCCAGCTTGTATATGTGCACTGCATTGTATACATGAGATGCCAGCTTGTATATGTGCACTGCATTGTATACATGAGATGCCAGCTTGTATATGTGCACTGCATTGTATACATGAGATGCCAGCTTGTATACAGTTGCAAGAAAAAGTATGTGACCCCTTTGGAATGATATGGATTTCTGCACAAATTGGTCATAAAATGTGATCTGATCTTCATCTAAGTCACAACAATAGACAATCACAGTCTGCTTAAACTAATAACACACAAAGAATTATATGTTACCATGTTTTTTATTGAACACACCATGTAAACATTCACAGTGCAGGTGGAAAAAGTATGTGAACCCTTGGATTTAATAACTGGTTGAACCTCCTTTGGCAGCAATAACTTTAACCAAACGTTTCCTGTAGTTGCAGATCAGACGTGCACAACGGTCAGGAGTAATTCTTGACCATTCCTCTTTACAGAACTGTTTCAGTTCAGCAATATTCTTGGGATGTCTGGTGTGAATCGCTTTCTTGAGGTCATGCCACAGCATCTCAATCGGGTTGAGGTCAGGACTCTGACTGGGCCACTCCAGAAGGCGTATTTTCTTCTGTTTAAGCCATTCTGTTGTTGATTTACTTCTATGCTTCGGGTCGTTGTCCTGTTGCAACACCCATCTTCTGTTGAGCTTCAGCTGGTGGACAGATGGCCTTAAGTTCTCCTGCAAAATGTCTTGATAAACTTGGAAATTCATTTTTCCTTCGATGATAGCAATCCGTCCAGGCCCTGACGCAGCAAAGCAGCCCCAAACCATAATGCCTCCACCACCATACTTCACAGTTGGCATGAGGTTTTGATGTTGGTGTGCTGTGCCTCTTTTTCTCCACACATAGTGTTGTGTGTTTCTTCCAAACAATTCAACTTTGGTTTCATCTGTCCACAGAATATTTTGCCAGTACAGCTGTGGAACATCCAGGTGCTCTTGTGCAAACTGTAAACGTGCAGCAATGTTTTGTTTGGACAGCAGTGGCTTCCTCTGTGGTATCCTCCCATGAAATCCATTCTTGTTTAGTGTTTTACGTATCGTAGATTCGCTAACAGGGATGTTAGCCTTTGCCAGAGACTTTTGTAAGTCTTTAGCTGACACTCTAGGATTCTTCTTCACCTCTTTGTCTGCACTGTGCTCTTGCAGTCATCTTTACAGGATGGCCACTCCTAGAGAGAGTAGCAGCAGTGCTGAACTTTCTCCATTTATAGACAATTTGTCTTACCGTGGACTGATGAACAGCAAGGCTGTTGGAGATACTTTTATAACCCTTTCCAGCTTTATGCAAGTCAACAATTCTTAATCGTAGGTCTTCTGAGAGCTCTTTTGTGCGAGGCATCATTCACATCAGGCAATGCTTCTTGTGAAAAGCAAACCCAGAACTGGTGTGTGTTTTTTATAGGGCAGGGCAGCTGTAACCAACACCTCCATTCTCATCTCATTGATTGGACTCCAGTTAGCTGACACCTCACTCCAATTAGCTCTTGGAGATGTCATTAGTCTAGGGGTTCATATACTTTTTCCACCTGCACTGTGAATGTTTACATGGTGTGTTCAATAAAACCATGGTAACATTAAATTCTTTGTGTGTTATTAGTTTAAGCAGACTGTGATTGTCTATTGTTGTGACTTAGATGAAGATCAGATCACATTTTATGACCAATTTGTGCAGAAATCCATATCATTCCAAATGGTTCACATACTTTTTCTTGCAACTGCATGTGTACTGCATTGTATACATGAGAGATTCCAGCTTATGTATACAATGCAGTAGAAGATATGAGGCATGCCATCTTTAGTATGGCTTAGTATTAGTATGCGTAGACTGCTTAGCTTAGTATTAGTGTGCGTAGACTGCTTAGCTTAGTATTAGTGTGCGTAGACTGCGTAGCTTAGTATTAGTGTGCGTAGACTGCGTAGCTTAGTATTAGTGTGCGTAGACTGCGTAGCTTAGTATTAGTGTGCGTAGACTGCGTAGCTTAGTATTAGTGTGCGTAGACTGCGTAGCTTAGTATTAGTGTGCGTAGACTGCGTAGCTTAGTATTAGTGTGCGTAGACTGCGTAGCTTAGTATTAGTGTGCGTAGACTGCGTAGCTTAGTATTAGTGTGCGTAGACTGCGTAGCTTAGTATTAGTGTGCGTAGACTGCGTAGCTTAGTATTGGTGTGCGTAGACTGCGTAGCTTAGTATTAGTGTGCGTAGACTGCGTAGCTTAGTATTAGTGTGCGTAGACTGCGTAGCTTAGTATTAGTATGCGTAGACTGCGTAGCTTAGTATTAGTATGCGTAGACTGCGTAGCTTAGTATTAGTATGCGTAGACTGCGTAGCTTAGTATTAGTGTGCGTAGACTGCGTAGCTTAGTATTAGTATGCGTAGACTGCGTAGCTTAGTATTAGTGTGCGTAGACTGCGTAGCTTAGTATTAGTGTGCGTAGACTGCGTAGCTTAGTATTAGTATGCGTAGACTGCGTAGCTTAGTATTAGTGTGCGTAGACTGCGTAGCTTAGTATTAGTGTGCGTAGACTGCGTAGCTTAGTATTAGTGTGCGTAGACTGCGTAGCTTAGTATTAGTATGCGTAGACTGCGTAGCTTAGTATTAGTGTGCGTAGACTGCGTAGCTTAGTATGCGTAGACTGCGTAGCTTAGTATTAGTATGCGTAGACTGCGTAGCTTAGTATTAGTATGCGTAGACTGCGTAGCTTAGTATTAGTATGCGTAGACTGCGTAGCTTAGTATTAGTATGCGTAGACTGCGTAGCTTAGTATTAGTATGCGTAGACTGCGTAGCTTAGTATTAGTATGCGTAGACTGCGTAGCTTAGTATTAGTGTGCGTAGACTGCGTAGCTTAGTATTAGTGTGCGTAGACTGCGTAGCTTAGTATTAGTGTGCGTAGACTGCGTAGCTTAGTATTAGTGTGCGTAGACTGCGTAGCTTAGTATTAGTGTGCGTAGACTGCGTAGCTTAGTATTAGTGTGCGTAGACTGCGTAGCTTAGTATTAGTGTGCGTAGACTGCGTAGCTTAGTATTAGTGTGCGTAGACTGCGTAGCTTAGTATTAGTATGCATAGACTGCGTAGCTTAGTATTAGTATGCGTAGACTGCGTAGCTGTCACAACCAGACAGCTGAGAAGCTCTGACAGAGGCCTTTCAGAACCTCCTCCTTGAATTTCTGTGTTGTGGTATTCAGCTCCTCCTCTCGTCAGCCTCTCTCAGCTGTCATGTGTTAGGTGCTTCTCTTCTCCAGAAGGCTTTTCTGAGCGGCTTATATTACTTCCTGGAGTGTGTGTGCACGCCGATCTGTCCTCCTGTTTGCGTCAAAGCTAAGTGTACCTTTATCTGTTTCTGAGGTTGCTACTAAGACTGTACCACCTTTTCTCTCTGAATTTTCGGATGTCTTCTCTGAGAGTGGAGTTCAGGATTTGCCCCCGCACAGGGAGTACGATTGCCCTATTAATCTCATCCCAGACGCCAAGCTGCCTAAATCTCGTTTATACAATCTTTCCCAACCTGAGAGGATCGCTATGCGTGCTTATATCTCTGAGAGTCTGAGAAAGGGACACATACGACCCTCAAAGTCACCTGTTGCCGCTGGTTTTTTCTTTGTTAAGAAAAAAGATGGTTCTTTAAGACCTTGTCTGGATTTCAGGGAGCTGAACAGTATCACTATTCGTGACCCTTATCCGCTTCCTCTGATCCCGGACCTATTTAACCAGGTTGTTGGGGCTAAAGTCTTTTCCAAATTAGATTTAAGAGGGGCATACAACCTGGTCAGGGTCAGAGAAGGGGACGAATGGAAGACGGCCTTCAATACCCCTGAGGGCCATTTTGAGAATTTGGTTATGCCTTTTGGTTTGATGAATGCCCCAGCCGTTTTTCAGCATTTCGTGAACAGCATTTTTTATCATTTGATGGGAAAATTTGTATTGGTGTATTTGGATGACATTTTGATTTTTTCTCCCGATTTCAAAACTCATAAGGAACATTTACGTCAGGTCTTGCTCATCCTGCGGGAGAATAAATTATATGCAAAACTGGAAAAATGTGTGTTTGCGGTTCCAGAAATTCAATTTCTGGGGTTTCTTCTCTCCGCTTCTGGTTTTCGCATGGACCCCGAGAAGGTCCGCGCTGTGCTTGAGTGGGAGCTTCCTGAGAATCAAAAGGCGCTGATGCGTTTTTTGGGCTTTGCCAATTATTACAGGAAGTTCATTTTGAATTATTCTTCTATTGTTAAACCACTCACTGATATGACCAGAAAGGGGGTAGATTTTTCTTCTTGGTCAGTAGAGGCGCGTAAGGCTTTTTCTGATATCAAGGAGAGTTTTGCTTCCGCTCCCATCTTGGTGAAACCCGATGTTTCGTTACCCTTCATAGTTGAGGTTGATGCTTCTGAGGTGGGTGTGGGGGCGGTCTTGTCTCAGGGTTCCTCTCCTGCCAATTGGCGACCGTGTGCCTTTTTCTCAAGAAAACTCTCCTCCGCAGAGAGAAATTACGATGTGGGAGATAGGGAATTGTTGGCCATCAAGTTGGCTTTTGAGGAATGGCGCCATTGGCTAGAGGGAGCCAGACACCCTATTACCGTATTTACTGACCATAAAAATCTGGCCTACTTGGAGTCAGCCAAGCGTCTGAACCCGAGACAGGCCAGATGGTCGTTGTTCTTTTCTAGGTTTAATTTTGTTGTCAGGTTCCGCCCTGGAGTTAAGAATGTGAAGGCAGATGCCCTGTCACGTTGTTTTCCGGGAGGCGGGAATTTTGAAGACCCGGGTCCCATTTTGGCTGAAGGTGTGGTGGTCTCTGCTCTTTTTCCTGAATTGGAGGCAGAGGTGCAGGCAGCCCAGTCAGAGGCTCCTGATCTTTGTCCTCCTGGGAGGTTGTTTGTGCCTCTCGCTTTAAGACACAAGATTTTTAAAGAACACCACGATACGGTCCTTGCTGGGCACCCGGGGGTAAGAGCCACACTGGATCTCATCGCTCGGAGATTCTGGTGGCCTGCGCTTCGTAAGTCGGTTGAGGGTTTTGTGGCAGCCTGCGAGACTTGCGCTCGTGCCAAAGTCCCTCATTCACGGCCATCAGGTCCTCTCCTTCCCTTACCCATTCCTTCCCGTCCTTGGACACATCTGTCCATGGACTTTATCACGGACCTGCCTCGTTCCTCGGGGAAGACTGTGATTCTGGTGGTGGTGGACCGTTTTAGCAAAATGGTGCATTTCATCCCTTTTCCTGGTTTGCCCAATGCTAAGACGCTGGCGCAGGCATTTGTTGATCACATTGTCAAATTGCACGGTATTCCTTCAGACATAGTCTCTGATAGGGGCACGCAGTTTGTTTCCAGATTCTGGAAGGCTTTCTGTTCTCGCTTGGGGGTTCGGTTGTCATTCTCTTCTGCTTTCCACCCGCAGTCGAATGGCCAGACAGAGCGCGTCAATCAGAATCTGGAGACATATCTGCGTTGTTTTGTGGCGGAGAATCAAGAGGATTGGTGTTCTTTTTTGTCCCTTGCTGAGTTTGCTTTAAATAACCGTCGTCAGGAGTCCTCTGATAAGTCACCATTTTTTTGGTGCATATGGGTTTCATCCACAGTTTGGGACTTTCTCGGGAGAGGGGTCTTCTGGTTTACCTGATGAGGACAGATTCTCCTCGTCTTTGTCATCTATTTGGCAAAAGATTCAAGATAATCTAAAGAGCATGAGTGAGAGATATAAGCGTGTGGCTGATAAGAGACGTGTGCTTGGTCCGGACCTGAATGTTGGTGATCTGGTGTGGTTGTCTACCAAGAATATCAAATTGAAGGTTCCCTCCTGGAAGTTGGGTCCTAGGTTTATTGGGCCTTACAAAATCCTGTCTGTCATCAATCCTGTTGCATACCGTCTTGATCTTCCTCAGACTTGGAAGATCCATAATGTTTTTCATAAGTCCTTATTGAAACCTTATGTTCAACCCATTGTACCCTCGCCTTTGCCGCCTCCTCCGATTATGGTTGATGGGAATCTTGAATTTCAGGTATCTAGGATTGTGGATTCTCGTCTTGTCCGCGGTTCTCTTCAGTACCTTGTTCAGTGGGAGGGGTATGGTCCTGAGGAGAGGATGTGGGTCCCAGTGACGGACATTAAGGCCTCTCGTCTCATCAGGGCTTTCCATAGGTCCCATCCTGAGAAGGTGGGTTCTGAGTGTCCGGAGTCCACTCGTAGAGGGAGGGGTACTGTCACAACCAGACAGCTGAGAAGCTCTGACAGAGGCCTTTCAGAACCTCCTCCTTGAATTTCTGTGTTGTGGTATTCAGCTCCTCCTCTCGTCAGCCTCTCTCAGCTGTCATGTGTTAGGTGCTTCTCTTCTCCAGAAGGCTTTTCTGAGCGGCTTATATTACTTCCTGGAGTGTGTGTGCACGCCGATCTGTCCTCCTGTTTGCGTCAAAGCTAAGTGTACCTTTATCTGTTAATATCTGTTTGCTGGATCCCAGGTGACCCTGACTCCCTCCGTATCTTGTGTAGGGAGCCGGTGGTCGTGTCCCCTCACTATTGTAGGGTGCTCAGGGCTTTATAGTCAAGGTTCGTGGATATGCAGACCTCCACCATTCGGATCTTTGCATAGGCTGAGCAGCCAGGGAAAGTGCCAGGTCTTCTGCAGGGGTCTCCCTGGGTTCCTTAGTTTTTGAATCCAGCGAGTCGTTTATACATGTTGCTTTGCCTTATTTCCTGTACACCGTCCATGACAGTAGCTTAGTATTAGTATGCGTAGACTGCGTAGCTTAGTATTAGTGTGCGTAGACTCTATATACCAGGGGTACCCAACATTTTTAGAACTGGGGGTTACATTGCTCTATTTCTAGAGGCCGGAAAAATAAAAAGCTGATGCAAAGTGAATTGGGGGGGGGGGGGGCGATCACTACCACAATCATTCCCCAGGCCCCTCATTATCAGCACAGTCCTGATTACACAGGAGATGTGCTGATGATTATCGTACATCTTTCATCCTGATAAAATTTGCAAATCAGCCGACAAATGAGTGATTCCTCGTTTATCGGCTGATCGGCAGCACGTTTATACCAGCCAGATATCGGGCGCGAGCGCTCCTATGGACACTTATTCCCAGTAATTGTCCAGATATCATGTAGCTTTATAGAGGCTTAAAGAGGACCTTTCATGGGTCCAGACATTATGAAATAAATAGCAGGATACGTAGGGCATAGAGCAGGGATCTAAGAGAGCTTACAATTTTTTTTTTCTGGGCCCCGCGCCGTTCCCCCGCTGTGCCCCTCTGCAGTTTTCCTGGCTGGTATGCTAATGAATAGCCTCTGTACAGGGAGGAGGAGGCACCGGGGTTTCTCTATGGGCGTCTCCTTCTCAATGCCTAATAAACTGCAGGCATTGAGCATGGACTCCCATATTGTTGAGTGGATTAGGCAGTGGCTGAGTGACAGACAACAGAGGGTTGTAGTCAATGGAGAACATTCAAAACAAGGTCATGTTACCAGTGGGATTCCACAGGGATCTGTACTGGGACCAATTTTGTTTAATATCTTCATAAGTGATATTGCAAAAGGCCTCGATGGTAAGGTTTGTCTTTTTGCTGATGACACAAAGATATGTAACAGGGTTGATGTTCCTGGAGGGAAACGCCAAATGGAAAAGGATTTAGGAAAACTAGAAGAATGGTCAGAACTCTGGCAACTGAAATTTAATGTGGATAAGTGCAAGATAATGCACCTGGGGCGTAAAAACCCAAGGGCAGAATATAGAATATTTGACACAGTCCTGACCTCAGTATCTGAGGAAAGGGATTTAGAAGTAATTATTTCAGAAGACTTAAAGGTGGGAAGACAATGTAATAAAGCAGCACGAAATGCCAGCAGAATGCTTGGATGTATAGGGAGAGGTATAAGCAGTAGAAAGAGTGAAGTGCTTATGCCGCTGTACAGATCACTGGTGAGACCTCACTTGGAGTATTGTGCGCAGTACTGGAGGCCATATCTCCAGAAGGATATAGATACTCTAGAGAGAGTTCAGAGAAGAGCTACTAAACTGGTCCATGGATTGCAGTATAAAACTTACCAGGAGAGGTTAAAAGACCTTAACATGTATAGCTTGGAAGAAAGAAGAGACCGAGGGGATATGATAGAAACTTTTAAATACATAAAGGGAATCAACTCGGTAAAGGAGGAGAGCATATTTAAAAGAAGAAAAACTACTACAAGAGGACACAGTTTTAAATTAGAGGGGCAAAGGTTTAAAAGTAATATAAGGAAGTATTACTTTACTGAGAGAGTAGTGGATGCATGGAATAGCCTTCCTGCAGAAGTGGTAGCTACAAATACAGTGAAGGAGTTTAAGCATGCATGGGATAGGCATAAGGCCATCCTTCATATAAGATAGGGCCAGGGACTATTCATAGGATTCAGATATATTGGGCAGACTAGATGGGCCAAATGGTTCTTATCTGCCGACACATTCTATGTTTCTATGTTTCTAAGACGTACTTTTTTTTTTTCTCTCCCAAAGTGCGGGGAAAAATGTCAGTGCATCTTATATGGCAAATATTAATGAGCACTTTTGCAACAATTGTTCCTTATTTTTCAAATATGCAAACTGACACCAAAATAAATTATTATAATTCTCTATTTTGTGTTGGTCATTTTGTTATATAATATGTATAGTTTCATGTGAATGGTGCGGTAATGCGATGGTTTTGTTTGGTGTTTTTTTTATTTTATTTATAAAATTAGATATACATTAGGGCTGCACGATATGGGAATTTTGTGCGATTGCGATTAGGGCCCTAAAAATTGCGATAACGATATGCGATGCGATATTTTAAGGGAATTGTGCTAGAGGTCTATTTGCTTGGATTTTCCCATATGAGCCGCTGACGCGGCTGGGTATGACAGTTGTGGGGGATCTGTGGATGATGCACTGTTATGGGGGAATCTGTGGATGGCGCTGTGTTGTGGGGGATCTGTGGAGGACGCTGTGTTGTGGGGGATCTGTGGAGGACGCTGTGTTGTGGGGGATCTGTGGAGGACGCTGTGTTGTGGGGGATCTGTGGAGGACGCTGTGTTGTGGGGGATCTGTGGAGGGCGCTGTGTTGTGGGGGATCTGTGGAGGGCGCTGTGTTGTGGGGGATCTGTGGAGGGCGCTGTGTTGTGGGGGATCTGTGGAGGGCGCTGTGTTGTGGGGGATCTGTGGAGGGCGCTGTGTTGTGGGGGATCTGTGGAGGGCGCTGTGTTGTGGGGGATCTGTGGAGGGCGCTGTGTTGTGGGGGATCTGTGGAGGGCGCTGTGTTGTGGGGGATCTGTGGAGGGCGCTGTGTTGTGGGGGATCTGTGGAGGGCGCTGTGTTGTGGGGGATCTGTGGAGGGCGCTGTTATATGGGGGATCTGTGGAGGGCGCTGTTATATGGGGGATCTGTGGAGGACGCTGTTATATGGGGGATCTGTGGAGGACGCTGTTATATGGGGGATCTGTGAAGGACGCTGTTATATGGGGGATCTGTGAAGGACGCTGTTATATGGGGGATCTGTGGAGGACGCTGTTATATGGGGGATCTGTGGAGGACGCTGTTATATGGGGGTTTCTGTGGAGGGCGCTGTTATGGGGGTTTCTGTGGAGGACGCTGTTATGGGGGATGTGTGGAGGACGCTGTTATGGGGGATCTGTGGAGGACGCTGTTATGGGGTGGATCTGTGGAGGACACTTATGGGGGATCTGTGGAGGACGCTGTTATGGGGTGGATCTGTGGAGGACGCTGTTATGGGGTGGATCTGTGGAGGACAGTGTTATGGGGGATCTATGGAGGACACTTATGGGGTGGATCTGTGGAGGACGCTGTTATGGGGTGGATCTGTGGAGTACGCTGTTATAGGGGATGTGTGCTATGACACATAGGGCCATGAAAGGGGCCAGTATAAGACATATAGCATCTTATCCTGGTCCCCCTCATGGCCCTATGTGTCCCCTCATGTGTCCTAAACTGTGCACATAACTGGCTTTGCGTGTAAAGTATGTTACTCCTGTGTGAAACAAGCTCTCTCCTATTGATAACAGGTCCGGCCTCTGTACTCACTGTCACTATGAATGCACTGCAGCGAGTTGGCCGGCCGGCGCGTGACTGACGTCACTTAGTAACGCTTCTCCCACTTCAGGAAGCAGGAGCCTTACTAAGTGACGTCAGTCACGCACCGGCCACCTCGCTGCCGTTCGCTGCAGTGCATTCATCGTAATAGTGAGTACAGAGGCCGGACCTATTATCAATAGGAGAGAGCTTGTTTCACACAGGAGTAACATACTTTACACGCAAAGACAGTTATGTGCACGGGGCCCCTTCATATATAATCGTGGCATTTTCGGGTCGGCCAAATCGCCATATCGCATTTGCCGATTATCGCGATTCGATTATTTTTTGAATTTATCGTGCAGCCCTATAATATATATATATATATATATATATATATATATATATATAACGTTCTTTAGTTTTTATATTACTGTTTCTTTCGATCATCAGCATCTGATCGGCAGGGGTCTGACACCTGCCAATCAACGGTTTCAGAAGGCAACAGTGTGGGCGGTAGTGCCATGGCCTTCTCGCTGTTTCCCCACAGGCCAGTGATGTCACGGCTACTATCAATGCCCTGGGCGCAGTTCATCCTCATTCACTTAAGTGGGGCTGATAGTAGTCGTGATGTCACTGCCGTGCAGGAAACGGCGAGAGGGCCGTAGTGCTACTGCCAACGCCGCTGCCTTATCAAACAGCTAAAAACCCTATATATGCCCCAACCATAATATAAGCCTATGGTACACACCATAACAAAAAACCTACAAACAACTACCAGGCCGCTTATAAATGAATGTCTTTTTATTGCATGATTACATATAACTTACAAACATGATTAAAAGAACATGGGTGCAGGGACTAAAGGGACATCAACTGGAGGAAGCACACTTTTTATTTTATTTTTTTACACTGTAGTTTTCGCTTTATAAGACGCACCTCCCTCCCCCAAAAAGTGGGATGAAAATATCTGTGCGTCTTATAAAGCAAATACTAGTGAGTGCGTCCATAATGGGAGTGTTCACTAGTATGCATTAGGTGTTGGGAGTGAAGCGCTGAGAGCACTTCGGTACTCACCCTCCCTGGGGCCGGCGCTGTACTGTCCTGACCCGCACAGCATCAGGATGTAGTGCACGCACTAGGACCTAACGCTGCACGGCGACAGCTCCAGCCAGAGAAGACAAGGGAGCGCTGCCGGAAATGGAGAGGAGCCGGGGCGCAGGAGAGGTAAGAGGAGTATTTTATTCTGATGGTCTGGCAAAGAACTCTGGGGGATGTGACAATGAGGGCTGATATCACATGACCGTGTCTGTGACAACGCCTGCATTTCATCCATGACAGACTGGGTCTGTCCCCTCTAAGTGTCATCTGCTAGGCTGATTCCTACCAAGGGTCTGTGAAAACCACTGACAGAACATGGATGCCATCTGTGTCCTGTCAGTGGTCTTCACGGACCTGTAGATGCCAATGAGCGTGTTTAGTCCACAACACATCCCAAAGAAGTGCATGCCTGTTGTTTTCACATTGGCCCGCTGTTAGTGGAAAAACCTGGATGTGTGAACAAGCACACTAAGGCATGTGCTGTCCACGAAGAGCACAAACTGCACATGAATGGGAGCTCAGCTGCAGTAGCCCAGCACGGCCACTACACTTTGTATGGCGCTGTGCCTCCTGTTCCATTCAAAGTGCTACCTCCAGCGTCTGAGGCTTCAGGGCATGGCTGATCTCAATGATCAGCCACTGCAGGAGCCTGGAAAACCCCTTTAAGGGCCCTTGCACACGACCATATGCCCTCCGAAACATGTGTTCTGTGAGCGGGCCATATGTCCCGGAGCGGCATTGATTGTGCGCAGGGGGGCACACAACTTCATAGATTACAATGGTGCTGTGCACGTTGGGCCACCTGTGGGGCGATTGTTTCGGAGGGCATACGGTCTTCGTGTGCAATGGCCCTAAAGCTGCACCACATTTTTCGAACATAAGGTGACATTTGATGCAAATTAGCTCAACACAGACTACTGTAAAAATAGTGCCCTCAGGATAAACCTCCCCCTCGGTGTCCACTTAGAGGAAATTAATAGTAAAAGAAGCTTAAATGATGGATAATGGACATTACCATAAAATACGTGCCCTGCTGTAGTGATCGCTCAGTGTAATCAATATCCATCTGGAGACCTATTATATGTCACTTAGAAGCAAAGACAGGTCATGGTAAATGTCCCAAAGGAAGAATGGGAACCGCTCTGACCTTCAAGCCTCATGCATACAGCCGTATGTGCTGTGCCGCCCGCAAGATACGGACACCAGCAGCATGCATGCCGCATTTTTCAAGGGCCCAGTAGTAGAAATGCCTATTTTTGTCCACAAAGTGGAGAATAGGACGGATTTGCGCTGAGGATAGTACACTGTCTGCATTTTTTGCTGTCCCACTGAAATGAATGGGTCCACGTCCGGACCACCCAAAATGAAATATATGAGAACTTTGTGTGGAAGTGGAGGAGGTTTGTTTGTGTCGCCAGCAGCAAAATAAGAGATGTTATTTACAATGTGGGGCATTATAGGGGACAGTATTTACAATGGGGAACTATAGGGGACATATATATATATATATATTTATGTCCCCCTATAGTGCCCACAGTGTAAATACTGACAATGATATGATATTCCATAATGGCAGTGAGGTTTTTCATGAGTGAACTGTGAGTTACAGGTCTTCATTCTTCTAGGCCAAGCATGGCCACCCTGCGGCCCTCCAGCTGTTGTATGCCCTGCTGTAGACTGGTACCTGTAGGCAGAGGGCATGCTGGGAGTTTTGCAACAACTGGAGAGCCTCAGGTTGGCCATCCCTGTTCTAGGCAGAACAGTGAATGCAATCCCCAAGGATTATAACATAGAGGGAACACATTGACAATGTGGGTGAAGAAGTTCTGCCCACCTAACATCTCAGCCTGTACAGGGTAAGACATGAGAAGACAACCAAGCTGGCCCTGCCATAAGCTGAGATAAGCGGCTACAGTTTGCAGCATCCTGCACTTATTTTGGTACAGAAAATATGCCAGAATCCACAGGGATTTACAAGAAGATTTGCCACAGATTTCCCCTCTTTCTCTCTAGGAGAGTGTCGAGGATGACCCAATGGCAGATGCAGGGGGGGGGGGGGCATCTCCATAGTCATCTGTATCGCCGTCCTCAGGACAGCGATACAGATGACTGTACTGAGGCAGGGGAGGGAGAGGCGTGTCCCTTCCCCTTCCTCTGATAGGCTGCCGGCCTAGTGCCTGCAGCCTATCAGAGGCCGGCGCAGGCGGCGCGATTACATCATCGCGCTGCCAGAGCCGTACAGTGCGGGACATAGGCCGGAAGAGGCCTGCATCGCTGACATGGAGGTAAGCATGTTTTTTTTTTTTATATATACAATACTTTTCCTGGCATATGGGGGGGGGGCTGTTATTGCTGGCCCATGGGGGGGCGCTGTTATTATTGGCACATGGGGAGGCTGTTATTACTGGCACATGATTGGGGGGGTTGCTCTTGTTACTGGAACATCATTGGGGGGCACTATAGGGGCAACTACTGAGCCACAAAGAAGGGGTATTTTATATGGGGGGCTCTTACAGTACAATTTTATACTGGGACACATTATGGTGGGTACTATGGGGAAGGGGGGGAGAGGAGTACTATGGGGTCATCTACGGGGGGCACTAAGAAGGGGTATTTTATACTTGCAAATTATGGGGGACACTGAGGGCATCTACTGGAGCATTTTATACTGGTACATTATGGGGGCACTAGGAGGAAGGAGGGTGTGGAGCACTGGGGGCACTATATAGGGGTATTTTATATTGGCACATTATGGGGGCACTATGGGGACATTAGCTCCCCTGGGGCATCACAAGGGGGTATTTTTTTGCACATTATTAGGAGAATTGTTTCTACTGGATGGGCATTATGGTGGGCTTTATTACTCCCCCATGGTATGACCCCCTAGTAGCAGCACCAGTCTCTCCCTGCTCTGCTATTCCTCTGCCCCTTCTCCAAATCCTTATTATGAAATCTTTCTCATTAGGATAAAACACATCATCAGATCCGCCGAGCCCCCGGCCAAAGTGTTGAAGTGGCGTCCGAGATCCCTAAGGGCCAAGTCAAGTAATTGTAAGTTTTCATGTGGAGTATGTTTGTTATACACATATAGCATACACTGTGCCACACAATATACAGTATACCGCTACACTGTGCCACACAATATACAGTATACCGCTACACTGTGCCACACAATGTACAGTATACCTCTACACTGTGTAGTCTGTTCTACACTCACCTAAAGAATTATTAGGAACACCTGTTCTATTTCTCATTAATGCGATTATCTAGTCAACCAATCACATGGCAGTTGCTTCAATGCATGTAGGGTTGTGGTCCTGGTCAAGACAATCTCCTGAACACCAAACTGAATGTCAGAATGGGAAAGAAAGGTGATTGAAGCAATTTTGAGCGTGGCATGGTTGTTGGTGCCAGACGGACCGGTCTGAGTATTTCACAATCTGCTCAGTTACTGGGATTTTCACGCACAACCATTTCTAGGGTTTACAAAGAATGGTGTGAAAAGGGAAAAACATCCAGTATGCGGCAGTCCTGTGGGCGAAAATGCCTTGTTGATGCTAGAGGTCAGAGGAGAATGGGCCGACTGATTCAAGCTTATAGAAGAGCAACGTTGACTGAAATAACCACTCGTTACAACCGAGGTTTGCAGCAAAGCATTTGTGAAGCCACAACATGCACAACCTTGAGGCGGATGGGCTACAACAGCAGAAGACCCTACCGGGTACCACTCATCTCCACTACAAATAGGAAAAAGAGGCTACAATTTGCACGAGCTCACCAAAATTGGACTGTTGAAGACTGGAAAAATGTTGCCTGGTCTGATGAGTCTCGATTTCTGTTGAGACATTCAAATGGTAGAGTCCGAATTTGGCGTAAACAGAATGAGAACATGTATCCATCATGCCTTGTTACCACTGTGCAGGCTGGTGGTGGTGGTGTAATGGTGTGGGGGATGTTTTCTGGGCACACTTTAGGCCCCTTAGTGCCAATTGGCCCCCTTTTGCCTACCTGAGCAGTTCTGAAGGCAAAAGGGGGTCCAACACTGTATTAGTATGGTGTTCCTAATAATTCTTTAGGTGAGTGTATAAGCACCATTGTTTTGTGGCGACGGACAGAAAATAATCTGGAAGTGCCCCTCCCGAGACCAGGCTCTGGATCCGCCACTGGGACGACCAAGTACTGCGCTCAGCTATTTCTGACATTCCTATAGAGAATGATTGGACTGGGAGGGTGTACACTCAACCTGCCGCTTCATCAGGACAGGGGAGCGGTGGAGGTCCCAGTGGTCAGACCCACACAAATCCGTTATGAGAGTGATCTTGAAGACATCTTACCGCCAGTGTGGACACATCGATTGCAGTGCTCAAGAGAATAAAGATGAAGTAATGCAGTTGTCATTGTGACTACTGTGGTATGCCACGTGGAGTACCTCAAGCTGCAATTATCATCCTCTTAGGCCAGACACAGACGAGCGAGTTCAATGTGAGAAACTCGCTGCATGTGGCAGTGTGAGTTCCCATTCTGACCTCTGCTCCTGTGACAGGTTCGCACAGTGTTAGGCCTCATGCACACGACTGTATGTGCAACGGGGTGGCCTCCCCCTAGGGCCCTCTATGTCGTGTCCCAGGTTTAGGAATGCCGAGTGGTATAATGTGGCCTAAAATGTCTCTTTATGTGTGTCATGGTGCTCCTACATGGATACCACTGGACCCCAGGCTTTGGCTCTGAAGCAATAAATAGGGGGAATAATTGAGGGATTTGAAGAAATAACTTGAGTCCAGAACTTGAGATGAAGTTCAACATCAGCTTTACTTGCATAAACGCTTCTTCCAATGGTTTACATGCTTTGTCTTGTTCCAGCAGGCTTTAGCTCTAAACTGGCAGGCAAACTCAACTCTGCTATATCTGTTTCTCTAACTCTGCTGTACTGACAGGCTGGCTGTATAACTCAGCTTCTTCTGTATGCTACACTTCTTCTCTGTAGTCTGACTCTAGGTTATCAGAGGGGACCTTTCCTCCTGGCTCCTGAGGCTTCAAGCTTTGACCTCCATGTCCAGCAGAGCTGAAGGTGCTCTGGCTTGTATGGGCACGTCCAACAGAGACGTGCCTCTGCACGCCTTCCCCTAGCTAGGGATAAGCTAGACTGAAGCTAAGTGGTCAACCTTCCTGCAGGTAGTAGGGCTCGCCCACTTCTCTCCAGAGGGGGGTTAGAATGGAATGGTAAGTTCCATTCTATCTCTAACTATAGCTCTGCCATATTTTCTGACACCTGCTGGTGAACCAGGCACACTACATGAACAGTTACATAAATGCACAATGTGTAGGACTTGGAATAATTGTATAAGATGACATGAGGTCAGACCAATAGACAGTAGTAAGGTGCAGAAGTGGTAACACCGCTCTGTAGTGTTACATATGTATTTTAGGGTCCACAAAAAATAAGGATGACGTCCGTGTGCATTCCGTATTTTGCGGAATGAAACAGCTGGCCCCTAATAGAACAGTCCGTAATGTGGATAATAATAGGACATGTTCTAGTTTTTTGCAAAACGGAAATACGGACATACAGAAATGGAATGCACATGTAGTAACTTCCATTTTTTGGGAGGACCCGTTGAAATGAATGGTTCCGTATACAGTCCGCCAAAAAAAAAAAAAGGAATGGACATGGAAAGAAAATATGTTGCATGAGGCCTTATAGTCATTTATAAGGTTGTGTATCCCTCCATTATGTCAGTGTAATTTAATAGATTCCAGGTCTCACACTGACTCACAGCCTTATAAATCTTTAAAATGCTGCACGATCCTATCAGAGCAGCAGATGTCAGAACACGAACTTTCACCGCCACACGCCGCAAGTTTCTCACACTGAACTTGCACGTCTTCTACAAATGGTAAATCATTTGATCATTGATTGACTCACTTTCTACTTAGTTTTAATGTGAAGTACCAATTCTTAGAGTTCTTACACTAAGTACAGCTAAAGAACTAGCCGTACATTAGGGACATTATACTGTCCATCATAACTGGTATATTTCAGGACCTCTGCAGGAATATGCACCACTTAGGATGTCCGCAATGTATACAGTCTGTGGTGTAATTTAACATATCATCCTATCAACCAATGCTTATTCCCATCTGCCAGGTCAGAGCCCACTAACATGCTGTGCCAAACAGGATTACCCATTAGCTTGCAAAAAGAAAAAAATTATCCAGAAAACGTCATTGGACACGTCGCGTTTTGCTTGTTTTCCTGCACGTACGGCACTTTGTGTCTGTGCTACCTGTACACAAACTCTCGTTAGAGTGGAAGACTACAAAAGACCTTTCCCTAGATACAGACTTTGATCCCGCCTGCCCTTTCCCCCAGCTGGCGGAGTAAACAGCTCTATAGCCACACCGGCACTGGAGCTCCATGCTATATTGTCCAGGTTAAAAAGTGGCAGACAGTAAAATAAATACACAGCTAGCAATTTATGTGGAGCAGAGTTCAGCCTGTGCATCAGACACCAATGTCACATCCCGGGACCTTGAAGCAAACATTAATAGTGTTTTCAGTACAAACGGCCAAAAGGGAACACGCAGAATAACTTCCCGCAATATAAAACACGATAAGGATGTCAAAATTGTAAACACGTGTCCGTTATCACTGGCAGGTCGCCAGATAGATGTGTGCTGACACAAAGTGAAGAAAATTCATGACGACAGAAGCACAGATCAGGTTTAGTCCTCATGCACACAACCATATGTATTTTGCTATCAGAAAAACACGGATCAGAAAAATACGGATGATGTCAGGTTTGTGGACCGTTAAATGGGCACGGTCATGTGCTTGAGGCCTTAGGGAGATTTCACATCTCCGTTTCATTTTATGTTGTGATCTGTCCAGAAGAACAGAAAAAAAGGATCTTGTAAAAAAAAAACTGATCCTGTGCATCAGTTCACAGGATCCGTTTTTTATTACACGAACCGCCACAATCATTTTACTCCACTGGGAAAGCTATCATCTCACGAACCTAAAAAAGGGATACCTCGTGGTCAGTATCTGCGAATATAAAGAAACTGCTCAGAACCAGAGAGCTTTTACCATAAGACTCCTTAACCGCTTTAGGGCGAGAGGGTGTCCCCAGCAGGTCCTTAGGAATACATTCCTGAATGCAGAGTCACGGGAACGGAATACTCTCTTGGTCCCTAGGGAACCGGATACCAAGGGGAGGAGGTCATCAGGATTATCTCCACTTTTGATGTTGAGAATCGAAGGGTGAGGGAGATACTTGAGAAATATTGGCCAATTCTCCGGATGGATCTAGACGTGGCTGATGTCTTATTACCCCGTCCGAGTATCACATTCCGACGTGGTAGATGTCTATGAGACCGACTGGTCCGTAGCCACTTCTCACGTCCGGTTCCAACTAGGACATGGTTAGATTGGGTGTTTTTCGGTGTGGAACGTGCTCGGCCTGTCGTTATGTGATGAATTCAGAAGTAAATGTATGTTCAGCCGTTTTTTGGGTGTGGAACGTGCTCGGCCTGTCGTTAGGTGAGGAATTCAGAAGTGAATGTATGTTCATTCACAAATAGAAGTTATATCATTAGGGATTTTATCAATTGCAGGAGCAAAGGGTTAGTATACCTCTTCCAGTGCTCCTGCCCCTTGGACTATGTGGGGGAAACATTTAGAGAATTCCGTGGACGTATCCTTGAACATGTAAATAATATTAAGAAAAAGAACAATACCCCCTTGGCAAATCACATGTGGGAATGTCATAATGGAGATCTTAGGTCACTATCTTTTTCGGCATTGGAACTATTAAGACCTTCCCCAGGAAAGGTGACTGGGACCGTAGAATCCTTCGAAAAGAAACAGAGTGGATCTATAGGTTTAGGTCACCTGGGGGACTGAACGAGAGACTGACCTTATATCTGCTAGGTTGCCCCGTCTGTACTTTATAGCTTCACCTCGTATTTCTGACAGAATTTGATATAGACGCAGGAAGCGTCATTTCTTTTTGCATATGAAAGCTGTCCGTCATCTGATAGCTTAGAAATGATCATATTTACTATAATTGTGTAGTGGCACATTTTGGCACAGGAGAGGTCTCTTATTTATTATACTTCTCTTATCTAGTTTATTTATTCCCCTATATTTTGTCCTGACTTATACCAATTGTAATTACCAGTAATTAGTCGCACCCCCTTTATAAACAAACTTAATATGGTGTCCCTCTCATCTCCATATTTTCCCCCCATATATCGTGTGAAGTGGTGTAGTTTGTAGCAAGACACCATTAGTCCCTCCATTAAAGCCTCCTGAGCTGTAATATATAGGAATTCACGTGCCCCCTTCTCTGCTGGCCTCAGACTTGTGCGTTCCACGATCGCTGTGAGTGAAGCACACGTCCATCTTTTAGTCCTCCTGTATGTTTCCTGCCGGCTGTATATCTATGCGCTCCACAATCGCTGTATGTGGAGCGCACGTCCATCTTGGATCATCCCACATGGCGATGCGTTCCACAGCAGCATCTGGTGGAGCGCACCGCCATCTTGCTTCAGTCAGCGGTGGCTCTCATCGAGAGTCGTGGAGGATGGTGGGGGCGTATCAGGGTCCTGTCTGTATTATGTACGGTGAGATGCGTCTTCAGGTGAGTCCTGGACGCAATGATTGTTGGTTAATTGGCTGGGGTTAATAGGGGACTCTGACAGTACGTGGCCATCCAATGAGAAATGGCAACGTGCGATCATCTGATAGAGAGGGGGGCGTACCCACAGGTGGAGTAGACAAATCCGGTTTTAGCCCGCCCTTGATTCCATCATTTAAAGGAGAGTTCATTCCCTTGGCAAAATGGAGCTGTTATTTTGCCCTCTGGAGCCCCCCAACCATGTATCCTTCATCTGTGTGAGGACTGGACCATTACGCTATCCTTGTGTATCAGCTAGGTGGCTTTTATATCTTAAAACTGAGGGTGTCTTACAGTTCCTCATACTCAGTAAACTGTCAAAAGATCCAGGGAATAAATGGCAGCATGGTGATACAGGTGCTTAGGTCCAAAACTGACCAGGAACAATACAGTTAGGGAGTTTCTACTGTAGGTTCTGCTTGTGTTTCTCAGTAATATGATTAACTCACACACAAATGCAAACCAAAAGTTGGCGCAAATTTAGGTTTTCACGGTTTGCTGCTTCAGTTTTTTTGGTGCAATTTGAATTAACTGTAGATTGTTATGAAGAGTGATCAGGTGACTTGGAATTAACTTAAAAGGCATTCCTTGCCGTGAAAATTAACTTAATTACAAAAACAAAATGACCTGCTCACATTTTTTCAGTGATCTTCTTGTTAGCGTAAGACAGTGGTGGCCAACCTATGGCACGGGTGCCAGAAGTGGCACTCAGAGCCCTCTCTATGGGCACCCGCATCCTGGAAAAAGTCTATGTTGTACCAATATGCCTTAGACTTTCCCTGCCATTCATCAGCGCAGGGCGCACTATGAACAGCACAGGCAGCGCATTCCTTGCAGGCTATTATAGCTAAATGATAAAGTACATGGAAGATATACTATATTGGTATTCAGGTTAAATTGCTGTGTTGGCACTTTGCGATAAATAAGTGGGTTTTCGGTTGCAGTTTGGGCACTCAGTCTGTAAAAGGTTCTCCATCACTGGGGTAGGAGAAAGTGTCAACAAGGACAAAGGAGCTGATATCACTCTGTCGTGCTGATTGAATTAGATAAGCAATGGTTTCTTTAAAAAAAAGGGGGGGGGGAGGTGCTTGAAATCATTGTTTTCTTCTATTAACCATGGTTACCCCCAAGTAAACACATTGCTTTGCATCTAAAGGGCTTCACAGGCAAGGACATTGCTACTGGTAAGATTACACCTAAATCAACTATTTATTGGTTCATCAAGAACTTTTGGCCACTTAATAAAAAGAATTGTAAGTTTGTCCGAGGACTCACATTTTGTGTTCTGTGTTGCTTAGGAATGCTTCACACACACACACATGATCATAGGGGCCCATACTATTTTTGCTATGGGACCCTATGAGATCTTTGTATGCCCCTGGTGGTCCCTGCTGGTAGTATGGACTCCTAGGTCGTGTTCACAGTGTAGCTGCTAGTAAGTGGATTCAACAGGTAGAATAGTTGTATTAGCTGGGGTCAGAACCAGATGGGAGCAACATCAAGGCCAAATCAGTAAACCAGTATCCATAACAGAGACAAGCCGGGTCAAACCAAGATAAACAGTACACAGTAACCGGCATGAGAATAGTCTGAAACAGTCTGAGGCCATACACAGTAGCCAATACTAGGGACAATGCAAAAGAATAGTCAAATAAATGATCCTGGTCAATAAATACAAATATTCTAAAAAAAATGCATAGAGAGACAAACCAAGGTGATGACTAATAACTGGAATTGAGCAGGAGGAGAGAAGGATTTAAGTAGAGCCCAGATCTAACTAAATGTCAAGCACAGCCCCCTCGTTCCTCTCTGCTCTATCTCAGGAGCTAGAACAGGCAGGATTTTTCACAGCTCTCAATCTGTGCCCTCATCTGCCTTTTTGCCTGGCTTCTGGAGCAGAAACAGGCAAAGCTGTAAAGCACATTAAATTAATTTTGGCAAAAGGAATATGCATGAGATGTCCTAACTTTTCTCTGATGGCAGATCCTTTTGTGTTTTCAGGAGAGAAAGCCACCATCAAGGTTGAGAATGTGTGCTTATGGGTGGTTCAGGAAGCATAGGTGTCAGCCACACAAGTGTTTTGGGACCCCTTGTTGGGTTGGGTTATTGGGCAGATACATCTTTTACCCCAGGCAGCAAGTTGTGTGCACTAAATCAAAGTTGAGTGTACCCAGACCCAGATAGGTGCTAGGATCCTAACAAAATGAACCCAATTTAGGGAACGGCAAAGGTATGTTCCCATATATGATTTCCCATGCTGTTCAATTGGTTGTTTTTCTGGCATGTGCATGGATTTTTATAAACCCCTTTCAGAAATTGTGGAAATTGTACTAATATATGATATAGGAGAATATAGGATAATCGTTTGCATATCAAAGTGGGTGATAAAGCACGTACCAGTTATTCTGCACAAAAATGATGGAGAAATACCACGGTGAATTGGCCTAGTCATAGCTCGTTGACTCGTTTTAGTATCATCACAATAAATATGGATAAGCGGCTGCCGGCATTGCTGACAGTTTCACAGCCCCTGCCTCTGCCCTCTCTAATATGGAGTTGTTCTGATAATGAGAGGATTTTAGCAATTTGCAAATTCCTGCTGTTTCAGTGAAGATCAACCCGCTTCAACTATCATGGTTCTTCAAGTGCTATGCCATTAGTCTCGGTGTATTCCAGAAAACATAAGGACAAGGTGCCAATTTTGGCAATAAACTAGGAATGCATCTTATAAAACGTTCCACTCTGAATGTCATCAGCTCAGAAAAGTGTAAAAACTGTAACTTTTCTTTTCTGAGCAGCCTATGTGCTTTATTCACATTCATGTATAGAAAGCGCACTTATGTGAGCCATAAACGCTGATGGAGAAGTTTCTGAAATTGAATGGGTTTTATACAACACGTATCCATGACTGCCGACTGCCTGATTTTCAGGTCAGCTTCTCTTAAGAAGATTGGAGCTGCATATGCTTGATGAATTTAAGCTGGATCAGAGAAAATGACATTATGAAAAGTATAGTACCGGGCTAACGTGTCCCAGAAATTAATAAATTACCATAGAAAGAGATTGTGAAGTAGAAACTGGATATACTGAATAGGAATGTATGAAGCCAGTGGTAATTGGTCTCCTAATGATCAGCTTTAGAAAAAAGAATAAGTGAACATTTACATGAGGCTGACACAGAGACAAAGGGAGAATTTATTACGCCCTGTATTTTAGAATTTAGCACCAAAATAGGGCTTTTTGGAGGGTCATTTTATTTATACAATAATTTACAACTTTTTGCCTTTGTACACCACTCGCTCCAATTTTGAAAAATGGGTGGGAACTTGGGTATGGTCAGCTATGTAAATTAATTTCACATTTAGCCTCCATCTCAGGTCAAGTGGATTTTTGGCTGTTGTGTAGACTTGGAAAACAGTAAAGTACTATAGGTAAAGCCAACAAAAAAGATTTTATAAATGAAAAGTGAGTTTGAGTTCAGTTGTGTTTAGATAAGTTTAGATGCACCACGATCACATAGGGAAACATAGTATAAAATACAATCTATAAATTGGCAATGACACCGGTGCTACCGCTCTAATACTCCAGTATGCTGTATCCAATCACTAGTGGCTGCTGCTGGGTACATATTTTGAGGGGTTCCTGCCACTGCCCCTAGTTATGAACACTCAAAGTATAGTACAAGTACCTAGGCTGGTCAAAGCATACTCTTATCTAAAAGTGAAAAGTATCTTATACTTGCCGTTAGTGGTATAGTTCAAGTCCATCTTGGTTTTTAGTTGTGCTTGAGGAGTAGAGACATCAGCTGAAGTCTCTACTCCTACTCCACAAGCACAACTGAAAATCCAGCGGGACTTTAACTATACCACCAACGGCAAGTATAAGATACTTTTCACTTTTAGGAAATGCTTTGACTAGCGCGGGTACTTGAGTTCACATCGAGAAACATGTTAAAAGGTTTGCCCAGCCTTGTTTAAGTGATGGTCTATCCCCAGACAGCCATGTAGCTCCATCCTTAGAGCCTACAAGGTAATGGTCACTCTCTTTTGTGGCTCACACAGTAATTATGCCCTTTCAGCATTTCGGTCATGTGTGTACATGGTCTTAAAGGCATTCTCCAGACTTTTTTAAGTGATGGCCAGTAATTCACTGTTCTGTCAGCATTATAGTGGACAGTTCTCATCACTGCAGTGCTGTTCCCAGTCAATGGGAGTAGTATTGTACTGATGAGCACTGGCCAATACAATGTTGATGGTGCTCGTAGCTCCAGCGCTAACTTCCAGCAACAGAGCTACACAAAACAAATGATCGCAGTCCACTAGTGATCCTGAGGGTAGGCCATCACTTAAAAAAGACTGGACAACCCCTTTAAGACTATGTCTACACATGACTGAAATGCTGAAAGAGCATTATTACTTTGTGAGCCACTAAAGAGAAATACCATTACTTTGTAGGATCTAAGGCTGGAGCAACTTTAGTAGCAACACATGTCCCGGTGCAGGACAGCCTGTCTCAACCCACAATCCAAACCTGATGACGTCTTGAAACTGTCAGGTCATGGTCACAGAAACTTTCTTGTTGCAACACCACCCCGTTCACTTTCATTACTTGAGATACTGGCGGTGCTACAGCACTATCTTTGATCACACAATGTGTGTCGCAGTAAAAGTCACTTGGTAGCAAAGCCTGAAAGGTGTATTAATAGTGTGTGGGGCCTAAAAGGCCTCCTAAAGGGGGGATTATTACTGTATGGGGGACGAGTTGGGAATTATGGGGGCTTAGTATCTGGAAATGTGGATGGAGAGTTTGTGTAGAGGCAGGGAAATGTTAGGGATGTCCTGGAAAAGTGAGAAGCCAACTATGTCTAGGTGTCAAATTCTGCTGAGACGAGTCGTGGCTAGAAGTCTTCTTTGCACCCTTGGCCAGGTAGAGAAGAAAAGCGCAAGTGAACAACTTCAATCAGAGAAGAAGTCACTAGTGAGTCACTGGATGTAGCTGTAGTATAATCACTTATACGATCTGTAGAGCACCTTGTGAGTAAGGCTACTTTTACACTCCGTCGTGGATCTGCAAAAATGCTTCCGTTACAATAATACAACCGCATGCATCCGTCATGAATGGATCTGGTTGTATTATTTCTTCTATAGCCAAGACGGATCCGTCTTGAACACCATTGAAAGTCAATGGGGGACGGATCAGTTTTCTATTGTGCCAGATTGTGTTAGTGAAAACAGATCCGTCTCTATTGACTTACATTGTGTGTCAGGATCCGTTTGCCTCCGCATTGTCCGGCGGACACCAAAACGCTGCAAGCAGCGTTTTGGTGTCCGCCTCCAGAGCGGAATGGAGACTGATCGGAGGCAAACTGATGCAATCTGAGCGGATCCTTTTCCATTCAGAATGCATTAGGGCAAAACTGATCCGTTTTGGACCGCTTGGGAGAGCCCTGAACGGATCTCACAAACGGAAACCAAAACGCCAGTGTGAAAGTAGCCTTACTGGTGTCTACCACTGTGTGGTGGTAATACTGGTCTTACCGGGGTTATAATTAACTTACTGTATAGTGGACTTCAGTGACTATTTAGTAGTAATATGCGGTATGGTGTGGCAGTATTTGTTTCCCATGTATAATAGTATTATTGGTAACATTGGCCTTCATACACTTTGCTCAGTAATAGTATGGTTATGATATTTGTTACTTAAATACATCAGCCCATGGTACTTGTGGTTCTCCATCAGTTGAAATTTTAACTAAACTTCAACTCCCAGCATGCATTGATAGCTGCAGTTTCACGGAATGCTTGGAATGATAGTTTTAGAAAAATCTTGGGAGCCCATTAATGAATTTCACAAGGAACCCCTTTAGCAACCAGTGGTACAATTGTTTTAGGACCACAGCCGTTATTAAAGGGGTTCTCCAAGATGTTTGTTTTCTACTTAGCTCACTTGTTCATGGGATTATACAACCCCATCCTTATCTCTAGTGGCTGCTGACATGATTGCCTCAGCATGTAAACACAGCAACTATGCTCAGATCCATACAATGCCTGGAAAGTACAGTATGTCCTGCTGCAGCAGTATCACAGACTGGTGTCCTATACATTACACAGTGATGAAAGGGGGGAACTAACTCTCCTTAGGGAGAGAGCACCTTAATCAGCGCGAGGAGACTTATAGGCCATACCTGCTCCTCTGGAATTCTGGAAGGGAAGGGATGCAAATGAGCTCTTAACAATCTCTGCCTCTAATGCCACCAGATGTAAGGCAGCTATCCTATAAGTCAGTGTTCAGCTCTTAAAATAAGCCTTGAGACATGACTAGAGCTTGTTAAGAGCTCATTTGCATCCCTTCCCTCCCAGAATTCCAGAGGAGCAGGTATGGCCTATAAGTTTCCTCACACTGATTAAGGTGCTTTCTCTCTAAGGAGAATTAGTTCCCCCTTGACCCGGACACAGGCCTCTCAACCAGTTAAGCCAGTACTCTCTTCTCTGCATTGATGAGGGGCAATCACCCCAAAACAGATGAGGTACTGGCTTATTTTATATCCAAGTCATGTCTCAAGGCTTATTTTATATCCAAGTCATGTCTCAAGGCTTATTTTATATCCAAGTCATGTCTCAAGGCTTATTTTAAGAGCTGAACATTGACTTATGGGATAGCTGCCTTACATCTGGTGGCATTAGAGGCAGAGCTTGTTAAGAGCTCTTTTGCATCCCTTCCCTCCCAGATTTCCAGAGGAGCATGTATGGCGTATAAGGCCTCGTTCACTTCACTGTTTCTCCTTTCCATTCTCCGGCTCTGTTGAGGAGCCGGAGAACAAAAAGGACGGATTCTCCAGATAACTGAGACCTAACTGAGCGTAACGGAGCCTAAAGACCCCATAGACTATAATGGGGTCTGTTCGGTGTCAGCTCAGAATATGATTTTTGAGCTGAGACGTAAGGCAGCTATCCTGGAAGTCAATGTTTGACCCTTTCAATAGGCCTTAAAACATGACTCAGATATTAAATAAGTCAACACCTCAATTGCAGACAGCTGTTTTGGGGGTGATTGCCCCTCATCAGTGTAGAGCAGAGAGTACTGGCTTAACTTGGTGAGAGACCTAGGTCGGGATTTGGGGGGGTACAGTCTCTCCTTGGGGAGAGAACTCCTGAATGGATGAGACTTAGGCTAGGTTCACACCTAGGTTCACATTCCTACGCTCTGTAAAACGCTCAACAGGCAAAAAACCAATGTTTTCCTATGGGCATGGGTCTCACCTGAGCGTTTTACAGCACGTACGAACGCGCTGTAAGACGCCCTACACCACAAGAAGTACAAAAGCTTCTTTGGGGCGTATTGCCGCGCGTATTGTGGCAGTTTTTCATTGTATGCCTCTGTGGTTAATCACACAAACGCGCGTACTACGCGCGTTTCCAAAATACAAAAACGCCCCAACATACGCCTCAAAAATACCAGATAAAAACGCCTGTAAAAAGCACTTATCGAATACGCTCAGGTGTGAACCCAGCCTTATTTTCATGCTCCTCTGGAATTCTGGGAAGAAAGGGATTTCCAGAATTCCAGAGAAGCATGTATGGCCTATAAGTCTCTTCACGTTTCCTTTATTAAAGTTTGGACAGTATAAGGCACTACATGAGAATCGTCAATGTCAGTTCAAAGTGTTCTATAAAAAAAATCCCTACCTCTTGCTGTCTAAAGATAGGAATCAGCAGAAAGTGTCTGTAAAAATCCAGATGCATGATGGGACAAGGATGAACATAAGACTAATTTTTCCATCCATGTAGTTGTTTTTTGCTGGACAAGTTGTAGTTTTTAATGGCACCATTTTGGTAATGATTTACTTTTGTTAAAGGGGTTATCCAATACTATAAAAATGTCCCCCATATGCTGGGCCCCTAACAGTGAATATACTTACCTCGCTCGTCACTCCTGATCCCCACACCAGCGCGGATCGAAACATCCGGTGTCGGGGGGGGGGGGGGGGGGGGGGGGGTCAGCCAATGGCAGGTTCCTCGCTGATCTAATATTAATGACCTATCCTGAGAATCGGTCATCAATATCAGAATCTCAGAAAACCCTTTCAATTTGTAAAATATCATGAAAAATTGTAAAATAAAAATAAGAGTTTCTAAAAAATCTGGATTTCATCGAAGAAAAAAAGTACAGTAGACTTCACAGGAGATAAATTCCTATTTACACACACGTCACACTTTTATTTTACTCCTGTTTGTACTTAAAATAAGCAAAGGTGATGACCCAAGGGGCAGACTCTTAGCATGTGACTGGCTCCAGGCTTTAAAGGATCATTAACATCAGATACATATAAATGTTTATATTGGTGGGGGTCTGAGTGTTGAGACCCCCACCAATTTCTAGAATGAGGGGAGAGAAGCATGCGCATAGTGCACTCTCTTTCCTCATTGCACGAGAAGGACTGTAGAAGTTTCAATTCTGTCCTCAGCAGCGAGGAGAGGGAGCAAGCTTCTCGCTCCACGTCCTAGTGATCAGTGGGGGTCTCAGCGCTCAGACCACCACTGATATATCTCTATGAGACCCTTTAAAGCCACTTGAAAGCATCTCGCTTTATCCATTGATGTGTTTTAGTTAACACAGAACAAGGCATCAGCTATGAAGGGTTATGGAGATGCAATTACTTATCTAAAACCAAATTCACAAAAGAATGCATTGAAGTCACTATAACATGTAGAAATGAATGTAGGAGATACATACCTTGAGCTGTGCTCCTCTGTAGTCTAGTCAGTGGAAATTGTGCCGTGTGCTGACTTTATACATGTGGAGTCAAACAACGAGTTCTACTACTGTGAGATAAGTATTTGTACTTTGTGCCCCAGGCAAGCAAACACATTTCAGCATGGATCTAGTAGGCTTGTCCCACAAGAGGTGTGGCACCAGAGAAAGTGACGGCCAAATATCTGTGTGTGATCATTCACGCTGTGATGCAAAATGTAGCGCATACCCACTCACATCTAACAATGTGTAATATGGTTGTACCGAATCCTATTAGGATATGGCTAATAGGAATAACAATATACAACTAGAAGCAGCAAAATGGATTAAGATATGACCACCTCTTCCAAAAAAGACTTAGGCTACTTTCCCACTGGCAGTAGGCTGTTCCAACACGCTGCCTTTTTTGTCCGTCCGCTTCTCGGACAAAAATAAGTAAATAAAAACACCCCTATATAATGTGCTCCCAAGGTTGAGGTTGGGGGAAGGACAGACATCTTGAATTTCAATCCTTGGTTCCCACAGGAGGCAAGCTAGTGTCAGAGTTGTCTGGCAGAAGTTTTTTCACCTCTTCCCACTGAAAATACATAAGCTGAATGTATTATGTATATAGGCATTACATGAAGAACAGCATATGGCTAGATTTAGCTGATGAGGTTCCTACTCTGGGTACCCTCGCGGGTCAGGTCTTTGCTCTCTCTAGTACTGTGGCCTCTTCATTTGGTCCATATATACACTGACTTAATTTTAGTAGTAGCTGTACTGGGTATTGCAGATTTGTCTTATTCACTTGATTTCCTTGATATCTTGTTAAAGGGGTACTCTGGTTGTAAAAAATAATCATCTGTCCACAATATAGGGGATAACCAGGGGCGTAACTACCATAGTGGCAGGCCATGCAAATGCTATGGGGCCCAGGGCAGAAGGGGGCCCAGTTGAGATCATCTCCTCTTCTACTGGGGGTGAAAACTTGGTCAGGACTCTACCCTCTAGAGGAATAACTTTTAGCAAATGAAGCAGTGGAAAAAATGGCCCAAGGGTCATTGAAAGGGGTTTAGGCAGAAACCCTTATGTCCTGTGTGGGGGGCTGGTTTGATCCTTGATATGGGGCCCTTACTTCTCTATGTACACTACTGGGGATAACTATTAGATTGGAGGGGGTCTGACCGCCAAGTACTCCACTGAAAATGGGAACACCGTACCCTGCAGGGCCCCTTGAAATGAGCGGATGGTTGAGCATGCGCACTTGTATGCCATTCATCTCTATTGGAATGCTGGAGATATCCAGATGTTTCCAGCAGTCCCATACAAATAAATGGGGCAGCAGTGTGTATGCCCGAATTGCCACACGTGGAGCTGCATGTATGAGGTCTTCCTATAGTTATTCTAGCCTCTCACCAACCTAAAATGTCCTCCTCTAGAGAACAACATGAACTGTATATCTCCAAATAACAGCAACAGGTAAGCAAAACAAGTGTCCTAGTTTTCATGACCCCATCTGTGTGAAGTCACTGTCCCTGGGAAAATTACATCCTGCTATGTAAACTGGTTTTGCAACTCTAATTGCCTACCGCCTGAAACCATCAGTGATGGACCTGCTGGCTATACTAGCAGGACTTAGAGAGACCTCGGGTCATAGGCCACAAGCCTGGACGTGCCTCTGCTCTTGGATTTTTTTTGCAACGTGCCATTTTGACCATAACAAGCAGTGTTTTTCTCTCCAGTGTTACCTTTCCTCCACCACAGAAGACAGCTAAAAGGCAAATATAGTATTTCACTAGTGACACAGATGCAAGAGCTGTACACAACACGTTCACAGATAACTACCACCCCCAACCTCTAACATTTTTCCTGCAGCCCTTGTCCTGGGAGAAATGGCACCAGAGCAGAATGTAAAACATGACCTTTTGGTATCAGTGAGGTAAAACATGAAGATGTTACTGTTCGTTTCTTTATTAAAGGGGTTGTCTGAGATAATTAGAAATGTTGGACATGCCCTTTATTAAAAACATATTCTACATTTTCTACCAAAAGAGTCTGTCGAGACAACTAGAGCAGTTGAGGTTTTTTTTGTTGTTTTTTTTGTTTACTCACTTGCCATGCCTGCCCAGCTCCTATTTTGTGGATGTTTTTTTATGGTTCAATCTGTTTTATTAAGCAAATTGTAGAATAGACAGTAAGAAGGTCCAATCTTGTAGGAATTACCAAGACATAGCATAAGTCAAACATTGTGTAAATAAGTAGGTAACTATGAGTACCCATAACAATGAGAATAACGAGATAAGTGCCATATGTAAGCAAATATAATGATCAGTGGACTAACAAATACGTACGGGGGGGACTAGACAGATACATGGTGGGAAGGGGAAGAAGGAGAAAGGTGAGTATCAGGTACAGTAAGTGACACTGGTTATCCATGCATCTTAAGAGGCGACAACACCAATAGTCAACCAAGTAGAAAATTGCGTAGATCTCCGAAATTGAAACCAAGGTTCCCAAGTCTGTGCGAAAACAGACATCTGGTTATGAGCCTCTGCTCCCATCTCTTCCATATGAACCACATTATCGAGTGCAGATACCCAGGTTATTCTCTGTAAGCTCTCGGTTGACCTCCATCTACGGGGAATTATCTGCCTCATGGATTGTATAAAGGTAAAGACTACTCCTCTCTTTACTTGTTGAATCTGTTCTGGGTGAATAGACAATAGTGCTATTAGTGGGAGGGCAATATATTAGACCGGTAGAGAGCATTATATAAAGTGAAGACATCTTGCCACAGTGATGCCACTCCTGGGCAGTCCCACCAAATGTGGAGAATGGAGCCAACTGCTACCAAACATCGCAGCAGGTATTGGGTACCGAGGGATAAAACTGGTGGATCTTTACCGGTGTCTTATACCAACGTGTCAATATTTTATAGTTAAGTTCCTGGATTTGACTTGACACAGAGGATATTTGTGTAAATAAAAGTGATCTTCCCCATTGTTCTGCAGTTAAGGTTATTGCCAGATCCTTCTCCCAGGCAGGGATGAATCTAGGGGCAGTCCACTGTGTAATAATTGTTCGATCCCCAACTTCCCCTTGTGCCCATCAGACTGTAGATAAGTGAGATAGCATGTCTAGGTCCAGAGTCTGAAACACATAATTTTTAAAAGTCTGTTAGAGAAGCCGATAACTGCAATCCAGAGGAGCCAGAGGAGCCAGGAAGTTGAGGATGTTACGAAGTTGAAAGTAATGAAACCATTGTCCTGAGGGGCTAGGCAAGAGGTGTGACATTTCATTAAGAGGATATAATCCTAGTTCATTATAAAGATCCTGAATCCTGGTCATGACTATATTAGAATCTCTGAAAGTTGGGAGGGTTTTGATGCCTTCAGGTAAATCTGGATAGCTTCACAAGACTGTTAACGGTCCGGGCGTAGTGATTAGTATAAGTTTCGATGCAACTTACCCCATGACTTTGCTAGTGTTCGAATAAGTGGTGAGTGTTGCGTTTGAGGTAATTGTATCTGGAGACACAGTGGTAGCCAGAAAATATCTGTTGCCAAATGTCGTTCTAGTTCGTGTTCTATCTCTACCCACAGTTTTGTAGCGCGGTTATGAAAGATATCTAGGAGTTTGCGACATCCGGCACGTGCGCAGTTCACTGCCGGCCCGGGCATTCGCACTACGATGCCCATTGTGGGGAGCGGCATCGCTTCATGTTGTGCGCATGTGCCGGCAGACCGGAAGCAAGCAGGGAGACTAGAGGCAAGGCAAGCCGAGCAAGAGAAAGGTAAGTATAGACACATTGCAGTGCCCATGCCCGGGCCGGCGGTGAACTGCGCACACGCCAGATCTCGGCCGGTACTTGGGATGATGAAACAGCCTTATAGGGCGGGACCAGCAAGAGGCTGGGGAGGGGTAATATGAAAAGAAAGCAGAGCAGCCTGGGCACCTACAACAAGAACCCCACCCCTGGGCACTTGCGAGGCCTCATTTGCATATAGCCCTCTAGCCCTTGCTACGACTATTTTACAGCCATTTTAGTGCACCAAAGTTTGGATCCCCTTGACTTCAATGGAGTACGGGTTCGAGTTCGGGTCCTGAACCCGAACTTTGACCCGAAGTTCGGCCGAACCTGGTGAACCCGAACATTCACAGGTCTGCTCATCCCTACTCATAGATACATGCAGGGTAAGCAGCACTACAGATCCCAATCTGGAAAAAACAGATCAATAACAAGGGTAGTGGTCATGGTGCTCGCGGGTAGAGATCCTGGCCGGTCCCGTCATGTAACAAATATATAAAAATCTGCAGCACTCACCAGTCAAGTGAAAAAAATCTGGTTACTTTATTAAAATCGGCGGCATTATAACAGCTGTTATTATGCTTCCGGTTTTAATAAAGTAACCAGATTTTTTTCATTCGACTGGTGAGTGTTGCGGATTTCTATATATTCATCCCTACTCATAGACATATAAAACTTCTGACCACATAAACTACACAGCAAACAGCATACGGATTAGTGGAGAGCAGGCCGCCTGTGCTTCCCCAATTAGAGCAAGAACAGTACACAGTACTCTCACTGGACATGGCTGAGAAAGCGGCTTCCATTGTACTTACGAGTCTATTGCTGTTCTATTTATTATTATGTAAACTATTGCAATATTGTTCTTTTTTGCATTAAATGTGTGGCATGTGCTTGTACAGATAATGACCATAGATGCATGAAACTGGTCACTGGCGCCCATATCACTACTGTGTGTACAGCTATGAAGAAAAATTCCTTCAGTCAAGGTTAAATACTTACACGTATGGCCACAGTTAGGCCTCCTGCACACGAATGCACGAACACCGACCGTGGGGCAGCCGCAGCAGATCGCGGACCCTTTCACTTTAATGGGTCCGCAATCCGCCTATTCTGCAAAAATATAGGACATATTCTATCTTTTTGCGGAACGGAAGTACGGGACGAAACCGTTTCCGTTCCGTGCTTCCGTTCTGCACCATTCCGCACCTCTGGATTTGCGGACCCATTGAAGTGAATGGGTCCGCATCCGTGATGCCGAATGCCCACGGAACGGCACCCGTGTATTGCGGATCCGCAAATGAGGTCCGCAATACGGCCACGGGGCGCACACGTTCGTGTGCAGGAGGCCTTAAGGAAACTTGTCACTAACAAGGCCCTTAAAGAGGCTGTCCCACGAAAGATATTTTACAGTTTTCAAAGCAGCATCTGGATCTGAATACATTTATAATTGCATATAATTAAAAATGTTGTATAGCCACTGAGTTATTCGATAAAATGCATCTGTATAGCGCCACCTGCTGATTGTTTTTTGTTATTCCTTTGTCCTACTTACTGAGACGGCCGCACATGCTCAGTTTTATAATTCAACTGCCTCCTGAGCTGTGATAGGGCGAGAGCTGTAGCAGAAAGGGCAGTCCTCCAGAGAAAAGACACGCCCCTGAGCTGCCAGCTTGATATAGATCTAGCAGAGCAGTGAATGAGGAGATCTCTGGATCCATGTGAGGTACAGGGCTGGTTCTAGCTTTATTACAAACAGATTGCCATGTACTATATGATATCTACATTCTCACATTAACCATGAGATAGCCCCTTTAAAGGGGAAGTTCTATCATGACAAGTTATAGGCTGTACTTTACTCACAGGCTGCACTCATTATTCTGCTGGTGGAGTGACTGTGTACATACATTACATTACTTATCCTGTACTGATTCTGAGTTACATCCTGTATTATACTCCAGAGCTGCACTCATTATTCTGCTGGTTGAGTGACTGTGTACATACATTACATTGCTTATCCTGTACTGATTCTGAGTTACATCCTGTATTATACTCCAGAGCTGCACTCATTATTCTGCTGGTGGAGTGACTGTGTACATACTGTACATTACTTATCCTGTACGGATTCTGAGGTACATCCTGCGGTATACTCCACAGCTGCACTCATTATTCTGCTGGTGGAGTGACTGTGTACATATTGTACATTAGATTACTTATCCGGTACGGATTCTGAGGTACATCCTGCAGTATACTCCACAGCTGCACTCACTAATCTGCTGGTGGAGTCCCTGTGTACATACATTACATTACTTATCCTGTACTGATTCTGAGTTACATCCAGCAGTATAGTCCACAGCTGCACTCACTATTCTGCTGGTGGAGTGACTGTGTACATACGTTACATTAGTTATACTGTACTGATTCTGAGTTACATCCTGTATTATACTCCACAGCTGCACTCATTATTCTGCTGGTGGAGTGACTGTGTACATACATTACTATATCCTGTACTGATTCTGAATTACATCCTGCAGTATACTCCACAGCTGCACTCACTATTCTGCTGGTGGAGTGAGTGTATACATACATTACTATATCCTGTACTGATCCTAAGTTACATCCTGTATTATACTCTACAGCTGCACTCATTATTCTGCTGGTGGAGTGACTGTGTACATACGTTACATAACTTACCCTGTACTGATTCTGAGTTACATCCTGCAGTATACTCCACAGCTGCACTCACTATTCTGCTGGTGGAGTGACTGTATACATACATTACTTACCCTATACTGATTCTGAGTTACATCCTGTATTATACTCCACAGCTGCACTCACTACTCTGCTGGGGGAGTCACTGTGGAAATACTGTCAGGTATGGATATTGGCATACCACCGCTGAGCGGGTAAGCCTTCGCAATAAGGCCTCTTGCACGCGACCTTATGGCTTTTTCAGTATTTTGCGGTCCCCAAAAAGCGGATCCGCAAATAATACGGATGACGTCCGTGTGCATTTCGTTTTTTGCGGAACAGAGCAGCTGGCCCCTGATAGAACAGTACTATCCTTGTCCGTTATGCGGACAATAATAGGACATGTTCTATCTTTGAACGGAACGGAATTATTGAAACAGAAGGCATACCTTACTTTTTTTGGGGGAAATTAATGGTTATGTATACGGTCCGTATACGGAGCGCAAAGAATGGAACGTAAACAGAAAAAAAAAACGTTGTGTGCAAGAGGCCTAGGATTAATACCCCTCTCCCTCATGCCTGATGCTGTGGCTATTAGTAGAAAAAGTGGTTAAAGGGTTAAACAGCAATTGAACTCTGATATATTGTGACGGCAGGAAATATTTAGGGTATATCCACACAGGATTAAAATGCTTGGGATTTTCTGGGTGGATTTGCATACATAAGACTGACAGAAGATGACAGTAGCAGACACGTGGCTAACCTTTGTCACAATCTCATCCTCATGCTGCAGACTTCTGCTGCACCGGAGATTGACCTGTGGTGAAGATTTTCTAATCTGCAGACGGTCAATTTCTTTTGAGGATTGTTTGCAGACTTGTTGCAGTTTTTCTCCATTGACTTCAATGGGGAAGTCAAAATCTGCAATAAAATTCAGTGATTGCCAGTTCGCAGTTGGTCCGCAAACACATGCGGGCTGCCATCTTAACTCACAAGTCCGGCGATGCACTGGTAAGGCCGATGAAGGCCCCCGGCGGCTATTCTCAGAACTGCGTGCTCCCGTCAATAATTTTTTTTTTTTAAAAATCAATAAAAAAAAAAAAAAGAACTGCGTGCTCCCGGTGACCGCATTTGTTTCAGACCGGCTCGCGGCGCAGGCACAGGTAAGAGCTTACCTGTGCATCGCCATACTTGTGAGTTAAGATGGCAGCCCGCATGTGTTTGCAGGCGAACACGGCGAACTGGCCATCACTGATAAAATTAACAAACATTCCTATAAGAGCAAATTGCGGATCTGCAAAAAACGGATACCGCCCGTGTGCCTTCTGCAATTTGCGGAACGGAACAGGAGGCCCATTATAGAAATGCCTATTCTTGTCCGCAAAACGGACATAATTTTTACGGGGCCACGGAACGGAGCAACGGATGCGGACAGCACTCTGTGTGCTGTCCGCAACTTTTGCGGACCCATTGAAATGAATGATTTCGTATACGGATCATATACGGAATCAGAATACGGCCCGTATACGGAACGCAAAAAAACATTTGTGTGCATGAGCCCTGAGTGCAGAGTTTAAAATATTCGGTTTTATTTCTTTTTTGCATCCTTTTTGCAGATTGTTTGCATTGGAATGTATCCTTGCTGTTCTGTATTGACTGGGAACCAGTAGCTGTAGCCTGGTGTTATCCATTCTTTATGTGACTATGCGCAGCATTTATATTTTATGTCATCACAACTGATAATAAATAATGTTTATTGTTGATTTTCTCTTTTGTTACTGCTGACCAATTCTCATTCAGAAGTGTTCATTTTTAACGTAAATTGTTTTCCCTTAGTCCTAACAGCAGCACAAGTTCAGTGCTTTATATTAAGTAGAAACAAAACAAGGGTGGGAAATTTGTGTGCTGCTGTTAGGACTAAGGGAAAACAAATTTACGTTAAAAATGAACGCTTCCCTTACGTCCTAACCAGCAGCACAAGTGGGGACCTAGCAAGCAACACAAATTTCACCGGCACATAATACCGTCCCCTTTTCTTTTTTTTTTATGAGAGGGCGGCAGACAGAATGGTGCGTCTGAATGCTACCCCCTCCGAGAGCCTAGAGTCTAGGCGATAATGTCTAACGAAAGTGCTGTGGGAGCTCCAGGAATCTGCAGCACAAATCTGTTCAAGTGGAACTAGATTATTTTCCGCAAAGGAAGTCGATATTGCCCTCGTGGAGTGTAGGAAAATCTCTGTATCAAAGGAAAAGAAAAACAAATCTTTTAAGTTATCAGGCCGCAGCCTGACCCGTCCTACTGTCCACAGGGACAGAGAAAAAAAGCACTGAATTATGGGCAGTCTGCCCTTTATAGGGGTGGGTTTTCTACTAATTATTTAATTAGTGCTTGGTAGTAAAAAAATTTGTCATAAAAAATTCCACCTGTCCTACTAGTTTCACAGGGGAGAACTCCCCACTTGTGCCACTGGTTAGGACGTAAGGGAAAAGAGCAAATCATGGCGCTAATTGGCAAGTGTATATGGGCTTTAATGGGAGCATATTCAGGCTTAGTACCTAGGGTAGTGTAGTGGTGACAAATGTATATAAAAAAAGCAAGACCAACCCTACACTAAAAAGCTCACTTACATGGGCAGCAGTACGAAGGCCTGAATGCTTGTTTTCTGTAACCAGCCCATATAAATGTTCCGCAATCACCCAACAAATGGGTGGGTGCTTCAATTGTTTATGTGGCACAGGCATCATTGTTCTGGACATCCTCCTGTAAACAAGGATATGCTGTCAACAAACAATCTGTATGGGAATTAATGACCTTAGTAACGATCATTCATTCCTGTGCAGAGCAAGTAATGATCCGGAACAAACTATTCATTCTGGATCATTGCCCTGTGTAAATGGTACCTTTATTTCTTTCTTACATGCGCCATATGTGTGCGTGATCTGTGCAGGGGCCCCTGCTGTTATCCCCCAGCATTGTTTAAACGCCAGTGCTGTTGGATAAACAAATAGATGATGCGGTCAATGCTGACCGCTGCATCTATGGGGTTTGCAGAGAGAACTCTCTATGAGCCCATTGGCTCCCCATGCAATGACTATGACAGGGTGCCAATGGTTGCTGTTGCCTCTAGAAGCCATACAAGTGCTTTTGGGCCTGTCATGTACAGAGGACTGAGGCCCAGCCATTTTGTTGGTCACTTAAACTGATAAAAAGTGTAATATTTATCAACCAAAAAGTACTATGTACATGAAAATGGTACCATTAAAAATATCAACTCCTCCCACAAAAAATGAGCCCCCACAAGACACCGTTGCCAGAAAAATAAAAATATCGCTCCCAGAAAATGGCGATACAAAAACAGAAAAAAATAAAAATAAAATATTCGGTATCACTGCGTTAATTTCTGCAAAATTCCTGTGACAACAAAATGCTCACTCCACCCCTTAATAAATACATTGAGGAGTGTAGTTTCCAAAATGGGGTCACCTCCCAGGGGTTTAATTTATTATTAAAACCAGGAAGCAGAGCATAATAATAGGAGGCTTTGTGAGCAGCAGATGGTGAAGGAGTACATAGCAGACCGTGTCAGCGTCCTCAATGATCCCTCAGTGCCTTACAACTACTGGGTGTCCAAGCTGGGCACGTGGCACGAACTGGCACTCTACGCCTTGGAGATGCTGGCCTGCCCTGCCGCCAGCGTTTTGTCTGAGCGGATATTTAGTGCTGCTGGTGGAATTATAGCAGAAATTATTTATATCCACAAAAATACGACCCTTAAAACTATAATGTTTAATATAACTTTTTAAAACCGAATGCCCAAACTATAATTGGATTAGGATACCAATCTGACAGATACCACACTTGATAACACAAATGTCATAGGATATATATGTATGGTGAGGAATGCGTGGGGGTCTCAGGGGAGGGGGATAAAATTACCCTAGTTATCACCCTGTAGTACCCCTCAGCCCAGAGAAGAATCCTAATGGTGGAGACATTGTGGCCTCGTTCCTCAACTATTATTCCCTAAATAACCCTAAAGGTGGTCAGGGGGAATGACCACCCAGGAGACCCCGACGCGTTTCCACCACTAAAATGGTTCATCAGGGGGTAGGGTATAGTTATAACTTCATGCTGATAAGGCTTAAGCAGTAAGATGCTAAACACAGATACAAAAAGATAAATCAAAAAACGATAAGGTAAGTGGGTGGCAAGATTAGACAGTTAGAAGATATAAATGTCTGTCTCACGGTTTGGAAGTCACTAAAACGGATATTGGCTGCCTAATACTTTGACTTCCAAAATCATGAGGCCCACCCCCCCTTACTGACGTCTGATGCTGTGGCATAACAGATAAGCGTATCCGCCTGTCAACTGAAAATGCTGACAGGTTGACCCTTTTAAAAATGAACAAGGCCTGGATTGACCATGACTTCTCGACTCCACCAGAGGAAAGCGGCTGAACATAAAGGCACTTTAAATGTGTTTTTTATAATGTACTGAATACACTGTATTCCCATGCACCCCTTCCACCACACACAAGGGTATATGCTTGAATCTTCCTTTTCTCCTCCTCCTCCACCTCTTCCATCATATCAACATGCTTATTCGTCACTTATAATGCCCTCACATATATGCCCTTCGCATATAATATATTACAGGGTCAGCTCACATGCAGGACCTCTCATATAATTTTTTAGAGGTCAGCTCAGCTACAGGCCCTCGCATATAATTTTTTAGAGGGTCAGCTCACCAGCAGGCCCTCATCTACAATCTTTTACAGGGTCATCTCACCTTCAGGCCCTCGCATATAATTTTTTAGAGGGTCAGTTCACCAGCAGGCTTTCACTTACAATCTTTTACTGGGGCAGCTCACAAGCAGGCCCACACCTCAAATCATTTACAGGGTCAGCAATCCTGAAGGCCCTTGCATGAATTTTTTTAGAGGGTCAGCTCACCTGCAGGCCCGCACATAAAATCTTTTACAGTGTCAGTTCACCAGCAGGCCCGCAACTCAAATCTTTTACAGGGTCAGCTCAGCAGCAGGCCCGCACCTCAAATCTTTTGCAGGGTCAGCTCACTTGAAGGCCCTCGCATTTCATTTTTTATAGGGTCATCTCAGCTGCATGCCCTCGCATATAATGTTTTACAGGGTCAGCTCACCTGAAGGCCCTCGCATATAATGTTTTACAGGATCAGCTCACCATCAGGCCCGCACCTAAAATCCTTTACAGGGTTAGCTCACCTGCAGGCCCTTGCATATAATGTTTTACATGGTCAGCTCACCAGCAGGCCTTTACCTACAATATTTAACAGGGTCAGCTGACTAGCAGGCCCAAACCTAAATTCTTTTACAGGGTCAGCTCACCTGCAGACCCGCACCTAAATTCTTTTACAGTGTCAGCTCACCTGCAGGCCCTCACTTAATTATACCTAATAGGTAATTTGCTTGCATGCTGCCTTGCTTGGATGTGGTAGCTGTAGCTGTTTTTCAGGCTCCCTCTCCAGAATCAAACCCATTACCCATGGTCTACATGGTTTGGTCTGAAAATACCATCGAAAGTTAATAGGGCAAACATCCAAATGGATCGTCGCTGTCACGGGGACGTGCGATCGTCCCCAGGTTATCTAGAGTCACCAAAGCAGCAGCAGGCCATAATGTTTTAGATGGTCAGATCAGCATGCCCTTGCTGCAAATGTTTTTGAGGGTCACCAGCAGTCCATTAATCATCATTTTTCAAGGCTGTGTATGATGCCCTCCTTTATGTGTAAGGGTGTATTGGATTGCCGATTCCTTGTCATTTTTGGCAGCCCATTCACTTAGTGCATAGGCTTTATGAGTGTAGGAGTCCCACTACATGAACAATTGTACCACGATATGAATGAGGCCCTCCTTTATGTGATATACAGGTTGTATTGGAGTGCCTCTAACTTGTAATTTTTGGCAGCACTTGCACTTTATATACAAGTAAATATACAGGAAAGAATGTTTCCTAACAATTTTTCCTCTAAAACAGTTTTTTTTGTTCTGTGCATATTATTGTCAGTCTGTAAAAGTGGCGTACTATTCAGACAACATCGTTCCCAGCAGCGACCTGTGAGTACAAGATGCATCCAGACATCCTCCCCATGCTGTTCCAGAACCATTTTGGTGGTGTTTCCATCAATTTCTGACATTTTCCTATGAACCAGACACCCTCCCCTCTTCAGAGCAGGGGGTACCTGGTTTAATGCTCGGGTTCTCCCATTGACTTCCATTATACTCAGGTGCTCCTGATGTGTTTGGCCCGAGCACCTGAGCACAACGGTGCTCGATCAACACTACTAACTAACTACTCTCTCTCTCAAAACTGCAAAAAAAAAAAAAACTGCAGAAAATGGCTGCTGGGGAGTTTCTTATATAGTTAGGGGTAGGCAACTTTCCTATTGGTTGCTAGGGTTGTTGCTAAGCTCTGACAAAGACATTGCAGCCTTCTCATTGGCCCACAAGCAAGAAGGGAGGGTACTGATGAAAAAAATCTAGAATATTCGTGATTAAGAATATATAGCACTATATTCTACATCTTCACAAATTCTAGAAATGCCGATATTCGCGATCAACAATTATAATATTCACGATCAACTCTATCTAACAGACGGATCAACTATTTAAATTTCCCTGTCACAGATGCAGTGCAGGTGTACCTCACACCAAAAATGGGGATATGTCACCCACCGAACTAACAGACAGATTATGTCTGTTAGTTCGGTGGTGCATTGCAACTACAAAAAATCCCTATAGGTCACCCACATAATTAACAGCCAGATTATTATTATATTTCTGTGTCAGTGGTGCAAAGCTGGTGCATTGCACCCGCAAAAAATCACTATAGGTCACCCACAGAATAAATAGCCAGATGAGATTCCTAACACTCTCCCTCACTTCAGCTGCCTGCTTCCTGTCCCTGAACTACTCAGAGCACCGTCCAATCACAGCCATGCCATTACTAGGCATGGCTGTGATGCCTTCTAAGTGCCCACAGCTTAAAGGGGTTTTCCCATCATATACAATGGGGGCATATCACTAGGATATGCCCCCATTGTCTGATAGGTGCAGCCTCCCTCTATTAATTTCAATGGTGCCACCGGAAATAGTCGTCTGCCCCATAGAAATAAAATGAATGAATGGGAGCAGGGGCCACGTGTGCTTGTTGCGCTCCCATTCACTTGTATGGGAGCAGCGGGTAGCAGCGCTTGGTAGTAGACGCCCCGGGAGACCTGGGGTCCTCCAGCCACAGCTCTCCCCTCTCCGTTCTCGTTCTAGGTGCGGATCCCAGAGGTGGGACCCGCACCTATCAGACAAAGGGGGCATATCCTAGCGATATGCCCCCATTGTGTATAATGGGAATATCCCTTTAAATGCTTGTTGATTGGCTGCTCTGCAGACTTTCAAGAAGCTTTATTAAATGCCCAAACACGAAACTTGAAACGGAACTTTGCAGCAAATTCGGGTTCGGGTACCCAAACTCGCGAAGTTCGGTACGGACCCGAACTGCAAAGTTGACTCAACACTATCTATGAGGAAACAGGAAACACACTACAAACAGTGCTTTTTGGGTGGCATCTTCATGGCTCTTTTTTTTTGTTTTTTGGGCTGTGGAATTTTTTTTATGCAGCACACTCTATTATTTTTCCCATATGCTTTATATTTTTTTTTATAGAAAACTTGCATAAAAACCTTTTAAAAAAACTTGTGTTCGGTATAGTCTATAGGGATTGAGGCATCACATAAGTCTCCTGCTGCCCATGTAAAGCATTAGCCAGGCAGAAAACATTCATAGCCTTGAGCACACAAACAGCAGGTGTCTAACCTTTTTTGTTTATCTAGGATATTTTAAAAATAAATCAGTGACCCTCAAATAACAAAGGGTTCTGCCAACAGGACAAGCTTTTATGGTATTTTTGGCAGAGCTGGCAAAAACATTACATTTGGAGAGAAACTGAGATACCTGTTACCTGTGTATGAAGCCCAGGGTACAGTACCAACCCTAAGACCTAGTGACCAGTGTATACGTAGAACATAGTACCAAGCGTAGAACCTAGGGACCAGGGTATATGTAGAAAAGAGTATCAAGCCTATAAATTTAGTGACCAGTGTATATATAGAGCACAGTACCAAGTTTAGAAACTATAGACCAGGGTATATCTATGTAGAAAACAGTATCAAGCCTATAACCTAGTGACTAGTGTATACGTAGAACACAGGACCAACCCTAGAACTTAGTGGCCAATGTATATATAGAATGCAAGACCAAGCCAGAATAACTCCCTGGATTAATGACCCTTCTCCAGAAATCTAATAACTATAACCTGTAATATTATTACACTCCAGAAATACATCCAGGCCCCTGTTGAACTCTTTTAGTAAATTCACCATCATTGTCTCCTCAGGCAGAGAGTTCCAAAGTCAGAGCCGGTGCAAGGATTTTTGTCAACACAAGCGAATCTACATTTTGGCGCCCCCCCATCATTTCCCATTTCTGCCCCTCATGATTCATGTCCATTTATTGCCCCCCCATCATTTCACATTTCTGCCCCTCATGATTCATGTCCATTTCTTGCCCCCCCATCATTTCACATTTCTGCCCCTTAAGATTCATATCCATTTCTTGCCCCCCCCCCCCCATCATTTCACATGTCTGCCCCTCATGATTCATATCCATTTCTTGCCCCCCCATCATTTCACGTTTCTGCCCCTCATGATTCATATAGTGTATGCGTAGAACACAGTACCAACCCTATAACCTAGTGACCAGTGTATACATAGAACACAATTCCAACCCTAGAACCTAGTGACCAGTGTATATGCAGAACACAGTACCAACCCTAGAACCTAGTGAGTGACTAGTGTATGCGTAGAACACAGTACCAACCCTAGCACCTAGTGACTAGACAGAGTATATGTAGAACGCAGTACCAACCCTAGAACCTAGTGACTACTGTATATGTAGAACACAGTACCAACCCTAGAACCTAGTACCAACCCTAGAACCCAGTGTATATGTAGAATGCAGTACCAACCCTAGAACCTAGTGTCCAGTGTATATGTAGAACACAGTACCAACCCTAGCACCTAGTGACTAGTGTATGCGTAGAACACAGAACCAATCCTAGCACCTAGTGACTAGTGTATGCGTAGAACACAGTACCAACCCTAGCACCTAGTGTCTAGACAGAGTATATGTAGAACATAGTACCAACCCTAGAACCTAGTGACTACTGTATATGCAGAAAACAGTACCAACCCTAGAACCTAGTGACTACTGTATATGCAGAACACAGTACCAACCCTAGAACCTATTACGATTCGCTCCTTGCCTGCAGTACAGATTAGCCAGGGAAGGGTAAGTAATGTAACAACTGATTTTTGTTGTCTTCATCACAAGAGGCTTGTCGGTAGGTGTGATGAGACTAATGCGGAAGACAGTGTGTAAAATATGAAGATCACTGGTGGCACAGAGCGGCCCTTTATAGTTGAGCACACAGGACTGGGGTGACAGTGGATTTCCTGGGCCACCTAGACATATCTGACTTAAAGGGGTTGTCCAGGTTCAGAGCTGAACCTGGACATCCCTCCATTTTCACCCCGGCAGCCCCCCTGACAGGAGCATCGGAGCAGTTCATGCTCCGATGCTCTCCTTTGCCCTGCGCTAAATCGCGCAGGGCAAAGGCATTTTTCTGAGTTCCGGTGACATACCGGGCTCTCTATGGGGCTGACAGGCAGCCCGGTGACGTCACCGGCACTGATGGGCGGGATTTGGCTCTGCCCTAGCCAGTAAAACGGCTAGGGCAGAGCTAAAGCCTGCCTCTCAGAGCCGGTGACGTCACCGAACACACTGCTGGGCGGAAGTTACCCTTCGGCAGTGTGTTATTGAAAACACAAGAGCCTGTGCCCTGCGCGATCTAGCGCAGGGCACGGGAGCGCATCGGAGCATGAGATGCTCCGATGCCAGGCTCAGGAGGGCTGCTGGGGTGAAAATAAGGGTATGTCCGGGTTCAGCTCTGAACCCGGACAACCCCTTTAATTGATAGCAGTGTATGGAGAGGCAGAAGGTCCTACTCATTCACCAGTTGCTGTGATTGCAACACTAGAATCATAAAAAATCCAACATTGCTAGATTTTTCGTGATTTTGGGGTTGCGGCAACCAGCAATTCGCTCTATGACCCCATTCAGTGCAATGCTAGACACGTCATATCTAAGATCGCTGTGTAGCCCCTGCCTTAGGCTGGAAAAACACATGTAGTTTTTGTGGCATTTTGTGTTGAATTTTTATTTAGATAAATGCAGAATGGGCATAAAGGAGTAGTATCAGTCTTTTCTTCATACTTTGGCTGAAAAAAATGCATTAAAAACTGCATATTTGATCCAGAGATCTTGCCCGAGCTTTTGTGACTTCATATAAATAGCTAGAGAGTGGTGAGAAACCAGCAAGGCAGGTGTGTCTGGCTGGAGATGTCCCACTGGAAAGTGACAATAAACCAGAATGGAGCTGATCATTCGGCAATAAAGCATCTGGAAAGAGAATTACTTGCACCTGAGCTAGCTGTTACCTGAGCTACGTTACACATAGGGGCAAAGAGTAAAAAAAAAATCCTAGAGTGCTCCTTTAAAGGGGTTGTCTCACGAAAAATATTCTACATTTTTCAAACCAGCACCTGGATCTGAATACTTTCGTAACCGCATGTAATTAAAACTGTATTCTCTAAAATCTATCTGTATAGCGCCACCTGCTGTTTGGTCTTTTTGTAATTTCTCTGTCCAGCTCACTGAGGTTGACAAACATCCTTCAACCGCCACCAGCTGCAGCCCTCTGATAAAGGTGTAAGCTTGAAATAAATCTAGCAGAGCAACTGGAGCAATGAATGGGGCAAACTCTGGATCCATGTAAGGTAGAGCGCTGGTTCTAAGTTTGTAAAAAGAGGATGTCATGTGCTATATGATATTTGATTTTTATTTTTTTAAATTACTTATGGGATAACCCCTTTAAGTAAAACTTCTTTCAGTAAGGATTACCACAGGAAAGGAGATTTTGGTTGTAATGCCATTCTACTAGTTGTGTGCAGAGAAGACACGTGGTGCTATATCGTTTTCTGTTTTACACCATTTGCGCAATTTGAATGGATCATGAAAGTAAATGAATATCGCGTTACTGGACATTATATCACTCTGGACTTAGGAAACCTTTTGTTAGAAGCTGAAATTCCATTCCTGGACAGAATCAATGATGAATCAATTGATAGTAACAGTAATGTGAATGACCAATATCAGAAAGACCATGAAACCTAAATCTTCTTTCAAACTTGTGACTCCCTTCTTTCAAACCAGCGCTAAGCTTTTCCAGCAGGCTGTTTCAGCAGGGGAACAGCCTGCCGGACCCATGCTACCATTTGCACACGTGTGCTGCCGGAAGTCCGCTCCAGCCCCATTCACTATAATGGGGACCGTCCGGAGATCTGGCTGTAGCACGGCAAACATGCCGAGAGGCGGCCGGACAAAAACCACAGCATGAGGCGCACCTGTGTACGGATCCGGCAGGCTGTTCCCCTGCCGGAAAAGCTTGCGCCAGTGTGAAAGTAGTCTAAAAGAATCTTACCAACCAGAGCTATGTATGACATGAAGCATGCTGTGTGTAGCGCCGGAGGTTTAGCAACACTAAGGATGTTAAAGGGGTTGTCTCATCATGGACAATGGGGGCATATCGCTAGGATATGCCCCCATTGCCTTATAGGTGCGGTTCCCACCGCTGGGACCCGCACCTATGTCGAGAACGGAGCCCCACAAGTGAAGGAGAGAGCACTGCGCATGCGCAGTCGGCCTCTATTAATTTTCTATGGGGCTGGCAAAATTTCTGTTGGCCCCATATAAATGAATGGTAGCAGGGGCTGCGCATGTGTGGTACACTCCCATTGACTTCTATGGGGAGCCGGCTTGGTGGTGGCCGGACCTGAGTCCTCCAGCCACCACCTTGAGGGGCTCCGTTCTCGATATAAGTGTGGACCCTATAAGACAATGGGGGCATATCCTAGCAATATTCCCCCATTGTCCATGATAAGACAACCCCTTTAAAGGGAAAGTGGTGAAAATTGTTGGGGGAGGAAGAACTTCTAGGTACAGAACAGACGGCTGGCCAATATGCCTACTTGCAGACAGTGGAGTTTCTTCCTTTTGTGAAATTTTCAGTAACATCGAACAACTAACAAATATTACTCTGACATGAAATATTTGATATTCCCGGCAATCGCCTGCTTGCTAATGGAGGTAACCACTGCTATGACATGCAGTGATCTCCTCCACAGTATGGAGAGGAGCGATCGCTATACCATCGCTCGTTCCTAGTTATGTGCCAGCAGCAGATCGTGATTAGACACAACAATCTTCCGCAGGCAAACAATTATTTTTAACCACTTCAGCCCCGCTAGGTGAAACCCCCTTCATGACCAGAGCACTTTTTACACTTCGGCACTACACTACTTTCACCGTTTATTGCTCGGTCATGCAACTTACCACCCAAATGAATTTTACCTCCTTTTCTTCTCACTAATGGAGCTTTCATTTGGTGGTATTTTATTGCCGCTGACATTTTTACTTTTTTTGTTATTAATCAAAATGTAACGATTTTTTTGCAAAAAAATGACATTTTTCACTTTCAGCTGTAAAATTTTGCAAAAAAAACGACATCCATATATAAATTTTTCGCCAAATTTATTGTTCTACATGTCTTTGATAAAAAAAAAATGTTTGGGCAAAAAAAAATGGTTTGGGTAAAAGTTATAGCGTTTACAAACTATGGTACAAAAATGTGAATTTCCACTTTTTGAAACCGCTCTGATTTTCTGAGCACCTGTCATGATTCCTGAGGTTCTGCAATGCCCAGACAGTAGAAAAACCCCACAAATGACCCCATTTCGGAAAGTAGACACCCTAAGGTATTCGCTGATGGGCATAGTGAGTTCATAGAACTTTTTATTTTTTGTCACAAGTTAGCGGAAAATTATGATATATTTTTTTTTTCTTACAAAGTCTCATATTCCACTAACTTGCGACAAAAAATAAAAAATTCTAGGAACTCACCATGCCCCTCACAGAATACCTTGGGGTGTCTTCTTTCCAAAATGGGGTCACTTGTGGCGTAGTTATACTGCCCTGGCAATTTAGGGGCCCATATGTGTGAGAAGTACCTTGCAATCAAAATGTGTAAAAAATGGCCTGCAAAATCTGAAAGGTGCACTTTGGAATATGTGCCCCTTTGCCCACCTTGGCAGCAAAAAAGTGTCACACATCTGGTATCGCCGTACTCAGGAGAAGTTGGGGAATGTGTTTTGGGGTGCCATTTTACATATACCCATGCTGGGTGAGAAAAATATCTTGGCAAAAGACAACTTTTCCCATTTTTTTATACAAAGTTGGCATTTGACCAAGATATTTTTCTCACCCAGCATGGGTATATGTAAAATGACACCCCAAAACACATTCCCCAACTTCTCCTGAGTACGGCGATACCACATGTGTGACACTTTATTGCAGCCAAGGTGGGCAAAGGGGCACATATTCCAAAGTGCACCTTTCGGATTTTGCAGGCCATTTTTTACACATTTTGATTGCAAGGTACTTCTCACACATTTGGGCCCCTAAATTGCCAGGGCAGTATAACTACGCCACAAGTGACCCCATTTTGGAAAGAAGACACCCCAAGGTATTCCGTGAGGGGCACTGCGAGTTCCTCAAATTTTTTTTTTTTTGTCACAAGTTAGCGGAAAATGATGATTTTTTTTTTTTCTCTTTTTTCCTTACAAAGTCTCATATTCCACTAACTTGCGACAAAAAATAAAAAATTCTAGGAACTCGCCATGCCCCTCACGGAATACCTTGGGGTGTCTTCTCTCCAAAATGGGGTCACTTGTGGCGTAGTTATACTGCCCTGGAAATTTAGGGGCCCATATGTGTGAGAAGTACTTTGCAATCAAAATGTGTAAAAAATGGCCGGTGAAATCCGAAAGGTGCACTTTGGAATATGTGCCCCTTTGCCCACCTTGGCATCAAAAAAGTGTCACACATCTGGTATCGCCGTTCTCAGGAGAAGTTGGGGAATGTGTTTTGGGGTGCCATTTTACATATACCCATGCTGGGTGAGATAAATATCTTGGTCAAATGCCAACTTTGTATAAAAAAATGGGAAAAGTTGTCTTTTGCCAAGATATTTCTCTCACCCAGCATGGGTATACAGACGTGGACAAAATTGTTGGTACCCTTTGGTCAATGAAAGAAAAAGTCACAATGGTCACAGAAATAACTTTAATCTGACAAAAGTAATAATAAATTAAAATTCTATAAATGTTAACCAATGAAAGTCAGACATTGTTTTTCAACCATGCTTCAACAGAATTATGTAAAAAAATAAACTCATGAAACAGGCATGGACAAAAATGATGGTACCCCTAGAAAACACAGAACATAATGTGACCAAAGGGACATGTTAATTCAAGGTGTGTCCACTAATTAGCATCACAGGTGTCTACAACCTTGTAATCAGCCATTGGGCCTATATATATGGCTCCAGGTAATCACTGTGTTGTTTGGTGATATGGTGTGTACCACACTCGACATGGACCAGAGGAAGCAAAGGAAAGAGCTGTCTCAAGAGATCAGAAAGAAAATTATAGACAAGCATGTTAAAGGTAAAGGCTATAAGACCATCTCCAAGCAACTAGATGTTCCTGTGAGTACAGTTGCACATATTATTCATAAGTTTAAGATCCATGGGACTGTAGCCAACCTCCCTGGACGTGGCCGCAGGAGGAAAATTGATGACAAATCTAAGAGACGGATAATCCGAATGGTAACAAAAGAGCCTAGAAAGACTTCTAAAGAGATTCAAGGTGAACTTCATGCTCAAGGAACATCAGTGTCAGATCGCACCATCCGTCGTTGTTTGAGCCAAAGTGGACTACATGGGAGACGACCAAGGAGGACACCATTGTTGAAAACGAATCATAAAAAAGCAAGACTGGAATATGCCAAACTACATGTTGACAAGCCACAAAGCTTCTGGGAGAATGTCCTGTGGACAGATGAGACAAAAATCGAAGTTTTTGCCAAGGCACATCAGCTGTATGTTCACAGACGAAAAAATGAAGCATATCAAGAAAAGAACACTGTCCCTACTGTGAAACATGGAGGAGGCTCTGTTATGTTCTGGGGCTGCTTTGCTGCGTCTGGCACAGGGTGTCTTGAATCTGTGCAGGGTACAATGAAATCTCAAGACTATCAAGGAATTCTAGAGAGAAATGTACTAGCCAGTGTCAGAAAGCTTGGTCTCAGTCGCAGGTCATGGGTCTTGCAACAGGACAATGACCCAAAACACACCGCTAAAAACACCCAAGAATGGCTAAGAGGAAAAAATTGGACTATTCTAAAGTGGCCTTCTATGAGCCCTGACCTCAATCCTATTGAGCATCTTTGGAAGGAGCTGAAACATGCAGTCTGGAAAAGGCACCCTTCAAACCGGACACAACTGGAGCAGTTTGCTCATGAGGAGTGGGCCAAAATACCTGCTGAGAGGTGCAGATGTCTCATTGACAGTTACAGGAAGCGTTTGATTGCAGTGATTGCCTCAAAACGTTGCGCAACAAAATATTAAGTTAGGGGTACCATCATTTTTGTCCATGCCTGTTTCATGAGTTTATTTTTTTACATAATTCTGTTGAAGCATGGTTGAAAAACAATGTCTGACTTTCATTGGTTAACATTTATAGAATTTTAATTTATTATTACTTTTGTCAGATTAAAGTTATTTCTGTGACCATTGTGACTTTTTCTTTCATTGACCAAAGGGTACCAACAATTTTGTCCACGTCTGTATACCCATGCTGGGTGAGAGAAATATCTTGGCAAAAGACAACTTTTCCCATTTTTTTATACAAAGTTGGCATTTGACCAAGATATTTATCTCACCCAGCATGGGTATATGTAAAATGACACCCCAAAACACATTCCCCAACTTCTCCTGAGTACGGCGATACCAGATGTGTCACACTTTTTTGCAGCCTAGATGCGCAAAGGTGCCCAAATTCCTTTTAGGAGGGCCCCTAAAAAGCCAGGGCAGTATAAATACCCCACATGTGACCCCATTTTGGAAAGAAGACACCCCAAGGTATCCAATGAGGGGCCTGGCAAGTTCATAGAAATTTATTTTTTTTTCGCAAAAGTTAGCGGAAATTGTTTTTTTTTTTTTTTTTTTCTCACAAAGTCTCACTTTCCGCTAAATTAGGACAAAAATTTCAATCTTTCATGGACTCAATATGCCCCTCAGCAAATACCTTGGGGTGTCTTCTTTCCAAAATGGGGTCAGTTGTGGGGTGTTTGTACTGCCCTGGCATTTGAGGGTCTCCGCAATCATTACATGTATGGCCAGCATTAGGAGTTTCTGCTATTCTCCTTATATTGAGCATACAGGTAATGAGATTTTTTTTTCCGTTCAGCCTCTGGGCTGAAAGAAAAAAATGAACGGCACAGATTTCTTCATTCGCATCGATCAATGTGGATGAAAAAATCTCTGCCCAAAAAAAAAAAATGGAGGGGAAAGGCGTCTGCCAGGACATAGGAGCTCCGCCCTACATCCATACCCACTTAGCTCGTATGCCCTGGCAAACCAGATTTCTCCATTCGCATCAATCGATGTGGATGAATAAATCATTGCCGGGATTTTTTTTTTCATATATATATATACAAAGTGTTTGCCAAAGCATAGGAACGCCGCCTCCTCCTCAGCTCGTATGCCTTGGCAAACGTATCTGTCACTGCAGAGGAGAAAATCCCGTCTTGCAGCGCCGCACACACCAACTTGCGTGTAATCTGACAGCAGCGCAATGCTTCTGTCAGAATGCACATCGGTGCTGCAGCTAGTAGATCGGTTGGTCCACCTGGAAGGTAAAAAGACAAAAAAAACAAAAAAAAAACAGGCCACAACGCAATAATTTTATTAACTTTGGAACAGAACATGTAACTTTAACTTTTTGAACTAAACATTAACGTGTTTGCTTACTGGTGTTTTTTTTTTGTTTTTTTGTTTTTTTACCTTTATAGAACAAACCTCTCCTTCCCCATGGGTCAATGTGCAAAGCGCAAATCGCCCAAAGATGTGGCGAAGTGCGTTATGCACTTTGTCCCATGTGAAAGGAGACGTTTGCAGCAGCTGTGAGTGAATGGGCCCTAATAGCCCTGTGTGCCTATCCTGGTGAGATGATCCCTATGCTAGGTGTACCTGTGTGTGGTACTTTCGGAAACACTCCCCTAAGCATAGTGCAGGGTGGTCAGGACAGTCAGGACAGAAATAGCGGGTGTCACGCCTTATTCCACTCCTGCTACAGACACGACATCTTTTTCGGGGTGACGGGTGGGTTGAGGTACCAGCAACGACATTGGGGAAATGTCGCTCGTGTAGACGGCTAACTACACTGGTGGATGGGGCCACGGAACCTCCTGGATACAGGAGGTTCTCGATGATCTCTTCCTGAAATTTGAGGAAGGATCCAGTTCTCCCAGCCTTACTGTAGAGAACAAAACTATTGTACATAGCCAATTGAATTAAATATACAGACACCTTCTTATACCAGCGTCTGGTTCTGCGGGAAACTAAATACGGAGACAACATCTGGTCATTGAAGTCCACCCCTCCCATGTGGAGGTTATAGTCGTGGACTGAGAGGGGCTTTTCAATGACACGGGTTGCTCGCTCAATTTGTATTGTCGTGTCTGCGTGAATGGAGGAGAGCATGTAAACGTCACGCTTGTCTCTCCATTTCAACGCGAGCAGTTCTTCGTTACACAGTGCGGCCCTCTGCCCCCTTGCAAGACGGGTGCTAACGAGCCGTTGGGGGAAGCCCGCGCGACTAGTTCGCGCGGTACCACAGGCGCCAATCCGTTCTAGAAACAAATGCCTAAAGAGGGCCACACTTGTGTAAAAATTGTCCACATAAAGATGGTACCCCTTGCCGAATAAGGGTGACACCAAGTCCCAGACTATCTTCCCACTGCTCCCCAGGTAGTCAGGGCAACCGACCGGCTCCAGGGTCTGATCTTTTCCCTCATAGACACGAAATTTGTGTGTATAGCCTGTGGCCCTTTCACAGAGCTTATACAATTTGACCCCATACCGGGCGCGCTTGCTTGGGATGTATTGTTTGAAGCCAAGGCGCCCGGTAAAATGTATAAGGGACTCGTCTACGCAGATGTTTTGCTCAGGGGTATAAATATCTGCAAATTTCAGGTTGAAATGGTCTATGAGGGGCCGAATTTTGTGGAGCCGGTCAAAAGCAGGGTGGCCTCTGGGACGGGAGGTGCTGTTATCACTAAAGTGCAGGAAACGCAGGATGGTCTCAAATCGTGTCCTGGACATAGCAGCAGAGAACATGGGCATGTGATGAATCGGGTTCGTGGACCAATATGACCGCAATTCATGCTTTTTTTGTCAGGCCCATGTTGAGGAGGAGGCCCAGAAAAGTTTTAATTTCGGAAACTTGGACTGGTTTCCACCGGAAAGGCTGGGCATAAAAGCTTCCCGGGTTAGCGGTTATAAATTGTGTGGCATACCGGTTTGTCTCTGCCACAACTAAGTCTAAAAGCTCTGCAGTCAAGAACAGCTCAAAAAATCCCAGGGCCGAACCGATCTGAGCTGTCTCAACCCGAACTCCAGACTGGGCAGTGAAAGGGAAAACTACAGGTGCGGCTGAAGTTGGGGACTGCCAATCAGGGTTTGCCAGCACCTCTGGGATTCTAGGGGCTCTACGGGCACGTCTTTGCGGTGGCTGCGACGGGGTCACTACTGCACGTGCCACCGTACCAGCTTCAACTGCCCTTCTGGTGCTCGCTACTTCACCATGTTCTACGGCAGTGCTGGTACTAGGTCCAGGAAGGGCTGGGCTGCTGGTGTATGCCTCACCACGTAATCCGACAGCACCAGCCCCACTCTGCTGCTCTTGAAGCGGATCCTGCGCAACCTGCAGTCTAGCGACATGGGGCCGGGTACGCCTGCTGCTATCAGGGACCTCAACCTCCTCGTCCGAACTTTGGGTCAGAGAGCCACTGCTTTCTACAGGTTCGTATTCTGACCCGCTGGATTCATCAGATGAGGGTTCCCATTCCTCATCCGACTGGGTCAGAAGCCTGTAGGCCTCTTCAGAAGAATACCCCCTGTTAGACATGTGGGCAACTAAATTTAGGGGTATTCCCTGAGACTACCCAAGAAAAAAAAAGCAAGCCTGTCTTACAAAGGGGAGGCTAGCGAAGTACCGGAGGCCGCTGCGGTTGATAAAAAATATCAAAACTGATTTTTTTTATCGCCGCAGTGCGTGTAAAGTGAATGTGCAGCGATCAAAAAAAAATTTTTTTTTGTCACTGCGGTGGGGCGGGCGTGGGCGAACGCACGTGTGGGCGACCGATCAGGCCTGATCGGGCAAACACTGCGTTTTGGGTGGAGGGAGAACTAAAGTGACACTAGTACTATTATAGATCTGACCGTGATCAGTTTTGATCACTTCCAGATACTATAAAAGTACAAATGCTGATTAGTGATACGCTAATCAGCGAATAACGGACTGCGGTGCGGTGGGCTGGGCGCTAACCGATCCCTAAACTACCTAACCAAGGGGCCTAAACTATACTGAAACCTAACGGTCAATACCAGTGAAAAAAAAAAGTGACAGTTTACACTGATCACTTTTTTCCTTTCACTAGTGATTGACAGGGGCGATCAAAGGGGTGATCAAAGGGTTAATTGGGGTGATCTGGGGCTAGTATGTGGTGTAGTGGGTACTCACAGTTATGTGTGCTCCTCTGCTCCTCTGCTGGAACCAACCGACCAAAAGAAGGAGCAGAGGAGCACAGCAGCCATATAACCCCATCATATTTACTAATATGTGGGGTTAAATGGCTGCTGATTGGTTTCTTTTAAAATCAGCAACCTGCCAGCCAATGATCGTGGCCGGCAGGCTGCTGACGAAATACTCTGCAGTGAAATGCCGGCCCGCGATGCGCATGCGCGGGCCGGCTGTGACGTAATCTCGCGTCTCGCGAGATGACGCACGGATGCGTCCAGGAGGAATAAATCAACCACCTCCCGGACGCATCCGTGCGTTATGCGGTCGGGAGGTGGTTAAACCTGTTAACAGATTTGGATTGCCCGAGGAACAAGCTTTGCTCGAGTTTGCTAGTTTATTGGGTAATTGGCAGCAGTATTAGGCCTCTTTCACACGGGCGTCATGTTTTTTGCCCGGATAAGAGGCGGGTGCGTTGCGGGAAAATGCGCGATTTTTCCGCGCGAGTGCAAAACATTGTCATGCGTTTTGCACTCGTGTGAAAAAAATCGCGCATGTTTGGTACCCAAACCTGAACTTCTTCACAGAAGTTCGGGCTTGGGATTGATGTTCTGAAGATTGTATTATTTTCCCTTATAACATGGTTATAAGGGAAAATAATAGCATTCTGAATACAGAATGCTTAGTATAATAGTGCTGGAAGGGTTAAAAATAATAAAAAAAAAGTTAACTCACCTTCTCCTCTTGTTCGCGTAGATTTCTTTCGCTGTGGGCTGAATGACCTGAGGTGATGTCAGATCACATGCTCCAATCACATGGTCCATCACCATGGTGATGGAGCATGTGATCTGACATCACCACAGGTCCTTCAGCCGACAGCTAAAGAACAGACCGGGATCTAAGCGAACAAGAGGAGAAGGTGAGTTAACTTTTTTTATTATTCTTAACCCTTCCAGCACTATTATACTAAGCATTCTGTATTCAGAATGCTATTATTTTCCCTTATAACCATGTTATAAGGGAAAATAATACAGTGAATAGACTGTCACCTAGAACCCATGCGTGAAAATCGCACCGCATCCGCACTTGCTTGCGGATGCATGCGATTTTCACGCAACCCCATTCATTTCTATAGGGCCTGCGTTACGTGAAAAACGCACAAAGAGGAGCATGCTGCGATTTTCACGCAATGCACAAGTGATGCGTGAAAATCACCGCTCGTGTGCACAGTCCTATAGAAATGAATGGGTCAGGATTCAGTGCGGGTGCAGTGCGTTCACCGCACGCATCGCACCCGCACGGAAAACTCGCCCGTGTGAAAGGGGCCTTACACTGCCAGATCATCGCTAACGAGCGTTCATATGACTGGCCCGACAATCGCCTGGTGTAATACAGGATAAGGTAAGTACTAAAGAAATTCCTCCCAATTGATAGGAATATTTACACAAGATAATGTTCACATGGAAGTCACGAGGTAGATTCAAAGCCGGCAATGATAAGAACAGTATGATAGTGGAACTGCAATAATACGATAAAAATAATACGATAAGTGCGATATTCTTACAGCTGTATGTTGCTTAAGGTGTATTTCATAATGAAAAGACCTTGACATCACATATAGAGAGCAATATTTCACCTGTACCCTACCTGCAAATTACTTACTGCACGGTGAAGGGTGAAAGGATAAGAATGTGCAGGTCACAGCCTACAACACCCATCAGGTCCGAAATGTAATTTCCGCAGTGCTTTTATGGGTGAACTTCTCAGTCCTTTTCTCATGCGATCTTGCATGTTTTTCATATAGTGTTTCCTAACATTATGTTAATGAACTCCAACCTATGGAGCTTCCGCGAAACCACAACTTATGTTGCAACATCAGGGGATACAGGTTGGGCATCTGAGATTCTTTTGTCTACATCTTTCCTTTCTTTCTCCAGCATATTAAACTGTTCTCGTCTTTCCTGTTCCTTGTTCTTTTTAAGACATTGCCATAGGAACTGCTCAGTGCTCCACACCTCTGAGTCTCTTATTTATTTTACTGACTTATATATGGCTGGCATATTTCACCATGCTTTACAGACATTACCATCACCCATCATCTTTAGAGTGTGGAAGGAAACCACAGTGCCCGGAGGAAACCCAATCAACACAGAGAACACACAAGCTCCATAAATATGTTGTCCTTGGTAAGATTTGAACCCAGGACTGCACTGATGACCACTGAGCCACCGAGCTGCCCAGTCCTTTGCCCTCTAGCTGTTAGGTCCCATTACAGTTACTGTGTCTGAATGGTTTCTTACTTAACTGATCAGTATTAATAGATGACCCTAGACCAGGGGTGCACAACATTTTCTGGTTGAGGGCCTCATTGTTAGTCTGAACCAATCCCAAGGGCCGAAAATAAAACTTAACGGGGTAGTACCAAGTTAAACACTGTATTTATGGCATATTAAACATACAATATGTACCATAAATGTATGGTTACACTTCCAGGACTCCCACCTAATGATTAGAAACAGGAAAAGTACACGTGTTCAGCCACAAGACATAGACATATATTTCTATTACCATATAGTAGGGGGCCACATAGGATCCAAGTTGTGCACCCCTGCCCTAGACCTTTGCTCTCTATCAGTAAAGCATCTCTAAGGTTCCTTTTCCATGAGCAGAGAACAAGTGGCAATTGATTATATAGAAAAGGGATGGCCAACCTGCAGCTCTCCATGTGTTGTAATACTACAATTTCCACCATGCCCTGCTGTAGGCTGATAGCTGTAGGCAGTCTGGGCATGCTGGGAGTTGTAGTTTTGCAACAACTGGAGAGCTGCAGGTTGGCCATCTCTGATATAGAATGTCGCCCTTAGCTCCATTTACATGGAGCCATCATCGTACCGGAGCAGCGAATGTGCATACACCACTACACCTCCGGTTAGAGAGGCAGAAGTAGAGCCTCTGTGCTTGCGCTGCTACTCAGAGGCGCAGACGGAAGATTGTCAGGCCTGGTGAGACCCTGTCAATCAAGCAGTGGGGTAGAGCTTCTTCAGCAGTAGGACAGCCCCTCGCAGGTAAAGAACTCTAGTTGATGAGACTGTAAGAATTGATTTGCTCATTCTTAGGAATGAACATTCAGGTGAATGTTCGTCCACCCCATTCATCGGTATGTGTAAAATGGCCCTAAAGATGGGTTCACAAACAACCTCTGCTCTACTGAAGGAAAAAAATGCATCACATTTGTATGTGTTTTTGATGATATAGTGGGGTTTAGTAGACCTTGTTCTCAGACAGTAGGGCCTTGAAGATTGTTGTGTATGTTAGCAGACATTAATCAAATGCAAGTAAAAAAAAATGCATAGGGTAAGGGAGAGTAAAGTTTTGGGACTTGGTAGATGATTAACACTGTTTGTGACCCCCATCTCTGGTTTGAACTCAGACCAAAGAGATTTCAACAATGTATATCTTATCTCAGGCAAATGTTTGAACCACAGAATAAGCTAATGAAACTCAGGAGAGGACATATGCTATGTGGAACCTATGTAGCTACACTGTGTCCGAATAGGTAGCTACAAGCAGCTTCCTAATGTTTATCAAGCTGAGTGGAAGGGAATGAGCAAATTAATTTCATGTCTCATAATTACTGGTTTAAGAAATAAAGGGGTGCTTTATGCTAAGGAGGGCACCCATATATTGTTCTTGCATGGGGGCGCTCGGCTGTCTGTGTCCAGCCCTGAAAATGGATCAGAGAAATGATAACATATAAAATACATTCAGCTTGAGCTAAAGTTGTGTAAAAGTTATGCCCACTGTATGGAATGTAAACCAAAGGGAAAAGACTCAATAACCAATGTAAAATGCAAAACATTGGATTATTTTATACTTTTATTAAAGAAGGGAAAAAAAAAAAATTTGAGTGACTTACCGTAATAGATTGCTTGAATTAATTACTTTCAAATTTTTTAGCCTATAAAAGATAATAAAATAAAAAACAAACCTTAATGTGAACTAACAGCGACCATCTTTTACTGTAGTAGCAAGTTCTTCTAAAGTTATAGCATCCCTGGTGGATCTAGTGTAGAAGTGTTTATATATTTGTCCTAAGCTGGAGAACCACATGATGGCCCCTGAGTAACTGGTTGGGGAACATTGTGTTAGCAGAACCAAAGCCCAAGAGGTTTAGTTCATTTTCTTCCCACCATCATATATTTGCTAGCTCTCACGGAAATTAGATGGTTGCACTTTCTACTAAAATTAGCTGGATTTGCTGTGAAATGAAAAGGTCGTCATTAGTAAGACTTCAATGAACTTTTGGTAAATTAGAAGCATTTTTTTGTATGAGCTTAAAAAAGGTGGAGCGCAGTCTGCACATTCAGTGAGCAATACGTCTTTCCTCAATTAATCTAATACATATAAAATTTAAGTGCCTTAAGACATTGTAACATTGCCTCAAATATAATGTAACGTCCAATTTTAATGTTATTACTTGGCACAGCTACAAGTCTTAATTAGGTGATTTCAATTGCATTACTGGGGATTTTCAATTACAGACGGAAAAATGTTCTCTCTTTCCTAAGCAAGATTACCTCACATTTATCATTCTGGGAATGTCGTCCTTTTTTGCACAGTATCCAGACAAACCACGATTCCATGAAACCATCAACATGGATGTCATAAATAATGATGGCTGGGTTTTCTGATAGGTTGGTCCCTAATGTTTCGTATCTAGGACAATGCATCTAATATACAGTATATTATGTGTATATAAAGACTATACACTAGGTTGCCTTTGAACATCAGGTATATTGGGATTCTGCTGAAATCAGAATCTCCAGTCTTGAAATACACAGTACTTAGCTGCTGGTGGATTCACCTGCCTCATGATCCACATATGAGACACTGGCTGAAAATCTCTTGTTAACTGGGGTAATTATACTGATTCCTGAATGCATACTGTTGTGGACATAAAGAACATGTGCCAGTTATCAAATGCAGTAAATTCTAGTTTTAATGCAGCATCGTATAGTTACCTGAACTGATACTATGGCCAACTTGTCCACTTTTTGGACAGCTACGAAAGTTTGGTATAAAATCAGTATAAAAATCTATCACTCTACTAGCTTCTGTGAAAGGAGAAAATCCAATATCCAGTAGCTGTTCTGGAGCAATTGATGTGCCCCTGCCCATCAATTATTTTGATCCTGGAGTATGGAATTAGAAAGAACATAAAATTTCATATCTGAGCATATGTGAAATACCTGTCTTATGAGCTGGTTCGACTGATAGACAGTCCTCCTTACTCCTCATTAACATGCATATTCTGTATTCATGTGTGTTTATGTCCATGAAATAAGCAGCTTCTGGAGTCTTATGACAGTGGCCCATCTACTGTGGGGCTTTGAGTCTGAAACATCTTTTGATTCCTATGAAACTGTAGCGTTAGATCAACTTTTATCTTACACATGTATAGCTTAAAGGTGCCCTGTACACATAACACTGAAGTTGGATGAACCTACAGTACTAATTTGTCTGACTATCTCATGTGTATGATGGTATGTTGACTTTCCCCCATAGATGATATCTGAGGAAAGGAAGGATTGGTCTTGTTGAATTTCAATATCTGATCCTTTTGTTCTCAAGGGAAAGCAGCCATTGCCAAAGTAGTTTACTCACTTTTCCCCACTGAGAACACAATGTTTAGAACTTTTGACTTTCAGGCTCCATATCTCACCATCCACTACAGCTTCAAACGTGAGACTACCACCTTTTTTTAGACAATCATCTTGGCGATCTCATACATAAATTTGACTCAAAACGATTTAGCATATGATTAGTTATGCAGATTCTTGTCATGTAACTGCATTGTTACTGTTTTGCTTCTAAAATTCTAAAATGTAATTTTTATTATTTAGTAAATCCACTTTTGGCTTTCAACACTGCCTGAATCCTTTTGGGCATGTTAATCTTGACCAGATTCAAACATGTCTCAACCAAAATATGTTCCAAGGTCTCTTCTTCACATTCCCATTGTTGGTATATACTGGTCGACTCACTTGGCTACGAATACAGCTTTTTCTTCAACTGTACACACAAGGGTTCCATTGGGTTGACGTCTGAGGGGGACAATCCAGCACCTCTCCTTCATTGTCATGGAACCATTTCTTCACCAATCTCGACGTATGCTTTGGGTCGTTGTCGTTGTACCCATAGTACTCAAGTGTACGAAGTAACTCATCTTGTAGGATACTCACATATGGCTCAGAATTTAGACCACCATCGATCCTTGTTAATTATCCAATGCTTTTGGCTGTGAAACAACCGCATATCATCAGGCCTTCTCCACCGAACTTGACAGTTCCTTAAATTTCTTGATCCATTATCCCCCTTTCCCTTGTTTCCTCCAGACCCATTTGCACCCATCAGAGCCCAGTCTATTGACTTTCGTCTCATCACTCAAAATCACCCGTTTCCAAACTTCTACTATCCACACTTTTTTGCAAAAAAGGCGGCGCTACTTATGAAAATATTGAAGTTGAGGCTTCTTCATCTTTTCTTGGACCACCATTCCAGACTTGTGTAACGCGCTTTGCACAGTGCTTGCATGGAGGGCTGTGAGCTCACTATTGCGAAGCATATGATCCACCTTCACTGCCGTGTTTGTTGCGCCAGAACTGACAGACCTTGTGATGAGCCAACTTGTTGACTCCGATATTTGACCTGGACGTCCACCTCTTGGTATTGGAATGGATGGACTTCATTTAGTATTCTTCCAACTGTCACGGCACTCACATGATGCACTTTGGCAATTTTCTTGGCCTATCGGTGAGCTGGATGATGCTGTTTCTCTTTTCTTGGGAAATCTTTTTCATGGCTGGTTTTTCCTATATTGAACCTTCCACATGAACAAAATATAACATAAACCATAATGTAATGACCGGTGTCAAGCACAGGGAGGAAAAACAGGGAAAGCCCTGCCTAAGGGAGAGGGAAAGGTGGTGACCCCTAACTCACCTTGCGGCTGGCACCTGACTGCCCTGACGTCCCTAGACGGGTTCCTCACCCGTGCGGCGATCACGTGCCTAAACCCTGGCTTTCCCTGAAATGAGCCCTAGATAGTGAACGGGCCGGTGGGATCGCTAGTCCTCACCACTGCACTAAGAGGGAAACACCAAGGAGAGGACAGACAAACACAGACAAACACCCAGGTGGACGACAACAACTGTCCACAAAGGTCCAACAGGGATCCGGAGGGTAGCGTTCTGAATCAGAGAACGCAGCAACACAGCTCCAGTGGGTCAGGATAGATGTCCAGGCAGGAAGCTCTATCTCTGGCAACCAGAGAAGTGTGAGAGAGGAATATAAGGAGGTTTGGGAGTGCTGGACAAGGAACAGCTGAGGAGAAGGAGCTACGGATCCCTGAGTGAGCCAAAAGGGTTTGCAAAGCAAACCCAGAAAGCTACCATAAGGAAAACAGCCCTATCTTAAATAGAGCGTGCAGCCAACCGCTGCGACTTCCTGACCCCGGGTATAACGGAGTCAGGCGTGGTTCTCGATACCCTCGTGACACATAAACTGTGTTTTACATGAGATAAACTGTCTTACTGTATGTTTCACTCCTATATTTAAATTCCTAGATTTTATTATAAATCTGCAAGCTGTACATTGACCACATTTATAATTTCCCTGTGGTGTTCCTTTTTCTAGACAAATTTCTTTTCTACTCTCAAACCTTCTTAAGGGTCCATTCACACGTTTGTAGTGTATTGCGAACCGGCCGGCACCCCCCATAGAACTGCCTATTCTTGTCTGCAATTCCGCTGCACGGAAATGCGAATGTGGACAACACACTGTGTGCTGTCAGCATCTTTTCTGTCCCCATAGAGAATGAATGGGTCTGCACACGTTCCGCAAAATTGCGTAACGGATGCGGACCCATTTGCGGACGTATGAATGGAGCCTAAAGGTGAGCACTGCTCTACCTCTTTTCTCTTCTACTTGTTTATTACATCTCCTCTCTTTTTGATTACTTTAAAGTGACTTTAGCCTTTTGTAGTTATACAGTATTGGGCCATATTATGTATCATGAGGTATCCTTAGAGTGTGTCTGCTGGTTTCCCCCTTTTTCTAGGCATTTTGAGCTGTAAGGCCTCATGCACATGGCCGTTGTTTTGGTCCGCATTCCTGCCGCAGTTTTTGCGGCTCGGATGCGGACCCATTCACTTCAATGGGGCCGCAAAAGATGCAGACAGCACTCCGTTCTGTTGCACTCCATTCCGTGGCCCCCCAAAAAAATAAACATGTCCTATTCTTGTCCGCGTTTTGCGGACAAGAATAGGCAGTTATATTAAAGGCTGTCCATGCCGTTCCGCAAATTGCGGATTGCGCACGGACGCCATCCGTGTTTTTTGCGGATCCGTGATTTGCGGACCGCAAAACACACCACGGTCGTTTGCATGTAGCCTAAGACACACTCTCTATCTAATCCTGGACAGGCTTTTATCCTGGATCGAAAATATACAATGATCCTGTTCCTCTGTTTTGGCGATATCTTGTCTAATTGTTCCATTTCCCATATCTGCTTATATCTCATGGACTTGATTTGCCATTATACAACTGACTAACGCCTATGTAAGTGACACCCTTTTCTTATTACATGTGTAGGGTTTAATTCCAATTGATTTGGGTGTTCTGAGGATCTATTATTTCTCTTTCATTTTCAGATTCAAGTTAAGCCCTGCCTGTCGCCTGATCTTCTATATGGGACTGATATTTGGTTATCTCTAGCATATATGAGCCATGCTGGGTGTGATTGTACACCGAGTAGTGTTTCTGTTTTGAATTGACTGTTCTCGTTACATCTGGAGTATTCTTCCTCATCTCTGTTTGATATTATCTGAATATCTTAGTATTTACATCTTTAATTTTTGACAAATTTTTTCCTATATTCCCACTACATTGACCCCCTGAGGAACCCACTGCTTGGGGGAAACGCGTCGTGGTACGAGGACCCGATCAGGGTCAGTGAGGGCGTGTTGGGGTACAAGGACCCGCTAGGGCCGTCTAGGGTGTGATAGCCCAGGTACGAGGACAGAGAGTCTCCACCATCAGGGGCCATCTTTTGGCGGAGTTCGAGTATAGGGCAATCTTAGGGAAAGAATTCCCTACACCTAGATGTGTACCTCCATTATCATTGAGTATTATCTGGAGTATATACGTACTTGTTAGACTATATATATGTCATAGAATAGAATAGATGGACTACTGACTGACACCTTTATTATTCATTTTTTGGGTGATTTCTTAACAAAGTAAAATAAAATTGTATTGTATTTTAAGGGTTGTTACTTTTACTGGAATTCGTTTTTGATTTGATGACTCTGCTGGAGGATAGTGTATATCAGTAACTGCTTGAACTTTTGTACATAGTGAATAAGACCTGGTTACAGAGTGTTAAAGCTCTACTAGACTGGACGATTTTAGGGCCAATTATCAGAAACAAGTGTTCATAGGAACAGTCGTTCCTAATAATTGCCTGGTATAATTGTGATGCTGATCGGTCAATAAACAAGCTGGTTGATTTGCATCTTTCATCGGGATGAAAGATGTACGATTATCGGTAGCACATCTCCCTGTGTATTCGGGGCTGTGCTACTGATAATTATTAGAACTAAATGAGGGAATAGCGACTGCGGTAGTAATTGTTCTTCTCCCATTCTCCTTGTGTGATAGAACAATGCAGAAGAGCACCATCGACATGTTTATTGTTTATTATTGCTTGTCCTGCTCAAACATTGGGCAGTGAGATAGACCCTTTGATCTCAAAAAGATCAATAAGGTCTCAACAATTGTGAACTTTGTTAATGATAAGAGCTCCATGTAGATGACTCTTCATGGAACTGTATTGTTCTACTACTTGGTATAAAGAGAGCACTTCTGCTCCTCCTTATTACCAATTACTTGAGTAAATTCTGCCTAAAGCTCATATCTCGTACAGAGAAGAGCACTATTCTACACATGAAAATAAAAAGGCAGCACTGCGCATGCACTGAATCTTTCATTAAAGTTTTTTTTCCCCAGAACTAAACATTGCTGGTTGATCATTAAAGTTGGACATCAATGTGTGATCGTGACGGTCACATCTCTGGGAGCCTACTGGTAAGTAAAGGAGCAATGTATAGAGTTGAAAATAGGAATCTCAGGCCCAGGCTACAAACAGTAGGCAAAAGATCTGGAATAATTTGCCCTGGTGCCCAAGCCTCGCAACATCAATGTATTTCACAGATTACAAAGTTACCTGTCAAACTTTGTCATCTAATAATTCTGAGAGGGAAGGTGGTCCAGAAATTTAGTATGTGAGGCCAGCCTTAGCTGTGGTGCATTCACAAACTTAGCTCAACAGCATGGGTAACTCATTTCCTTCTTGGCTATTACAGATGAAAAATTACTCATACAAACTAAACCCACTATATGCAAAGCTTAAGATCTATTTTAACATTCAGAGGTCTGCGCTGCAAAGTGCAAATTCTCCTTTCAAAGCCTCACTGAATATCTATTGGAGCAAGCATCTTTAAAACTAGTAACATTTCATATAAAGGTTGAAATGAGAAAAATGTATGCCTTCTCCATCACATAAACTCAAATCATTTACACACTTTTTGCCTTGTAACAAAATTATAGCTCTGCCTTTTTATCGGCTTTGCATAGTTATTTCACACATCAGCACAGTTGTAGGCAAACAACGAAAAGACATTTCAATATGGTAAGAAAGTTATAGAGGTATAAAACAAAATTGTACAATATAAAAGCAGAAGAATGAATGTAAAAAAAAAAAAAAGAAGGAAATGTGACCGAGTTATGATGCTGGATAGAAAAGCCAGCGAACAAACATAAAGATGAAGCTTATGTCGTTTGCATACAAAAATGTTTGTTCTGTCGGCATTAAACTATAAAAGCCCCCACTTAGGGGAATAAAAGGAAGCAGATTCCCAGTGGCTACAAAGGAGCATCTCCGTTGATTAGAAAGCTTTTGGCAATATTGGTTCAAAAAGATATGCAAGAAAATAAGGTGAAGGAAACACATGTGTGCGAAATTTAATTAACACGCCTGTACATTAAAGGAAGAGACGCTCAAGAGCAGCTCACATAAACTCTCCCAGTGTGAAAAATTACAATTCTAAACTGCCGTTCCAAGTACATTAGCTGAAAGAGTCCAATCTTAAAGTCTCAGTCTCCAGGCTTTTTTTCTGTATTTCCCGATTAAAACTATTACCATTCCAGAAAGAAGTAATGTTTTATTGCCAGAAACCCATCGGAGATAAATTGCCAATATCTTTCCAGCACAATTAATATTCAACAGTACACCTTTGTTCTAGCTGTAGGCAAGTGTAAATTTCTACGGAGGAAATTAGATTTTAACTCACATTATTTAAAATAAAAAATCAGGTCATTTTACAAGTAATATGTAAACCCTCGTCTCAGTATGTAATAATGGTGGCAGTTGACAACTGCTGCATTTGGGGTAATTAAATAAACACATTTAATGGGCTTACATCAGTACTGTCTGACCTTTAGCTATTCTGTTCTTATTACTGTCAGATGCTTGTTACTCCATCTAAATCATTCAAACAGGTCAATGCCCTTCGTGGATTTCTTCATAATCAACATTGACACATTGACCCAGAGTTTACTGGGTAGGTACTTAGAAAAATAGGTAAATGCACAGGCATCATTTATTATCCACATCCCTATTGTATTGGAAATCTACTTCATAACCTTACTGGTAAGCCAATAAACTTAATAGAAGACATCTATACCATCTACAGTGGTGCTTGAAGGTTTGTGAACCTTTTAGGATTTTCTATATGTCTGTATACATTTGACGTAAAACTACATGAGATTTTCACACAAATCTTAAAAATAGACCAATATCAAACAAAAGAGTCAAGAATAGTGTTGATCGAGCCTGCTCGGCCGAACACCAGAGTCTCCTCCCCGCAGGTTTGTTGGCTGCTACGCAGCTAATAAGTGTGCAGGTAAGTGCTGCCCTTCGCCGTAATGCTGTAGCCATGCGGGTTACTGGCATTACAGTGATTGGCTGGCCGGAACGCGTCATCGGGTACTATATAGCGCCCGAAGACACGTGTCCGGCTTAGTGTTAGTCAGGGAGAGCTGTGCTGAGGAAGGGAAAGATAGAGTAGGGAGTAAAATTATTATTTTTTTCTGTAGAAAAACTTGTCAGAGACCGAAAAGTCCTTTTAAGGACTATTGTGTGTCGCAGCAGCAATATATATTTTTAGCAGAACCGTGCTAAATTGCTAAAACTTTACAGACCCAAAAGTCCTTTTAAGGACTATTGTCTGTGGCAGCAATATCTATTTTTTTCGTAACCTGCTACTTTTTCCGCAGACGGTGTCCGCTGTGGACAGTGACATTAGCTGTGCTACATCTCCAGTGTAACGTGTGTGCATCCAAAATACCTGTGATATTCCCTGTAATTTTATATTAGCCACTGCTGACATCAGCGACATTATCTGCGGTATGTCTGTGTAACCTGTGCACATCCCAAAAATATCAGTGAAATCCAGTGTACTTTTTCCGTAGATGGAGTCCGCTGTGGACAGTGATATTATCTGCGCTATATCTCCTGTGTAACGTGTACATATCCCAAAAATATCAGTCACATCCAGTGTACATTTTCCGTAGATGGAGTCCGCTGCAGACAGTGACATTAGCTGCACTACATCTCCTGTGTAGCGTGTGCACATCCCAAAAATATCAGTCACATCCAGTGTACTTTTTCCGTAGATGGTGTCCGTTGCGGACAGTGACATTAGCTGCGCCACATCTCCTGTGTAACGTGTGCACATGGAAAAAATATCAGTGACATCCAGTGTACTTTTTCCGAAAATGGTGTCATCTGTGGACAGTGACATTACCTGAGGTACAGTACAGACCAAAAGTTTGGACCCACCTTCTCATTCAAAGAATTTTCTTTAGCGCGACAGTGCGGGGTAAGAGGCCACTGGACGAAAAAAGTAAGACTTGCTTTACTTTTCGTTCAGCAGACTATCCCCTGGCACTGCCATGCTGCGCCGCAGTGCCCCCACCATCACCATTATAGTCAATGGGGATGAAGTGGCGGTCCGGTGAAATAGCGGCAGGACTGGTCCGACACAGTGAACTGGCTGACGTATCCATCCTGCTGCAAGTGTGAAACAACACTTTAAAAATATATATATATATATACTGTACATCTCATGTGTAACGTTTCCACAACACAAATACCTGCGACATTTCCTGTAATTTTATATTAGCCGCTGTTAACATCAGCGACGTTATCTGCGCTACATCTCCTGTGTAACGTGTGCGCATCCCAAAAATATCAGTGACATACAGTGTACTTTTTCCATAGACGGTGTCCACTGCGTACAATGACATTAGCTGCGCTACATCTCCTGTGTAATGTGTGCACATCCAAAAAATATCAATGACATCCAGTGTACTTTTTCTGTAGACGGTGTCTGCTGCGGACAGTGACATTAGCTGCGCTACATCTCCTGTGTAACGTTTCCACATCCAAAATACCTGTGACATTCCCTGTAATTTTATATTAGCCGCTGCTGACATCAGCGACATTATCTGCAGTATTTCTCCTGTGTAACATGTGTGCATCCCAAAAATATCAGTGAAATCCAGTGTACTTTTTCTGTAGACGGTGTCCGCTGCGGACAGTGACATTATCTGCAGTATTTCTCCTGTGTAACATGTGTGCATCCCAAAAATATCAGTGAAATCCAGTGTACTTTTTCTGTAGACGGTGTCCGCTGTGGACAGTGACATTATCTGCGCTACATCTCCTGTGTGTGCATCCCAAATACCCTTTTTTATATTTTTGTGCATACACTTACAAATCCTACGCTACTGTACGTGTGACATACTTTCAAACATATATAACATTTAATATGAAGAAGGTGAGCAGCAAGGGACAGCATATGTGGCGAGAGAGGGAGAGAGGCGCTCATAGGGTAATAGTTTCTTGGTGGGTAGTTTAAAAGGAGGTAATGATTATGCTCACCTTTTTGTGTTGTGCAACATAGGCACAACACTAGTGTAGGCGTGTGTTTAAGTGGTGGTCGGTGCTGCTGGTACCGTTCACTCCTCACTTGTAGAGTTGCCAGTCCTCCTGGAGGACTGATGAGAGACAATAGAGGGGTGTGGAGTATTCAGTGAAGGACGCACTGTATGCACGGGAATTTACAGCCTCAGACTTAAAAAAGGATTGTTATTCTACTCCAAAACGCGTTGTCACATATATACACAAAAAAACAACAACATTTGTCTCCAACCACTTGAGCTTGTGTTATTGCGCCAGGAGGTATCGAAAACAGTGGACCACCAATACTCCACGCCCCTCTACAGTAAGGGACAGGGAAGTGGCCATGATGCTAATGGTGTATGCAGAGGCGCAATGAAACAGTGCCTGCTGCCAGACTAGAAGAAAAACAATCATCCACGATACCTATCTTCATGTTCCAGTTGCAGGGCAGGACAACGCTGTCGAAGTCAGACCAGTGCGACCAGGTGGTCGCTTGTACTGCAGTAGATAATGCTTCCAGTCGGTTAGGCACCACCCTGTCTTCCACCAAGTCCAGTCTCAGTAGCCAAGAGTCTGGTCAACACAATCCTTACCCTGATCCTCCTTCCTCCCACCATGGAGAGGCTTCCCAAACAAGTGATCCCATACTCGAATATTCCAAGGAGCTCTTTTCAGCGCCATTCCTTCATTTGGGCCTCTCGACAAGCCCGCTTGAAGAGGGACATGAGATCTTGTGCCCTGATTCCCAAACTCTTGAGCATCCACAGTCACAAGAAGATGACAGTGGGGAACGGCAATTAGTGTTTCACGAGGTGGATGATGATGATAAGAAACAGTTGCCAATAAGTCAATGGCAATTAGTGTCTGAGGTTAATGATGAGGTTGTTGTTAAGTCAACAAGTCAGGAGGATGAGCAGAGTTAGGAAGTGGAAGAGGAGGTGGTGGACGATGAAGTCAGTGACCGAACCTGGGAAGGTGGCAAGCCGAGTGAGGGCAGCAGTACAGAGGGGGAGGGATCTGCAGCACCGCAACAGGCTGGAAGAGGCAGTGGGGTGGCAAAAGGGAGAAGGCAGGCCACAAACAGGCCCGCAACTGTCCCCGGAGCACACCCTTGCGGAAATCTCCCTTGCCAAGAGGTAGGTGTTCCGCAGTTTGGCGCTTTTTTTTAGGAAAGTGTGGATGACAAAAGAATTGCAATTTTCAATCTGTGCCTTACAAAAAAGAGCAGGGGCATGAACACTAGCAACCTCACCACCACCAGCATGATCCGCCACATGGCATCAAAGCACCGTAATAGGTGGGCCAAACGCCTGGGTCCACAATCTATTTCTGCGGGTCACACCACTGCCTCTTCTTCCCCTGTGTTACGTGCTGGCCAACCCCTGCCTACCGCCCTGCACCTGGACCTTCGCGAGCACCATCAGTAACCACATCCACTTCCGTGTCCCAGCGAAGCAAACAAATGTCCTTACCCCAGGCATTTGAACGCAAGCGCAAATACCCAGCCACCCACCCACAGGCCATAGCACTAAATGCGCAACTTTCCAAATTACTAGCCCTGGAAATGTTTAGGCTTGTGGACACTGAGGCCTTCATCAGCCTGATTTCGGCATCCGTCTCTCGTTGCATTGTCCCTAGCCACCACTGTTTTTGACGGTGTGCCATGCCAGCCTTACACTAGCATGTGTCCCGTAACATTAACCGTGCCCTGACCAACGCAGTTACTGGGAAGGTCCACTTAACCACTGACACATGGACAAGTGCTTGTGGCCAAGGAATTGTGGAGGCCGGGAGCGAGTCGTACCCTGGGATGGCACAGGTGCTACTGACGCCAAGGATTGCGGGACCTTATTCCATCAGGGTTTCCGCCAGCACCTACGTTACTGGCTCCAACCCCCACTTCTCCTCCTCTGCCTCCTCCTCCACTTCCACCTCAGAATTATCCTCTTGCAGCACTAGTCAGCCATCAGTCAGTAGCTGGAGTAGTGTAGCACTGCAGTGGGGAAGAGTCAACAGGCCGTGCTTAAGCTGATCTGCTTAGATGACAAACAGCACACCTCTTCAGAACTCTGGCAGGGGATAAGAGACCAAACTGAACTGGCATGGCTGTGTCTGATAATGGCAGATAACTTGGTGGCGGCTTTGGAGCTCGGCAAGCTCACACACATGCCATGCCTAGCCCACGTCTTCAACTTAGTGGTTCAGCGGTTTCTCAAAACCTACCTCGATTTGCCTGAGCTACTGGTAAAGGTGTGCCGTGTGTGTGCCCATTTCTGCAAGTCATCGACAGGGGGTCCCTATCAGCAGGCCCTCACATACAATCTTTTAGAGGGTCAGCTCATCTGCAGGCCCTCGCATGTAATGTTTTAGAGGGTCAGCTCACCAGCAGGTCCTCATCATAATTTTTTACAGGGTCAGCTCACCAGCAGGCCCTCACCTACAATCTTTTAGAGGACCAGTTCACCTGCAGGCTCTTGCATATAATGTTTTAGACGGTCAGCTCACCTGTAGGCCCTCGCATGTAATGTTTTAGAGGATCAGCTCACCAGCAGGTCCTCCCCTACAATCTTTTAGAGGGTCAGCTCACCTGCAGGCCCTTGCATGTAATGTTTTACAGGGTCAGATCACCAGCAGGCCATCACCTACAATCTTTTAGAGGGTCAGCTCACCTGCAGGCCTTCACCTACAATCTTTTAGAGGGTCAGCTCACCTGCAGGCCCTCGCATATAATGTTTTAGAGGGTCAGCTCACCAGCAAGCCCTCACCTACAATCTTTTAGAGGGTCAGCTCACCTCCAAGCCCTCGCATGTAATGTTTTAGAGGATCAGCTTACCAGCAGGCCCTCAACCATAATGTTTTACAGGGTCAGTTCACCAGCAGGCCCTCGCCCATAATTTTTTCAATGGTCAGCTCAAGCAGGAACTCGCCCATAATTTTTTCGATGCTCAGATCAACAGGAGGCACTCGCCCCTAATTTTTTAGAGCATCAGCTCTGCAGCATGTATGATGCCCTCCTTTATGTGTAATAAAGGGTGTATTGTAGTGCCAATTCCTTGCAATTTTTGGCAGCCCTTTCACTTAGTGCATAGGCTTTATGAGTGTAGGAGTCCCACTACCTTAACAATTGTACCACAATGTGAATGAGGCCATCGATTATGTGATATACAGGTTGTATCGGAGTGCCTCTTCCTTGCAATTTTTGGCAGCACTTGCAATTTATATGCAAGTAAATACACAGGAAAGAATGTTTCCTAACAATTTTTCCTCTAAAATCGATTTTACCTTTGGTTTTGTGTGTATTAGTGTCAGTGTGTAAAAGTGGAGTACTACTCGGACAACATCGTTCCCAGCAGCGACCTGGGAGTCCAAGATGCATACAGACATCCTCCCCATGCGGTTCCATCAATTTCTGACCTTTTCCTATGAACCAGACACCCTCCCCTCTTCAGAGCAGGGAGTGCCTGGTTTAATGCTCGGGTTCTCCCATTGACTTCCATCCGAACACCTGAGCACTTTGGTGCATAATCAACACTAGTCAAGAATATTAGACTTGGTAATTTATTTATTGTGGAAAATGATCCAATATCACATATCTGTGAGTGGCAAAAGTATGTGGACCTTTAGAATAAGCAGATAATTTAGAGGCGGAATTAGAGTTAGTTTTTTTCTGTCAATGGGTTGACAATCAAGAGGGAGTGGGTGACCCATATTATTTAAAGAACAGGGATATAGCAAAGTCTGATTTTCATAACACATGTTTGTTAGAGAATATCACAACACAAACAAATGATATTTCTAAGGACCTTAGAAGAATAGTTGGTGATGCTCATCAGGCTGGAAATGGTTACAACACCATCTCTAAAGAGTTTGGACTCCATCAATCCACGGTCAGACAGATTGTGTACAAATGGAGGAATTTTAAGACCATTATTACCCTCCCCAGGAGTGGTCGACCAAAAAAGATCATGCCCAGAGCAAGGTATGTAATAGTCCTCAAGGTCACAAAGGAACCCAAGGTAACCTCTAATCAACTAAAATCCATTCTGATATTAGCTAATGTTAATGTTCATGACTCTACCATCAGGAGGACACTGAACAACAATGGTTTGCATGGCAGGATTGCAATGAGAAAGCCACTGTTCTTGAAAAAGGAACATTGCTGCCCATCTGCAGTTTGCTAATGATCATCTGGACAAGCCAGAAGGCTAATTGAAAAAGCTGCATTTTAGTGTCTGCCTCAAAAGCGGAACGGAGACCAAACGCAGCCAAATTGATGCATTCTGAACGGATCCTTATCTATTCAGAATGCATTGGGGCTGAACTGATCCGTTTTGGGCCGCTTGTGAGAGCCCTCAAACGGATCTCACAAGCGGACCCAGAAATGCCAATGTGAAAGTAGCCTAAAAGATGTCAATATACTGTACAGTCATAGCTACAAGCTGGAGTGTGGCCTGAGCAGTGAGAAGGGGGTTAGCATTGCTTGCTGTATGCTTTGAATACATAAGCAAATATAGTGGTCTTAGTGTCATGCCTTCAGCAAGTTTATTGCTAATGTATGCATAACTTTCATACATAGTTAATGTCTTCTGTATCATGTAATAGCAGCATCTAGTGGCTGTTTTACTTACAAATCCAGCTATTCATACTATACGTTTGGTCTACTTCCGCTTCCATATCTTAAAGACATCATCATCCCTGCACATAGCAGCCATTTTCTTCATTCACAGTCATCACTGTATGAGGATAGCACATGGCTTGGAAGTCTCTTGAGTCATCCTCTACATCTAAGCTCTACATCTAAGCTCACGGTAGCATCGCTGTTTTACCGCATACTGATTACATCCTTGCAATAAAGATAAAGTTGGACGTTACTTCATTGTCAATTCATTGCCGGGATAACGTTTAGCTGTCAAGCTATGTACCTTCACACATAAGGAGGACAGAACACTTAGTTTACCTATGGGACTGATATAAGGATATGTTCACATGCTGAGAATTTGTTGGGAATTTAGCCCCTTTCAGACAAGCAAGTTCCAAGCTCCTGACTTACAGCGTGAGTATGCAGCAGCTCCCGTCCTGACCTCTCAGCACTGCCTATAAGGATAAGGATCCGTTTGGTTGCGTTTGGTCTCCGTTGCGCTTTTGAAGCAGACACTAAAACGCAGCTTGCAGCACTTTGGTGTCCGCCTGACGATGCAGAGCCAAACTGATCCGTCCTGACACACAATTTAAGTCAATTGGGACGGATCCGTTTTTACTGACACAATATGGTGCAATTGAAAACTGATCCGTCCCCCATTGACTTTTAATGTAAGTCAAGACGGATCAGTTTTGACTTAGACTTTTTTTTCAATGAATAATGCAAACTGATCCGTTCTGAACGGATACAAGCGTTTGCATTATTGGTACGGATACGTCTGTGCAGATACAAGACGGATCCACACCGAACGCAGGTGTGAAAGTAGCCTAAAGCAGCTGTTCTAGTGATACACTGTTAACAATGGTTTGCTATATGCTATATATTTTGCCTGGCTATATGTTGCAGAACATTGTATAAACATACTGGATAAATAGCAAAGGAAACTGGTCTAACCAGTGCACAATAGCACATCCATTAAGTGTGCCAAATAAGCTGGTTATACAGCTCAGCAGAATAAGTGTGGATTCATACTGTGCGTGTGTCTGTGGGTATATATAAATTAATGGCAATTGCAAACGTGTTTTTGCTGCTTTTATTCTGTGCATTTTTGGTGCATAAAAAAAAAAAAAAAACACCACCAGAAGTTAGGGTACTTTCACACTTGCGTTAAACTTTCCCGGTATTGAGTTCCGTGAGACTTTGAAGGCTTTACCGGGTGGAGCAGTGATTTGCTACACCGGTGGAATATCTGGAGCTGTTCAGAAGTCCCATCTTGTGTCGGTCCGTTCCAGTTGATTGGAAGCAGCGCGGTTTCATGACTTTGATTTCTGCTTGGTATGAATAAGTTCCACTTCACAAGAAACCTGCAGTGCTCAAATTAGGATACGCAATTTGGATATCGCTCAGTGTTTTGTCCACACTTTGAAATTAATGGGTCAGGATTCAGTCCGGATGCCATCTATTTGCAACACTCATCTGGGTGGAAAAGTCACTTGTGTGAAAGAGGTCTATGTGATCTTTTTCCATTTGCAGGGCATTTCTTGGGTCCATGGCAGTTTTTTTTTTATTGCAGCATGCAATTTAGTCAGTTGCTGGCTTTTTGTGCTATATAATTCCCTTCCATTTTCAAAATGCATGGCTTGCAAAAATGCCACAAAAACCATGCATTAAAACATACTACCACCAAAGCATATAAAGACACCCCGATCACACTAAATGTCTACAATTAAAACCCACACGGCTAACAGCTACAGTAACCCTTTCATGCTGTGTGATGTACTAATATGTCACAGAACACTACATTACAGCTGTATTACACGCTGCAAGCTGGCTCTCACTGCCGGGATCAGAGATAACGCAGATCCCAGCAGTTTAACCAGATGCAGATATACTGTGCTAGCAATGTGCTAGCAATATATAATGTACTAGTCAAAACTTTCTTGTAGTATATATTGAGGGTAGCTGCCTCTTTTAGATTGAGCACTCCCCGCCCATCTGCCCAGGGCTTCTGAACAGAGTATAAAAGTAGATGGTTCCTACACCGCCCTGAACATTGTAGGCTTAGGTCAAGCCCAGGAGAGACAGTTCTGTTAGTGTTAGGGACCCATCTGCAGAAGCCACCTTGACACCTGGTAGATGGGCCCGACATACGTTTGATTTAAAACGTGTGCAAAGAGCTTCTATTTTTTTTTTCATTTATAGTAGGTATAATACCATTTTAATTTAGAACAATCCTTATTTCCCAGTTTTATTGTTTGTACGTGAGATGTTGTGCTGCCATACCTTTTTTTGTTTGCTTTCTGCATGCTAGCTTTATGGATGTGCAGCTGCCACTATGAATGTGCTAGTCTAAATTTTTTGTAGTATAAACTACCAGATGACTTGGACACCCTGAGTATTTGGACACCTACCTGGCAAAAGAGGTGCAGTGATAGAAATGTATGGATTTGCGTAAGAAAGGGAATTATAGTCCTCTTGGATCTCTACAGTATAGAGAATATATGGCTGAAAAAAGGTGGAGTTGTCCCTTCAAGGGAGAATGGCGCAGCTGCATCTCTCACCAGGGTACTGCTTGGAAACGTAATATGTGAAAATTAAAGGGGCAGTAACGTTCTAAAATATATAACTTTTAATGGTACGAGTAAAATATTTATAAACCCCTTACAGATATAAACAGAGAGACACAAGTGGGACCCTAAGTACACGTAGACCGCTGGGAGGCGGGTCAAGGTAAATGGGGCCCCTCGGGCAGACCCTTATTCAAATAGTGTGGACCCCAAGGATCAAGGGGAGTCACACCTAGTGGTGAGAATAAATGTAAGTGTCCTGTGTCCCAGGGTAAGGACCAGGGCAATGCCTAGTGTAGGTAAGAAGACAAGGGTATATCTTGCCGATGCAGAGTAGATAGGCACGTTTATTCGCCAAGCTCAGGAGGTCACCGGAAATAGTGGTCCTTTCTCAGCGCATGAATAGGTGTCCTTCGGAACAGGGTCTTCGTGAGGTAGGTCATGCGTTGTAGAGTGCTGACGGGAATTAAACTGTCCCTATTGCACCCTACTTGACCTACTATGACCCTAGTGCCCTAACACGGGATCCGTGCCCCGCAAGGGTTGGTCCCGTCTGGAACCTCACCCTGGTCTAAGGTCCCTATAAGACCCTGCCGGGGTGATGGGGAGGACACCTGATAAAGTGGAAAATAAAACCGTGGGTACAAAAAGATGGGTATGTTCACCCGTCCCTACGCGTTTCTTCAATTGAACATACTTAAGGATAGTTATAATAAACCCCTTGAATCGTCAGGGGACGGGGGTTAGCACAAGTGGTAGCTGTCCTCAATTGCACAGTATAAAAATTATATTGCTGAGCAGAATGAAAGGGGCATACTAGATTAAGCCACTCGTGGTACGTGGTGTATTTACACTGAAGCTGACCTCAACTGCAGAGAATGAATAAAATAATGTTAGGCACTTGGGAGGGAAGCGCAGACTAGCTCTGGCCACTTAATGGTGTGTGGTGTGGTTAATGTGTACTTAGAGTGCGTATGGCAAAAATCCAGGTGTGCTTGTAACACACAAAAAATAATAAAGGAACGCTCTCTAGACAGATGTCTAATGATAAGTACCCCTGCCCCTATAAGGAAGAGCCGGCATTTCCGGTGACCTCCTGAGCTTGGCGAATAAACGTGCCTATCTACTCTGTACCGGTAAGATCTACCCTTGTCTTCTTACCTACACTAGGCATTGCCCTGGTCCTTACCCTGGGACACAGGACACTTACGTTTATTCTCACCACTAGGTGTGACTCCCCTTGATCCTTGGGGTCCACACTATTTGAATAAGGGTCTGCCCGAGGGGCCCCATCTACTGTGACCCGCCTCCCAGCGGTCTACGTGTACTTAGGGTCCCACTTGTGTCTGTCTGTTTATGTCTGTAAGGGGTTTATACATATTTTACTCGTACCATTAAAAGTTATATATTTTAGAATATATGGCTGGCAATATTACTCTTTCATTGGTGGCTGTAATTTACAACTGAAGGAAACAGGGTTAAAGATACAGTTGGCCAAACTGTGGCCAAGTGTGAAGGGTGTATTAGCAATGTCCCGTTCACAGCAGTAAAGTCTATCAGCTTTGATCAGCAAAATACATTACTGTCTGACTGACTCCACTGCTTGACCATGCAGATATTGGGCCTTCTTTCCCTCATCTCTCTCCCTTTATCGTGTACTATGGAAATTATCCCCTCAGTAGATAATCCTCAGAAAATGTGATTCTCTGGAAATCTGGTCAAGTCCCGTGAGGAGTGAGCACATTTATCAGCACTCACTACCTCCTCGAACTGATAACTAACTATACTCTCCACTGACTGAGCTAGGGGCAGATCCAGCATCCACACCCAACTTCCTGCAGGGGCTGTGCCAGGGTAATTAACCCCATACAAAAGCTATTCTAGGCACATTTCAAAGCATACACATATAAAATAGCATTAAATACTGGGCAGTGGGGAGAGGAGTGCAGTTGAGACAATTTTTGGGGACTTTTCAAAATGTCCCAATGATAAATAAAAGACAAAAAACAACATACTTCAAAGGAATGCTTACAAAACAGCTACATTGCTGAGGTAGAATAGTCTACCTCAGAACTTGGTCACAGCAGGACTATTTCATGGCTTTAATAAAAAAAACTAAATATAGAATAACATTAACACCTATGAAAATGTGTAGAACTATGCAACCTCTAGAAATATGACTTAGGGCGCAGCCATACTAAGGGGGTTATTTACTCAGCTGAAATACGCCTATATACGCTATCTGCGACTTCGCCCTGTTCACGACAGGTTTAAAATTGTGGGCGTGGCATGGGCGGGAAAGGCTAGCAGGCCTGTTTCATTCATCATTTTCTAAGCCTGTTTTAGGCATAGAAAATGGTCTAAATGTAAGAAGCCTCTTCATAACTTCGGCGGATCTACTGCCAGCTATGGGCCTTTATTAAGACTAGGGATGAGCGGACCCGTGGATGTTCGGGTTCGCAGGGTTAGGCCGAACTTCGGGTCAAAGTCATTGAAGTCAATGGGGACCCGAACTTTGGTGCACTAAAATGGCTGTAAAATAGTCGTAGTAAGGGCTAGAGGGCTGCAAAAGGAAGCAAAATGGGGGTAAGAGCAGGACAATTTCCCTGCAAACAAATGTGGATAGGGAAATGACTTAAAGGGAGTCTGTCACCACATTTGACCATATTAGACAGATCCTATAGCGTTATATGTGCCACCCAGCAGTTAAAAACGGTACCTTTGTTGCATATAACCGAGTCTTCTTTCTGCCAAAAATGAACTTTGAAGATTGTGTAAATGAGCCCTCTCAAGTGCCCAGGGCGGTGTCTCAATCTTTCGAGCCCAAGACCGGACCTCCCCAACGGCTCATAACCCTGCCCTCCTTGTGCCTGTGCCCGCCCGTTTACTCCCCTCCCCTCGCCTTTTCCATTGCGGCTGCGCGGACAAATTCGTAGCCGGCGCATGCGCAGTAGGTATTGTGATGCCCTGCCAGGACCGGGTATCGCATTGCGCATGCGCCAGCTACGAGACTCGTAGCTGGCGCATGCGCAATGCGATGCCCAGTCCTGGCAGGGCATCGCAATACCTACTGCGCATGCGCCGGCTACGAATTTGTCCGCGCAGCCGCAATGGAAAAGGCGAGGGGAGGGGAGTAAACGGGCGGGCACAGGCACAAGGAGGGCAGGGTTATGAGCCGTTGGGGAGGTCCGGTCTTGGGCTCGAAAGATTGAGACACCGCCCTGGGCACTTGAGAGGGCTCATTTACACAATCTTCAAAGTTCATTTTTGGCAGAAAGAAGACTCGGTTATATGCAACAAAGGTACCGTTTTTAACTGCTGGGTGGCACATATAACGCTATAGGATCTGTCTAATATGGTCAAATGTGGTGACAGACTCCCTTTAAAATAACATAGAATAAAAAAAAATATTATAACCCTTGAACTAGGAGGCGGAGGTCATAGTGGAGTAGGAGGTGGTGGACGTTTCGGTTTAGGTGGAAGCGGCGGTGGAGGAGGTAGCCAACACTGTTTTTGTTTTGTTTTTCCCCCTTTATTCATTTATTTATTTATTTTATAATTTGGGAAGGCCCCAAAACATTGGGAAATTGAAAAGAGAACGCAAATAGAAAGTGTGCTGGAGTATAACAATGGCTGGGTCCGGCCGGTATACTTGTCTACTCAGCACTAGGTATGGATATGTCCTGTGGGATCCCTGCCTGGTTCATTTTAATCAACGTGAGCTTGTCCACGCTGGCTGTGGACAGGCGGCTGCGCTTGTCTGTGATCTCCCCACTGCCGTGCTAAACACATAATCGAACAATACACTGGCCGCAGGGCAGGCTAGCACCTCTAAGGCGTAAAAGGCCAACTCAGGCCATGTGCCCAATTTGAAAACCCAGAAGTTAACTGGGGTAGACCCATCAGTCAGCACGTGCAGGCGTGTGCACACGTACTATTCCACCATTGTTGCTGAAATGCTGCCTCCTGCGTTACATATCAGCTGGTGGTGCTGGTTGTTGTGGCATGCTGACAAAGATTTTCCACATTTCGGACATGTTAACCCTCCCTTCTGAGGTGCTGGCGGTGCCCCAGCTGCGTTGGAAATTTCTTCCTCCTCCTCCTCCTCTGCCTTCGCCTTGTGCTTCCACTGTGCCCCCGATGTCAGGTGGGAATGCCATCAGCAGCGCGTCTACCAGAAAAATTCAGCACATGTGCCAGGCATCAAACCGGCTAGGCTCAGAGTTGCTACAAGATTTCACCCGTTATCGCACACCACAAGGCCGGGCTTGAGGCTCAGCGGCACCAACCACTTATCGGTCTGTTGTTTCATGCGCATTCACAGCTCCTGCGTAGTGTGGGTTTTTTCCTCCCAAACAGATGAGCTTCAGAACAGCCTGCTGTCGTTTCCCCCGGCTATGCTGAAATTGGTGGTGCAGTGTTACACTGACCGGATGAGGAGGCGGTAGAGGAGGAAGCGGAGTAGGAGGAAGAGGCAGCAACAGGATGGAACGAGAAACATCCTGCAATCCTCAGTAGCGGTAGGACATGTGCCAAACTTCTATCCGCCTCAGGCCCAGCCGCCACTGCATTTACCCAGTGTGCAGTTAGGGAGATATAACGTCCCTGTTGGTGCTTACTTGTCCAAGTATCGGTGGTTATGTGGACCTTGCCACAGATGGCGTTGTGCAGTGCACACCTGATTTTGTCCACCACTTGGTTGTGCAGGGCAGGGATGGCTCGTCTGGAATAGTAGTGGCGGCTGGGATCCATGTACTGTGGGACAGCCACCAACATAAGGTTTTTGAAAGTCTCCATCTCCACCAGACAAAATGACAGCATTTCAAAGGCCAGGAATTTTGAAATGCTGGCATTCAGGGCCAGGGATCGTGGGTTGTTTGGGGGGGTACTTCCTCTTTCTCTCCAGTGTTTGGGGGATGGAGAGCTTTGTGGAGATGCTTGGTGTTGCTGTCACATTCTCTGTTTGCAGGATGGAAGGTGCCACTGTCACTCCAGAGGGGTGGGGGGGGGGGGGGGGGGAAGAGGCCGAGACCGCAGCAGAAGAGGGAGCAGGAGGAGCCTGAGATCTTTCGTGGTTTTTCAGGTGTGTACTCCCAGGCAGTTCGTGCTTTGCATTTAGATGCCTGATCATGAAAGTAGTGCTCAGGTTTAGAACATTTATGCCTTCCTTCAGGCTCTGATTGCACAGCATGCAAACCACTCTCATCTTGTCGTCAGCACATTGTCTGAAGAACTGCCACACCAGGGAACTCCTTGGAGCTGGCTTTGGTGTGCTCAGTCCCTGAATGCGGTGGGCAGTAGCAGGCGTACTGGCTAGGGGACGGACACTCTGCGCCCTCATTTATTGTGTGACCACCACCTATTCTTCGAAACTGCACACGTCACTCGCATGACTTTGATTCTATCAAAAGCTTAGGGCAAGGACCTCAAAGGTAGTATTTTCTGAAATACTACCTGTACCATGAGCCACACAATAAAGGCAGCGGGAGATTAGGGAGATTAACAAGTGACTCAAGAACTGGTGTAGGAAGGAGGGGTTTGGGTTCCTAGAGAACTGGGGCAGCTGTGTTGGGGGAGAAGATGGCTAGAAGGTTGGAGGAGTGTTTAAACTAGGGACTTGGGGGGAGGGTAATTATGTTATAGGATAGGAAGTTAGTGCAGATAGAGACCGGGGGCAAGGTAATGGGACTGGGGGAGGAATGGATGGAGGGACTAGAACAGTTCAGAAGGAAAGGTATAGGGTAAAAAATATGCATAAACCTCCTAAATGTATGTATACTAATGCCAGAAGCCTGACTAATAAAACTGGGGAACTGGAATTAGTGATGTGTGAGGAGGACTATGACATAGTGGGAATAACTGAGACATGGCTGGATGATAGCTATGACTGGGCAGTTAATGTACAAGGTTACAGTCTGTTTAGAAAGGATCGCCAAAACCGGAGAGGGGGAGGGGTCTGCCTTCATGTAAAGTCCGGCCTAAAGCCCACAGTCCAAGAAGATATAAATGAGGGACATGAACATGTGGAATCACTTTGGGTAGAAATACATGGAGGCAAAAACAATAATAAATTACTAATAGGAGTTTACTATAAACTAATATATCAGAGTCCACAGAAAATCTAATACTAAACGAGATAGACGAGGCGGCAAATCATAATGAGGTGGTTATTATGGGGGACTTCAAGTACCCAGATATAGACTGGGAAACTGAAACCTGTACATCTCATAAAGGAAACAGGTTCTTGGCAATAACCAAAGACAATTACCTTTCCCAACTGGTTCAGGACCCGAATAGAGGGACGGCCATACTGGACTTAGTATTAACCAATAGGCCTGACAGAACAACAGACGTGCAGGTTGGGGGACACCTGGGAAATAGTGACCATAAAGTAATAACCTTCCAATTATCATTCAAAAGAGCATTTCTACAGGGAGGAACAAAAATACCAAACTTCAAAAAAGCTAAATTTAGCCAACTAAGAGAGGACATAGGTCTAACTTACTGGGACAAAGTCGTCAAAAATAAAAATACGGCCACAAAATGGGATATTTTTAAAAGCATCCTAAAATCTAATTGTGAGAGGTACATACCGTATGGGTATAAAAGGTTAAGGAACAAGAAGAAACCAATGTGGATAAATAGAACTGTAACGAAAGCAATAAATGACAAAAAAAAAGCATTTAAATCACACAGGAGGCTAGCGAGGAAGCACTGAAAAACTATAAGGAAAAAAAATGGAATATGTAAAAAACAAATAAAAACAACCAAAGTAGAGACCGAGAGATTAATTACCAAAGAGAGCAAAACTAACCCTAAAATGTTCTTCAATTATATAAATGGTAAAAAGTATAAATCTGAAGATGTCGGCCCTTTACGGACTAATGAGGGGGGAGTTGCAGAGAGCGATGAGGAGAAAGCAAAGCTATAAAATATTTTTTACTCCACGGTATTCAATGAGGAAATTAAACTGTCAGATGAAATTCAGAATGTAAAAGTTAATTCCCCATTAAAAGTGCCCTGTCTGACCCAGGAAGAAGTACAACAGCGACTTAAAAAGATTAAAATAGACAAATCGCCAGGACTAGATGGCATACACCCAAGTATCCTTAGAGAATTAAGTAATGTCATAGCCAGACCCTTATTTCTGATATTTAAAGCGAACCTTTCACCAGGATTTCACTTAATAAACTATTACCAGTACCTTATAGATTATCCTCATTGTGTTTCAATGCATTCTTGTGCCGCTTTCCTGGGATGGATATTCATGAAAAAAACGACTTATAAAGTTCTCGTCTCCAGCTCCTGAAGTCACGCTAGAAGTCAAGGGGGTAGCCCTTCCTTCACTCCGGGCTGTAACTCCCCTGCCCTAACCCCGCCTCTAAGTAGTGTAACTGACATCCGGCTCAGTCGCCGGGACCGCGCTTGTACAGGCAGCGCATGCGTCGTCGGACTCGAGCGCGATCCTGTACAAGCGCGGTCCCGGCGACTGAGCCGGGTTTCGGTTACACTACATAGAGGCGGGGTTAGGACAGGGGAGTTACAGCCCGGAGTGAGGGAAGGGCTACCCCCTTGACTTCTAGCGTGACTTCAGGAGCTGGAGACGAGGACTTTATAAGTCATTTTTTTCATGAATATCCATCCCAGGAAAGCGGCACAAGAATGCATTGAAACACAATGAGGATAATCTATAAGGTACTGGTAATAGTTTATTAAGTGAAATCCTGGTGAAAGGTTCGCTTTAAGGACTCTATACTGACAGGGAATGTCCCACAGGATTGGCGCATAGCAAATGCGGTGCCAATATTCAAAAAGGGTAAAAAAAAAACAGAGCCCGCCGGAGACTATAGGCTGGTAAGTTTAACATTGGGATCGGTCATGTCAAACTAATTTAATCAGTTTCTATGAGGAGGTAAGTTCTAGACTTGACAGCAGCGAATCAATGGATGTCGTATATCTGGACTTCTCCAAAGCATTTGACACTGTACCACATAAAAGGTTAGGATATAAAATGAGAATGCTTGGCTCAGTGATAGAAAACAGAGGGTGGTTATTAATGGTACATACTCAGATTGGGTCACTGTCACTAGTGGAGTGCCTCAGGGGTCAGTATTGGGCCCTATTCTCTTCAATATATTTATTAATGATCTTGTAGAAGGCTTGCATAGTAAAATATCAATTTTTGCAGATTGACACTAAACTGTGTAAAGTAACTGACACAGAAGAGGACAGTATACAGCTACAGAGGGATCTGGAGAGATTGGAGGCTTGGGCAGAGAAGTGGCAGATGAGGTTTAACACTGACAAATGTAAGGTTATGCACATGGGAAGGAATAATGCAAGTCACCTGTACATACTAAATGGTAAAACACTGGGTAACACTGACATGGAAAAGGACTTAGTAAAACTAAGTTGTAAAAACCAGCGTCAGGCAGCTGCTGCCAAGGCCAATAAGATAATGGGTTGCATCAAAAGGGGAATAGATGCCCGTGATGAGAACATAGTCCTGCCACTTTACAAATCATTAGTCAGACCACACATAGAGTACTGAGTACAGTTCTGGGCTCCTGTGAACAAGGCAGACATAGCAGAGCTGAAGAGGGTTCTGAGAAGGGCAACTAAAGTAATAACTGGAATGGGTGGACTACAGTACCCTGAAAGATTATCAAAATTAGGGCTATTCACTTTAGAAAAAAGACGACTGAGGGGAGATCTAATAACTATGTATAAATATATCAGGGGTCAGTACAGAGATCTATCCCATCATCTATTTATCCCCAGGACTGTGACTGTGACGAGGGGACATCCTCTGCGTCTGGAGGAAAGAAGGTTTGTACACAAACATAGAAGAGGATTCTTTACGGTAAGAGCAGTGAGAATATGGAACTCTCTGCCTGAGGAGGTGGTGATGGTGAGTACAATAAAGGAATTCAAGAGGGGCCTGGATGTATTTCTGGAGTGTAATAATATTACAGGCTATAGCTACTAGAGAGGGGTCGTTGTTCCAGGGAGTTATTCTGATTGCCTGATTGGAGTCAGGAAGGAATTTTTTCTCCCTTAAGTGGTAAAAATTGGCTTCTACCTCACAGTTTTTGTTTTGTTGCCTTCCTCTAGATCAACTTGCAGGATGACAGGCCGAACTGGATGGACAAATGTATCATCTTCCACCCACTCTTCACCCCTGCCCCCCTTGCCTCTCTGCACACTGCAGAAAGCCGCAGCAGTTGGTACCTGTGTATCGTCATCATCATCAGAGACGTGCTGCGGTGGTCCTCCATGTCCACATCCTGAAACATAAGTGGTTGGGCATCAGTGCACTCAATCTCTTCCACTTCTCGGGCAGCAAAAGAGACTGCTGCATGACTTGGGGCTCAGACTGCTTGGCTGATTTGCAAGGGGGTGAGGCGAAAGACTGATGCCCATGGGCTGCAGGTGCCAACTCTGCGCTTTCAGCAGGGGACCGAGTGGGAGACAATGTGAAGGAACTGGAGGCACTGTCAGCAATCCAATCTACTACCGCCTACAAAATAACACTGAATGTTCTGTCGCCTACGTGCACCTGAGAAAGGTGTTTTATTTAGGCGTGTAGCTGGCACAGATCGACCACGTCCTCTCCCTGCAACAGGAGCTCCACCAACACCAGCAGCACCACGACCAGGGCCATTTGATGCTCTTCTCATTGTTTGAGGTCACCCACTGAACTAATAGACAGAAACTATATTAATTTCCCTGTCATGTATGCAGTACAGGTGTACCTCACACCAAAAATTGGTATATGTCTCCCACCGAACTAACAGACAGATTATTATATTTCTGTGTCGGGGTACAAAGCTGGTGTATTGCACCCACAAAAAATCACTATAGGTCACCCACAGAATAAATAGCCAGATGAAATTCCTAACACCCCCCCTTTACTTCAGCTGCCTGCTTCCTGTCCCTGCACTACTCAGAGCTGCTGGGCAGTGCTACATGTGGTACAGCTTGTATAGAGGCTGGGTCACATGATGCACCGGCCAATCACAGCCATGCCATTACTAGGCATGGCTGTGATGCCTTCTAAGTGCCCTGCAGCCTTTCAACAAGCTTTATTAAATGCCTGAACACCGAACTCGAACCCGAACTTTTGCAGCAAAGTTCGGGTTCGGGTCCAGGTACCGGAACTTGCAATGTTCTGTACGGATCTGAACTTTGCCGTTTGGGTTCGCTCAACACTAATTAAGACCGGCGTCAAAAACACCGGTCTTAATAAATGTGCCTCTAATTTTTTATTTTATTTTGCTTCTTTTGTTAAAAAAACATACTCCTCATACTATATAGTGCTAAAACCTGTGACTGGCGGCAGTGGTCTCATGCATTATACAGGCAAGTCATCGCTGCAGATGAAAGCACGACATCCTGGGAGTTTGGGACAGTGAATATACTTTTTTAATTATTATGATAGCTTCCCTAACTTTTTCAGAAATAAACTTTAACTCAGACAACCTCAAAGATAACATGTTTCTTCAGCCACCATTACAGGATGCTTATGAGCTATCTGCATACAAATGAGGCTTGTGCACATGGCTGAGCTCTGTTCACAAATCCGGAAAGGCAGTATGGCCTAAGACAGGCCTAAGTAGGCCTCTGCTTTACTTTACTATCCCCCAGAAAAAGGAGGAAAAACAAGCAATCCTTATATATTCCTTTCTCTCCATCTCATCTTCAAACCATTTCCACCAATCTGCTTATATTATTTGAACCTATGTAATTCAAACATGGATTCCAAGTTTTGAAGGGTTTTTCCGTTTTCTAGATGTTGATGACCTACCCCAGGATAGGTCAGATTGGTGAAGGTCCGATATCCGTCATCCCCACTGATCAACTGTTTTCGGCAGCTGCTGGAGGAGGAAACAACACAGTGGACAAAACCGGGACTAGAAAGCTCTGTCTACTTTGAAGTGTTTGTGCGAGCATACTGCAGCTCAGCTGCCATTCGCTTTTGTTGACTTTGTGTGCCCAAAAAAATGTGCTCAATTTATGGCCCCCTAAAAAGAAATGATTGCACCAAATGGTATGGAAAATGTGTGCCTGCCGAAGACCTAACATCATTACTGTAAAGAGCTTATGCATACAAATAGTGAGCACAAATAGATGTTCGATTTACACATTTACTTAAAAGGGAACAGTTCTCATTATAAGAGGATATTAGGGAATTAAACAGAAGTAATCTGCACTCGACAAAACAGGAATGTGAGGAGGAAAACACAGGGACAAAAACTCTATTGTATACTATGCACTAACAGATTAGAATCTAATATTATAGGGGTAGTCTGTGTGTTAGAAAATAAAAAAGCCCTCTGTTCCAGCACTACCACTCCCAGCAGTCCGCACGAGACCCAAAATGATGGGGATCTACTCTTGGTCACAAGACCGCTGCAGCCAAACATGGCCTCTGTGGTCATACATGCAAGAACAGCACATCACTGCAGTTGATATTATACTGGATCATCAACATCACACAAAGTGAAATTTCTTCCCTCCTAGATATTCCATGATCAACTGTGAGTAGTATTATTGCAAAGTGGAAGAGTTTAGAAACCACAGCAACTCAGTGGCAGACCACGTAAAGTTACAGAACGGGTTCGCCGAGTACTGTGTTGCAGTAATAGGAGGACGCTACCTGCCTGACTGCATTGTGCCAACTGTTAAACTTGATGGAGAAGACATAATGCTATGGGGCTGTGTTCAGAGGTTTGCCTAGGCTCCTTAGTTCCAATGAAGGGAAATCTTAATGCTTCAGCATACCAGGACACTTCAGTCAATTGTACAGTACAGCAGAGATTGTGATTAAAAATGCAGAATACATGAAAAAAGAATCCAAGGTTCATATTCATTTGAATAAAAATAACTTGGACAGTTCCAAAAAGCCTTTCGAGATTTACAGCATGTCCTATGGGTATGCCATAAATGCTTATTATGTGTGCTACAGTATGTACATCAGGGACGCTCAACTATGAGGAGACTTCATTTCTTACAAGTTATTACAATTTATTAGAAAATGTTCTGCTTATGAACCCAGACTGATGAACATATGAGAATATTGGAGCAGTTCATCAATAATTCATACTCAAGATCCTGTGAACTGGATTATAAGGCCCATGGAACATAAACTGCCATATTATGTTCCTTCAAAGTTCAGAGTTCTTCTGATTCTTAGCACTGCCTCAGCCCTCAGGGGACATTTTTGCTGAAGTTTGTGCATCTTTTCTTAAGCTTTTAAAGTATAAATTCCATCACTAGTTGACGCAACACTAGTATGGTAAACTGGTAGTTACAGTACAGTACCTTTTGATAAGCCATTCATTAAAACCTAGGCCCAAAGGCATAACTACAAACTCCTGGGCCCCAAATCCAAAATCCATAACAGGGCCTCCTACTTACCATGTGGTAATATTGATGTCTAATATGGCAGAGGTGCTTGTAGACACCCAACTCAGGTCCAGATGACGATGCTACCTCTGCACCCGATAGCTGTACCCACTGGCCCATATTTCTCAGTCCACCTATGTTCGCGCCACAGAAACCAGCTTCTGTGCTACATACAATGCCAAAAAAAGCTGCCTTCAAAAATAGCCAATAAAGTTTATTGATGGGGAGAAAATAGCGAATTGTAAACACTGATAATAATTCACAAATGCCTCACTCTTCACAAAGAGCTACAAGGAAAAAAAATACAAAAGGAAAACATGTTGAGCATATTTCATAGAGATTCTGTATCAAAATTTCACGGCGAGTGTATAAAACAGTGCAAGCAAATAGGGTTCTAGAAAAAATGTATCCAATGCAGAAAATGTGCACCAGGCCCTGAAAGCTGATTTAATGGAGGTAACGTGAGACTGAACTGCAATACCAAATATAGTCCATGGACAAGAGTGGCATACTTTCTGGAAAAAAGGAGACCCATACTTCCTTTACTAAGCTTACATCTGACTGTAACTCTAGGTGTGAACTTCTACTTTCCTGTCCTGACTTCAACCCCAAGTGACTAGCTGGGTGTGAATGTACTTGCTGTACTGGGATGTACAGTATTTATTTCTCCCCTAGGGCTAATTCAGGGCATTTTTTTACCCTTATTTTTGTTTTAAATAAAAGGGCTCATGTTCACTGGTAAAGAGCTGAACACACTCAGTGTGCTGCCGTACCATGGGGGCGGATGTACCAAGACTGGTACGTCTTAGTCAGATATCTGTTGGCCTCTATGTCATCCCCAAACTGAAATGTACGTCAGCTATGAGCCGGCATAGATTTCAGGGATAATTTACTCAATTTCCCTAGCATAAACAATTATAAGTTTGTTGGGCCGAGGGTGATCTCTCCCCTTCTGCTAAGCTCCATCCACCTTTTTGAAAAGTGCCATGAGCGGCGGACATTCTCAAAAACTCACAAATTGTATAAAAAAAATGTGCTACTTTGTTTACACTAGAAAATTGGCAAACAGGCCATAGCCCAAAGATGTGTCAAGTGATTCATTCCACCTGACAGTTGACTAAGACTGTCCTATGAACAGGGGCAAATTGGCCAAAGACCTTACAGGGAAATTTCCCGGTGGGCTGTTGCCAAGGAGGCTGCCTGAGCCCTCTTCACAGCCGGCCAGTGGAATTTTTTGGGGATGTATTTTGTGCTGCTGCTGGCAATATTTTGTGATGACTGTGGTATTTGGCTCTGTTGGGGTGGCATAATGTGCCATAATATGGTATTGTTGGCCCTGCCTTCCATCAATTTGGACCCAACTACAAAACAGGGCCACTTTAAGTTCCCAGTCCACCCCTGCCTATGAAACATCAGTCTTAGTAAATCTGACCCTGGAAACAACACTTCTAGAAGAGAATATCACCTCATATGCAGAGTCCAGTGGAACAGGCCATGTTTCGGAGGCATAAAATTGGAGGCATGCAAACACAAGGATACGTCAACGGACTCATGCACTGCGATGGAATCCCTATTATGATTCAATACCACGTCCTTGAGCCCTAAGGCTAAATTTCTTTGGCTTAATTTGGTTCATTTTGATGGCAGAGAATGTTTCTTTGGAAAAGCGGATCTCTATTTTAAATTCGGAGGCTAATAATCACAATGCTGATAACTAAAAACACTCCTGTACCCAATGACCACAATAGGGGCTGTCAAGACACCAAATTGTTAACAGCTAAACGAAAAGATGCAAAATAATAATGAGCTGTCAGACATTTGTGCAAAATGTTTCCTAGTTAATATGAACTTTTGTGGCTTATATGGAATTCTCTCTTGGAAAGTATATTGTAAAAGTAACAAACATGCATATAGCACAGGTGCCCAACATATACTGCACTGCTATGCATATGAAGGAGGCACATCTACCATACAGAACGGTGCCATGTTATACTGTAAGTGGGCAGCAGACACACTACTTCTCACACGGGGCGGACACCTGTTCCCCCAGTCCCGCACTCAGCCCATCCCTCTCATATGTAGATTGCGGGACTTGTTCTATCAGGCACATCCACACAGCCTGGATCTCTTATCACATTCCATTCAGAATAAGACAAGCAGAACATTTCTATATGCGCTGCTGGGAAACATCCATGTAAGGATAGGAGAAAAACCAGTTATGAGGTTCCTCCTCCCAAAGAGGCTTCAGTCACAGACAAGTGTCGCCCTCCGCCGCAGCTTCTGTGACAAGTGAGTCCTGTTGGCAGACTCCAGTGTCTCTCGTCCTCCCCCACCTCCCTTTCAGCCCTCCAATCTCCATGGCAAAGAATGTGCAGAACTCTGAATGAATCCTCTTGATCTAGAAAGAGATCACGATGATGACTGTTTTCCGCCGTATTATTTTATATGTAGAATGATACACAGACATTAAAAACTTCTTAAATGAATCAATAACTTGGATTAACTACATTGATGAATAAACAGAAGCAGCAGCATTCAGGGTCGAGCTTCATTCAGATGCACAACTTTTCTTTTGTCTATTTCCTGCCATATGAATCCTGAATTCAAAGCAGCCACACGGGTAAGAAAGTATAAAAGAATTCATGCATAATGGAATCCACCAACCTCCCCTGCACCCAGCCTGCTAGATCCCAGATACGTGAGGGGCCTACAGATGACCCCTGCACTGTCACACTTACCTTAACACTGCACAATTGTCACCGTGTCTCTAATTCATGGGATTTGCAGCAAGAAACGCTATGATTCAGCCACTCCCCTGATTACCTAACAATATAATCTGGAGCCAAATAAACTCAATCACATGCTCCGAGCCGTGAAACTTCACTTAACCAGTGATCTGCTCCGGGCACTTCGTCAATGGGGCTAAACTCTATGAAAACTTCATATCATAGGAGCCGCACGCTGCAGGGGGCCGCACCTTATAGAGTAGATTTCTATCTCTGCCCCCCAGTTTTTGCACTGCTCTGCAGGAACGTATACATGTAGAGAGGTCACAGCCCTCCTATAAATGAGTGCAATACCCCAGATAGGGTATCTACAATTGTTTATTATGTATTGTTATATCATATTGTTTTCTGTATGGGTCGTATGCTTCAGAATGATAATGTATGGTTAGCATAAGGAATGGAATTAACCATTCCATTCCTCCACATTTGCTGGGAGCGGGCTGGTCCGACGCCAGGAAAGGGAGCTCTAGAGTTCCAGAGTTAGCTTAGCAAGCCTGGAATGAGGGAGCTTGTCCATCTGCTTCAGCTCCAATGGCCTTGGGACTGAAGATACAGCTTGTCTGAGAGGACCACTACTGCAAGGAACCTATAGGAACCCAGGGTTCCAGAAGATCTGGATGCTAAAGCATACAAAGACAGCAGAGTGATCAGCACTACAGCTATACAGACACTGCTGCATGTGAGGGGATAACAAGTTAAGACACCCATCACCACAGTTCAGAACAGGAACACTCAGAAGCCTGCATCACACTAGTGGATACCTATAGCAGCAAGTGTCAGTGAAGGGAAATCAGGAGAGACAGAAGGACTACTCTAGAATGCTATTTTCTTACATCTTACCTGCCACCATACCTCATCATTCATGGCTAGAGACATTGTACCTTGTACAGACGACATCTGGATGTACTGTCACTCATGCTTTGCACTCAGTAAAGAAACAAGGTTCTTGTTCTTCCATGTCTGTCTGATCCTTTCCCTGTACCAAACCCCAGGGATCAGGGCCACTACCACTCCCATGCTCTGCACTGGCTCCTTAGGGGGTCGCTGCACGAGCACCCTCATGTGTTTCTTTTATCATCTACAGATACACTGACACGCTGTATGTGAGACGGGACTAAGCAACGACCCCAAGTGGCCAGGCTTATGGAAACAGCTGAGCAGACAGGCACTACACTGTTTCCTTAAAGGGGTTGTCTTATCTTGCTGCCGGGAAACAGCAAAGCGTTTCGGCGCTCTGCTGCTTCAGTAACTTTCATTACCGTGCATGAGAGCTACTGATACAGCGTAGCACAGCAAGCTTTGATATTTCCCTAACTCAGAAACACCAAAGCATGCTGTGCCATGCTGTGCCATGCTGTTTCGGTAGCTCTCATACACGGCAATGAGAGTTACTAAAACGGCACAGTGCTGGAATACTCTGCTGTTTCCCGGCTGGGAGGTGGCGTGAACCGTGTCTCATTTTGCATTACTATTTTTATTCTTTGCAGTAGCAATAGATGCCCCCCTTTCATTGTAACACAAGCTGGAGCTTAGTGTAAGATGGTGGTTGGTGGATTGAGTCATATTAGGCTACTTTCACACCTGTGTTTTTTGCTGGATCTGGCAGGGGATCAGCAAAAACGCTTCCGTTATGATAATACAACCGTCTGCATCCGTTATGAAAAGATCTGGTTGTATTATCTCTAAAGTGAACAAGACGGATATGGCACTAAAGTCATTGTAAGTCAATGGGCGTGAGATCCCTTTTTTTTTTTTTTTTTCCAAATCTAAACTATTCAATTACATTGTGTTTCATGCCGGATCCGTCTTGATCAGTATCCCAAAACGCTGCTTGCAGAAGTTTTCTGTCCATCATGGGAATGCAACCAAACAGAGTAAGAGGAGCTCAAAAGATTGATGTATAGTTTTGTAGGTAAAGTTTCAGTATAAGGCTAGTTTCAGATCATTTTGTATTTTAACCCATAAAGGAGCACCAGGGAGAACATTGACCAAAGTGAACTGGGCTGTTCTGTATAGTATAGGAAAAATGTGAGATGGATGGACAGACAGCCAAATCTCCTATAATACATAATGTTATGAGATATAGGCAGCCTGCATGACCTCCAAGTTACATTTTAAAGACGTTGGATTGTAAAGAAAATAATTCCTTTGATTTATTCAAAATTGGCAGAGTCCAAAATAGATATAATAATCATGGTTGCACCTCCAGTTTAACAACACTGGCTGAGCTAGAATATATAGATGTATATAGCTTACGTTGCAAACATTGATGGCATATTGCTAGGATATACCAGCAATGTCAGATTGGTGCAGGACTCACCTCTGGGAACCTTTTCCAATCTCCAGAACAGAGATTTCTAAGGAAAGGAGAGGACACGGCACACACGTTTCAATTTACTTCTATGTGAGTTCCGAAAATAGCCAGGTGAGCGGTCTCTGCTATTTTCTGAGGTCCCATAGAAGTGAATGGGGAGAGCGCTGAGTATGCACGACCACCTCTCAATTCACTGCCACGGGACTGCAGGAAATAGCTCAGGCAGCAGGCAGTTAAAAGTGATACTATTGGGGTCATTGGTTTAATCTCTCTTATATACCTTTAAGCAGGGCTTTGATTGTTCATATAGGTAAAGCTGCCACCCTCTCTCAGATTCTGCACTTGATATGAGTTGGTACGCGTACACACATATTTTGCTTTTGAGTCTGGGAAGTTACATCTCTTTGTTCGGAGAACAAAAGAAGTGGGGGGAACAGGGAAAAACGAAAAGTATGCTAATATAAAAGAATTGTGATGAGTTAAATAAGTGATTAAGGCTTGAAATGTTGCATGTTAATTGTTATTTGGTCTAATACAGATTATACACAAGAAGAAATAGAGCGAAGATTAATTAAGTGTTCTTGCATGGCAAGACCACTTACTGTTATCTCACATATACACTCACCTAAAGAATTATTAGGAACACCTGCTCTATTTCTCATTAATGTGATTATCTAGTCAACCAATCACACGGCAGTTGCTTCAGTGCATGTAGGGATGTGGTCCTGGTCAAGACAATCTCCTGAACTCCAAACTGAATGTCAGAATGGGAAAGAAAGGTGGTTTAAGCAATTTTGAGCGTGGCATGGTTGTTGGTGTCAGACGGGCCGGTCTGAGTATTTCACAATCTGCTCAGTTACTGGGATTTTCACTCACAACCATTTCTAGGGTTTACAAAGAATGGTGTGAAAAGGGAAAAACATCCAGTATGCGGCAGTCCTGTGGGCAAAAATGCCTTGTTGATGCTAGAGGTCAGAGGAGAATGGGACGACTGATTCAAGCTGATAGAAGAGCAACGTTGACTGAAATAACCACTCGTTACAACCGAGGTATGCAGCAAAGCATTTGTGAAGCCACAACACGCACAACCTTGAGGCGGATGGGCTTCAACAGCAGAAGACCCCACCGGGTACCACTCATCTCCACTACAAATAGGAAAAAGAGGCTACAATTTGCACGAGCTCACCAAAACTGGACTCTTGAAGACTGGAAAAATGGTTTCTTGAACATGACAATGAGTTCACTGTACTAACATGGCCCCCACAGTCACCAGATCTCAACCCAATAGAGCATGTTTGGGATGTGGTGGAATCTCCATCAACTGCAAGATGCTATCCTATCAATATGGGCCAACATTTCTAAAGAATGCTATCAGCACCTTGTTGAATCAATGCCACATAGAATTAAGGCAGTTCTGAAGGCAAAAGGGGGTCCAACACCGTATTAGTATGGTGTTCCTAATAATTCTTTAGGTGAGTGTATATTCTTATTATTATAGCTGCATTTACCACCTTAACTCCTCCCACAATTTTTACACTACATAGACAGTAATATACCGAAATATCATTGTTTTGTGGCAAAATTGGTTCCATAGGAATGAATAGCGGAATGTTCAAAACTAGAGTGGGAGCTGACAAAAGCTAGAGTGTGAGCTGAAAAATAAGGACATGATTTCTAAACTGCCACCTCATTTTCAAGCCCACCTACACAAATCTTGTATCAAAATGTTCAGCTATCCCTGCTGCCACTAAAAATGTCCACGGCTAAGCCATAGTCCTGATAGTTTTTCACAATATGACCATTTGTTTGCAACTCATGCCGCACATTGACATTCATTGAAACTCTTTCTAAACTGCCACTGTGGCTTCATTTTTAATATTTCCGAGACATCAAAATGTAGGTCTGGGTCTTGTGATTCTCACAATATAAATCTCTTGTAGGATTTATAATTTTTAAACTACAACTGTTTGAAGATTGCAGCTGCCAGTGAAGTGAGCAAGTTGGAGCAGTTTGCTTTTTACCGCTCATCTCCGCCCTTGCTGTAGAGTGAGTTGCCATAGGAACCCAGGTGTGTGAGCAGCCAGCAGAGTGACAAAAGCTAGAGTAAGGACCTTACAACAACCTGGAGCCCAGGGGAGGAGCTCCTAGCGTCACAGCTTCTGCCACAGACAAGGTTATGGACTTTCCTACAACCACTGAAAAGAGGCTGTGAAACCTGCATTTAGGATTGTGATTAAACCTGCAATCGCCTCATACAATAACACGGAGGGAGGAGGGGTAAGAGATTGTGAATACATCTGCAATTCTTTGCCTTTATTGAAAAGAAGACTTCGACGAGAGGAGAATTCTACAGTCAGGAAACCGAACAAGAGACTAAGCATTTACGAAGATCAGAAGCAAAGAAGATCCTTACTAAAGAAACTTGTTAGTCCAACATAAATATCTCATAAATGTCTCAAATAAATATAATTGCTACACAATTGAGGTGGCTTAAAGGGTTATCCAGTGATTAATATAAAAAATTAAAATGATGTTAAATGGGTTATTCAATGATTAATATAAAAAATGTAACTCTTATAATACATTACAATTCATTTCTAACAAAACTAGAGCCAGCATTGTGCCTCAAGTAGATCAACGGTTTCCCCCATTTATTGCTGAAAATTGCACTGCTACATTTATTTGAAACTGGCAACTCAGGGGGCATGTCCTTTCTCAGGGAGTGTGTCCTTTCCGGTGCAGCTCTTTCTCTCTCTCTCTCTGTAACTGTCACAGCTTCTAACACTGGTGAAGGATGGAACTGAGCATTTTTGTAACGTCTTGTCTCTTTGGTATGTTTTATATTTGCCTTATATGCCTCTCAATGCGATGTAATCTTTGTCTTGAAAACTCTTAATGAACATTATTGTATATATATAAAAAAAAAAAATTTTTACATAGACTATTAATCCTGTGCCCATATATTGCATATTTTCTATTAAGTGTGTTATATAATATTAAGATGAATGGTTTGTTATATAGTATAAATAGTTGCTTATAGCTGAATGATGATCTCAATGGCAGGATACTGGGGGCTAGGTATCTGTACAAATGGCACTTGCATCTGACACTGCAGAGAGGACTCCAGCAAGTAACTGTAGCAGCTGTACACATGATGTAAATGAACACAAGATATAATATCCTTTAATAAGCATCATAAAAAGGAATCTACACATCTAGAATTTCCAGATTCCATTTATAGTGCTGCAACATGTGCTGAAATGCTATAACATTGAGGAGCGCTGCATGTGTTCTGCTATATGTGTAGATCCAGAATGCCCGACCCTGTGGAACTGAGCCATGATATCTGGAGGATGCATATGGATTACGGGCACTTCAGAAACCATTTTGTTTATTTATTTTTGCAGATTATGCTATCCTTTCTGTCAAAAAAATGTATGGAAACGTTTTCACATTTCGCAGCACTTTAAAACTACTCTTTGGAAACATTTTTACCTAAAGCACATTTATACGGTAAAAGTTTATGGATTTATGTGGAGAGAAGTGAAAAAAATAGAATAAAAAAAATAAAACGGAGGTTTCCTAAAATACTGAGGTTTCCTAAAATGCTCGGATTATGGGGATGGACATTTTCCCCTAAAGCAAGCCAATGATATAAACAACCCGTAAAGAAGAAAATCCTGCAACCGGTGTAATTTACAATCTCTAACACCTAAAGCCATTTTTTTGAAAACCAGGAATAAACATTGGGTCAATAAATATGGAAGTGACTGGTGAGACCAAAGACTGAAAGTTATATTTAAAGGGAACCTGTAATTTGCAGGCGGCATGTTAATAGACCAAGAGGAGCTCAGAAGATTGATCTATAGTTTTGTCAGGAAAGTTCCAGTATAACTTGTATTTCATTTAAATTCCTGCTCATTCTGAGCTTTGAAGTCAAAGAGGTCCGATCAGTTTCTGACAACTTTTCCTTTTTGGCTATGTATACAGAGAGAGTTGTCAGTCACTGATAGGAGCACCTCCTTGACTTCATTGCTCAGAATGAGCAGGAATTTAAATGAAATAAATATAAGTTATATGAATCTTTTCTCACAAAACTGTAAAATCAATCTGCTCAGCGACTCTTGTTTTTTTACATTCGGCCTTCAGCTTAGGCACCATGTTCAATGTGACAGGTTCCCTTTAAAGCAGACCGCTCTCCAGAGAGTCAAAGAGTATAGAGTAATATACCTCATCTCAGACAGTGGGGGCATATCGCTAGGATTTGCCCCCATTGTCTTATAGGTGCGGGTCACAGCGCTGGGACCTGCACCTAGATCGAGAATGGAGCCCTGAAAGTGAAGGAGAGCGCACTGTGATGGGTAGACGCACTCCATTAATTTCTATGGGGCCACCGAAAATAGTCAAGCGCTGGCTCGGCTATTGCCGTCTGCCCCATAGAAATTAATGGCAGCATGGGCCGCGCATGCGCGGCATGCTCCTATTCACTTCTATGGGAGAAGCAGGGATTAACGCTTGGTGGTGGACGGACCCCGGGAAATCTGGGGTCCTCCAGCCACAGCGCTCCCCGCTCCATTCTCAATATAGGTGCGGGTCCCAGCGGTGGGACCCTCACCTATCAGACAATAAGGGCCTATCCTAGCAATATTCCCCCATTGCCTAAGATGGGAATACCCCTTTAAATCCCATTACTGAATAGAAATAGAAATATGTCAATTGCATAATAAGGTCCTCATGAGGGCCAAATTTTTTTTTTTTCAAAATGTTAAAAAATAAATAAAAAAATTCAAATCACCCCCCCCCCTTTCCCCAGAATGAATATAAAAATAAACAATGAAAATCATAGACATCACTGAGTCCCAAAAGGCCCAAACTATGATTAATGTATTTATCCTGTATGGTGAATCAAAATGGACAATTCACAGTTATTTTGTCACTTCACCTCCCCAAAAATTAATAAAAATTGATCAAAAAGTTTAACACACTAAGATGGTATCGCTCAAAAATACTCCATAGACTTAAAGAGGACCTGTCATCACAACATGCAATGCAATCTGAAAGCACCCTCTTATTGAACAGGAAGAGCTGAGCAGATTGATATATAGTTTTGTGAGAAAAGATTCAGTAAAAGTTGTAATTCATACATTTATAGCTTAGCTTTTTTGCAGTCCTGTGATGTGAAAAGCTATTGGTACAGGGAGACGGTGCTATCAGTGACTGACAGCTACCTCTGTATGCCCACTCCCTGTACTGGTCGTTTTTCACAGGTATAAATGTATAAATTACATGTTTTACTGAATCTTTTCCCATAAAACGATATCTCAGTCTGCTCAGGTTCTTCTATAACATGGTGCTTTCAGATTGCACTGCATTTTGTGTTGACAGGTTATCTTTAAATATTAAAAAGTATATGGAAATAAAAAGAAAAAAAAAGGTTTTATTTTTTTAAGTATTGAACCACTAGCAAAACAATACGAATGTGGTATTGCTGTAATCATACTGGCCCAGAGAATGAAGGGAACAGATCAGCTTTACCGCATAAGGAACGCCATAAAAAAACGAAACCCATGAAACTGTGGCAGAATTGCATTTTTTTTGCAATTGCATTTGCATTTGGAATTTTTTTCTTGCTTCCCACTACATCATATGCAATATTAAATGGTGACAACTTGTCCCCCCAAAAAATCCCTCATATGGCTATGTGAATGAAAAATAAAAAAAATTATGGCTTCAGAAATAGTAAAAAATGAAACCACAAAATTGCCATGTCAGGAAAGGGTTAAAAATATGTTTTTAGTTGTGGATAAGCGTTTGACAACACATGGCTTCAGAGATCTATTCACCTTAGGACCGAAGACACATGCAGAAGTATCAAGAAGTTTAAACTATATTTATGGTTCATGTGCCTGTAGTTAGGGCTTCATCTGGGCAGGTGTCTAGGGCAGCAGAATATAGGGGGCAGCATCATAATTAGTGCATTTGAGGTTGTCAACACCTGGCCATAATTTTCATGTGTGTGTAAGTGAGGATATGTTCGCATATAGTTATTGTGATGTCTCAATATCCTCCTCATCAGAAATGTTATATTATTGCCCAACCTTAGCCAACACTACCGAAGACCACTTACCTTGTGTGGTTTATGTACACTTTTCTGAGAAGAAGGGTGTCTCATATTGTTTAGACATTGGTTAGTAAAATGTTAGTGAAAAGAAAATATGTGTGGATGTAATTGATAAGAATTGTCTAGGAGGTTAGCACAGCCTGAACTTGGTCATGCCCAAGTGTTATAAACTTCTACTGATCTCTGGAAAAACTCCAGTGACCTTCACTCAGTGTTGGACTGGCCCACCAGAGTACCAGACGACCCAGGCTTTGATACCATAAAGAAAGCCAAAGATTCTGGAGAGAAAAAATGTCCACCTTTGAAACCACTCCCCTGTCACTAGGGTCTATTTCTTTGATACATAACCTATTAAACTTTATTGATTATATAGGGGTTTGGCCCCAAGCATAATTTCCTCTGGTGGGCCTGTCTCTACTTCAGGACTGGACTTAACAAATGACCAAACAGGATGGACACTGGACTCTTCCGTGGGCCATCACCTGCGAAAGCTAGGTGTGGACTTGAGCCTTGAAATTGCTATAATTGTTTGTACGCTCTTCAGATTTGTTATTTGTATGAATAATTTTCTAAGAACCGTGCACTGAAGTGGAGAGGGGAGGGGTGAGGGGAAGGAGTGCGGTCATTTCATAAATGATCTCTAAAAGTGTTTTAATAAAAACTATCTGATTTAAAAAATGTAAATGTGAGTAGAAGACAATGCGTCATTTAACCCCCACACAAATTGTGTTCAGAAAAGTGGCAACCCATTAAATGAGGCCTATTCAATCTCAGTGCTTAAGGTAGCGTGAGAAGCAGGTGGAAGGCGACAATAATGCTGAGGCAGGTGGTGCAATGAACAGTTTTATGTAGTTCAGTATAATGCAACAAACAATGTGACAGGTGCAACCAGCACACCTCAGCTGACCTTGGCTTGCAATGCCTCCCTGTTGTCCTCTCTGCACTGTAACCAAACCGTATGAGATGTGGAGAGGATAGGAATAGTTGTATTCACGTTAGCAGTCCTTGCTATGTTGTTCCCTGGGCTGTGCTGTGATAGGGGGGCCCATCTTTTCTTCCCTTCGAGGCACACCTTGGTTTTGAGGCTCCTGCCTGGTGTTAGATGGGGCGCCCTTGGTGTAGATGAGTTTTTGAGGTGCAAGGCGGGCTCCCTAAATGATATGTCAGTAATGCAGGTTGGTGCACACAATGACGAGACCGGGTTTAATGCAGCAATTCCTCTGTACTTCGATAGATGCTTTACAAAGGCACTGTAAGTATTAAGCACAATCTTTACATTTTGAATATGCAGTTCCCAAGGCTGTGTATGGAAGACTGCTCTCTCTTTCTCTTTTTAACCAGGTTATATATACTCTGCTTTCCTGGTCTAAGGGGTGCGACTGACCTCTCTCACTCTCACCATATGATATCTCTACGGTATCCTTAGTAAAATACAGTCTCTGAACAGAGAGACCTTCTGTCGTTTTGATATGATGGGGAACCTGAACCTTATTCCTCTCACCAGTATGCATACATCTGTAGCCACAATTTAGGGGCATTACCATTCTCTGACAAATGGAAGGGGTGCTGCCAGCCCGGCCTAGCAACAGTAGCCAACAACTTCCCACTCTTTCCATATACAGCTTTTGGAACATACAGTGCACAGATCACAGTCCATTTTGTAACTGTCTGATTCCTGTACACTTCAGTCCTGCTGTAAGTCCTGGGGGTACTTGAGTACCATGAGCCACAGTTAGAACTTGGGAAAGGAGACTGCTATAGGAGAAGCCCAGGTCTTGTGCACAACTGTCGTAGTTACATATACTAAGTATACCAAAGCATTATTATTATGTCTATAGTTCTGGGGGCTATGAGGTCAATGGAAGAACCCTGTAAAACCATTTAGATGCCACATTCGCTATTTTCTGCAGCATTTAATATTTTTAATTACTGGGATCACCGTTATCTCCAGTTCCAGAGTTATAAAATGTCCTGAGGATGTCACCTGGACCAGAGGCTGTAAGTAACATTATGATCTAGGTCCGGCATCCTCAAACTGCGGCCCTCCAGCTGTTGCAAAACTACAACTCCCAGCATGCCCGAACAGCCTACAGGTATCAGCCTACAGCAGGGCATTGTGGGAGTTGTAGTCTTACAACAGCTGGAGGGCCGCAGTTTGAGGATGCCTGATCTAGGTGTTGGTGCTGCAATGTGAGACACAATCTCCAGCAGAGGAATGGACATAAATATCCATCAGTTTTGCACAAAGCCCTGCAATAGTGAATGTATATTTACAGCGGATTGTCCTGAAGTGGTTAATTTTTATGTTCTGAACTGCGCCACATACACCCGACTGAACTAAGTGTGAGCAAAGCTTAATAAGTAAAGTGGCTGTACAAATATCCTGTATATAAACTGTAGTAAGAGATCACTGACATCTATGGAATGCTTTTTTAGGGTAGAGAAGAAGCGTAGCAGACATCAGTAACCACCGAGTCTCAGTCCATTATAAGTTTATCTCTGTTTTATGCTAATGGGTGCCAAGGAATGGTAGACATCTGAGAACCCATAAGTATATTGAGGACAGTAGGAAAGTATGGCTGAAGCAGACAATAATTAGCAAACGATTATGGAAATGGAGTGCTTCACTGGTCTTCTAACCAAAATCTTCTGAGTATGATATTTCCACGGCACAGAAACATCATTACTGAGCTAGAAGTGCTATAAAACAGCCCATATTTGAGGGTATTTGTTCTGTACACTGGTTCTAACTCCTGTTTCGTGTAAACCAGATGCTTTATTACAGTCATTTTCTATTTTTCAATGCAATTTAGAAAATAATCAGTTGCTACTGGTGACGTCATAGCTTCGCCACTCAGCAGCTTTCATAAATATGCCGTATTGATCTGCAAATGCTCAGTATAAAGCCTCATTCAGACGTCCGGGAAACACGGTCCGTGAGATACCGGATTGCTATGACGCGGTGCGCTCCTGCAATGCCAGTCCGGTATCTCACGGACGGTGTTCCACGGATGTCTGCATGAGGCTTAATACATGAGCCACTGATGTGTCCGGAACTAGAAATGCTTGTCATGATAAATACATACTAAGCACCTGCTAGCGTTAATCACTAGATTCCAAGATTTATCCTATATCCCTGCAAAGTCATAAAGCAGCTCACACGTGAGCACATTGAGAGGGGGGAATGAAGAACTTGGAGCAACTAAGGCATTAAAAAGGTCACCCCAACAAAGAATGGTCTGTTCTACATGTGACTGCAGCGATGCCAGCTGGTCCCCTGTGTTCACTTTAGGAATACTGCTGCGGCCATTCATTTCCACGGTCAGGCTCACAATATGTCACCGCTGATGAGACACTGCTGGCAGGGGTAGTTAAACATGTTACTGTTAATCCTGTCATAACTACGGTCAGAAACCATAAATGAGTCAATTTTTGTTCTTATTAAGACTTGCAAGCTCTAAAACATGAATTTAACAAGGACCTTTTAGCAGGATCAACAGTATCAAACCAGGTTTGACCTTGCTGGGTAAAAGAATACATTTCTTTTTGTGTTGTTCATGTGCAATTAAAACTTTCTAATTATGCAAATAATGTGGCCCTGTAATCCTGCACCTCGACTTCCAGAACCAGTGTATGTGCAGTAGTCATCTGTGCTGCTGTGGAAACAGATGTACTGTGCATGTGCAGCGAGCCCCTGAGAAGTCGGTGCAGAGGATTTGAGTAGTGGTCCTGATAAGGTGTTATGTCTCAGTATACTCCCTCCAGCCGTTGCTCTGTGGAGATCAGTACAGTGGGAGGGTGATTTGAAGAATCAGGCCAGAAGTAAACATATAAAAGTCTCTTTTTACTTAGTGCAAAATATAACGGTGGCACATACAGCAGTGGTAAGGAGCACTTTTCTGGCACTAGATGGGGAGGTATGGTGGCAGTTTGGATGCCACTTAAATGGCAGGCAGGATTGAAGTTAGTATGTCCTGGTGGTTCTAGTTGATGGGTGTCTGACCCATTTTTCCTCACCAGCAGCAGGGTCTGTGAAGCTGTGGTTTTGCTGATCACTCTGCTGTCTAGGCACACTAAAGCAGTGCTCTTGATTTTGGCAATTTCCTTGGAGTAAGAATCTCACAGGAGAACTGGATACGGTCCCTTGGAGTAAGAGCTCTGGCATGTGCTTCCTATCTCCTCACAGTTAGGACACCACCTACAGGCAGGAAGTAGGACTGCCCACGCCTACCAAGATGGGATATATAATATTTAGCCCTGTTCCTGCCAAACCTTTGTCAACTATTCCTCCTCTGTTTGGAATACATGGCCTAAACATAAAGAACAATACATAATAAAACATTTGCAGATACCGCCACCGCTGGTGTAAGCTACAACCCAGGCCCAGGGACAGGAGATGCCTGGCTCTGTTGATCAAGAGGAGTGGCAATTGAGACATAGCGTCAGATCTAAGGTGCACTGAGGGGCATGTCCGAGCATCAAACACCTCACTGACATAATAATAAAAACCTTAAATATACATGAACGGTGAAACTGAGTTACATAAGAAATATATATTTTACTCAGTGGGATCAACTCTACCAGGCATTGTATCTGGCTTAATAAGATGACAGGTTTTCTTTAAAAGGGGTTGTCCGGGTTCAGAGCTGAACCCGGACATATGCCCATCTTCACCCAGGGGCAGACTGGAAACTTAAAGTGGCCCTGGAAAAAGTACTAAGGCCCGTTTCACACAGGCGAGATTTCAGCACTAGTGCAATGCGTGAGGTGAACGCATTGCACCCAAACTGAATCCGGACCAATTAAATTCTATGGGGTTGTGCACATGAGCGGTGATTTTCACGCATCACTTGTGCGTTTATGTGAAAATCGCAGCAAGCTCTATTTTGTGCGTTTTTCACCAACGCAGGCCCCAAAGAAGTGAATGGGGCTGCGTGAAAATCGCAAGCATCCGCAAGCAAGAACGGGTGCGATTTTCATGCATGGTTGCTAGGTGTCGATCGGGATGGGGACCCGATCATTATTATTTTCCCTTATAACATGGTTATAAGGGAAAATAATAGCATTCTTAATACAAAATGCTTAGTAAAATAGCGCTGGAGGGGTTAAAAAAAATAATAATAATTTAACTCACCTTAATCCACTTGTTCGCGCAGCCGGCATCTCTTCTGTCTTCTTCTTTGCTGTGCAGGAGGAAAAGGACCTGTGGTGACGTAACTAAGCTCATCACATGGTCCGTCACCATGGTGATGGATCATGTGATGGACCATGTGATGAGTGCAGTGATGTCATCAAAGGTCCTTTACCCAGGTCCTGAACAAAGAAGAGAAGCCAGGCTGCGCAAACAAGTGGATTAAGGTGAGTAATCTGTATTAAGAATGCTATTATTTCCCCTTATAACCATGTTATAACAGAAAATAATACAATCTACACAACACCTAACCCAAAGCCGAACTTCTGTGAAGAAGTTTTGGTTTGGGTACCAAACATGCCGATTTTTCTCACACGCGTGCAAAACGCATTAAAATGTTTTGCACTTGCGTGGAAAAATCGTGCATTTGCCCACGACGCACCCGTATCTTATCCGGGCGCCAAATCCATGACGCCCGTGTGAAAGAGGCCTAAAAGTGGCCCCGTTTTGTAGTTGGGTCCAAATTGATAGAAGACAGGGCCAACAATACCATATTGGCACATTATACCACCCCATCAGAGCCAAATACCACAGTTATCACATAATACTGCCAATACATCCCCAAAACTTCCACTGGCCATCCATGAGGAGGGCCTAGGTGGCCCCCTGGGCATCGGCCCACCGGGAAATTTCCCTGTAAGGTCTATGGCAAATCCGCCACTGTCTTCACCCCTCCAGCCCCTCTGACATGATCCGATGCTCTCCCTTGCCCAGCGCAGGAAAAGGGCTTTTTATTTATATGATTACACTGCTAGCATAAAATGCTCCGATGCTCATATTAGGGGGCCGGAGGGGTGAAGATGGGAATATGTCCGAGTTCAGTCAAACAAAAGCTCTGGACAAGGAACTGTTGGCATGCAGGAAAATTTTGTCACACAATTTGACTGTGGAAATAGGGAACCCCAATGTTTCAGTGCCAATGTCAGTACACCTGGAAACAGTAAGGGTATATTCACCCAGGGAGGATACTTTTGTGGATCTACCATCCAGATTCTGGAAAAGCCGCAGTGTACAACACTACCAACAACGTGGTTAAGATTGTACCTTATCTCGTCCACATGCTGTTTAAATAGTCTGTGCAGAATTGAGTCTGCATTGACATTGACAAATGTCACACAATGTTTGATAAGTTTGCTGCATCTTTAAGTCAGTCACCTTGTCTCCACTTTTGATACCACCTCTTTACTGGAGTAAGATTGCAATCATTTTTGGGAGTTTTTACAAAAGTTGCACTTGATAAATCTGTCTTGAATCAGCTCTCCAGGCTAACTGTGCCCAGTTTCTCATCCACTTTTCAAAACTGGAGTGAGTGGTGTAAAAATACAAAATGTCTCTAAATCTGTGTGCCAGTGGCGTACATAGAGAAGTAAGGGCCGCATAGCAAGGACCAAACCAGCCCCCCCCCCCCCCCCCCCCCCACAGGACAGAAGGGTTTCTGCCTAAACCCTTTTCAATGAGCCTTGGGACATTTTTTCTACTGCCTCATTTGCTACAAGTTGTCCCTTTAGAGTTAGAGGTTAGAGTCCTGACCAAGTTTTCGCCTCCAGTAGAAGCGGGGATAATCCCAACTAATACTGGGCCCCCTCTTGCCCTGGGTCCCATAGCAGTTGCATGGTCTGCCACTATGGTAGCTACACCCCTGCTGTGTGCAAATAAGCCCAAAAAGTCATAAATCCCTATTTTGGAATTCTAAAGCCAGAATGCTATAGGATAGGGCGTGATAAATTCCCTGCATGCTGCGGATTTTAAATTTATTGCATGTCACTTGCGGGTTTACAATGCATTGGGTGAAATCTGTGGCAAATCCGCAGCACAATTTGTGTGAAATCTGCATGTAACTCGTGGATTTTGCTGTGAATCACGTATTTTGCCATGAAGGATGTACCCTCCAACATATGGCCACATTCACATGACATTGTGACGACCATGTCCATGTTGTGGACTACAATCCACAGGCACTGGCTGCATGCATCCCGCATTGCAGTATGGACCCATGGACTTCAATGGGGCCTCGATCTGCAAGATAGTCCTATCATTTTTTATTTTTCTTTATTGTTATACAAAACACATATAAAATATACAATATCGGACCATCCAAAGGGTCCATTAAGATAGTCATTCATATATTAACATTTTACCCCAACTACCCTCCCCCACCCGGTTGAAGAGAGAGAGAGAGAGAGAGAGAGAGGCGGAGAATTTCTCTCCCCCTCCCTTAGAGAGAGAAAGAGCAAAGAGAAAGAAAAAAGAAAAAAAAAAACTCAAACACTGTGGCCCTGGTTCAACAATTTCCTTCATATTTTATCAATTTTTTCGTCTCTATCCCTATATCTCTCAGCCGCCTGCTCCAATTTAATCAGAAGTATAAGCAATCTAGCCTGAAATAATACTTTACATAATACCGATTGTATCTCTCTTTTTAGTTTAAGATGTACCATAGCCCCCAGGATACAAACAACGGGGTCTTCCGGAACTTGGATACCCAAAGACACTGATGTTATCTCTACAATATCTTTCCAATACCTTAATAATTTAGGACATCTCCAAAAACAATGCATAAGATTAGCCCTTTCACCCCTACATTTTGGACACTTATCTGAGGCTCTAACCCCCATTTTCTTTAACAAAGAAAGGAGTTCGATGTAACCTGTGGACGATAAAAAACTGGGAGATTTTATGTGAGGCCCTTTCTGACACCTTAATATAACTTCTGAGGGCATCAATCCATTTTTCTTCCGTGAAAGATAAAAACTCTTTATCCCACTTTCCTCTAGCTGGAATTATAATCCGTTCTTTCTTTAGATCCATCAGAATTCTATATCTTTTTGCCGTAGTTCCACTTTTTTTCCACTCCATTAGTAAATTTATATATTCTATCTGAATGTTCTTTTCTGTATATGTTTAAATTAACTGATGACCTAACGGCATTTTTAAGCTGTAGATATTTATAACTATCCTTTTGGTGGATCCCAAACTCCCTAAGGTAACTAAGTCCTTCAATTTATCTTCCTCAAATATTTGTGCTAGATATTTTACCCCCTTTTTTTCCCAATCTATATAAGGCCTAATTCTTTGAATTTCCTTTAAGTTGATATTCTTCCAAATAGGTGTATACTGCAAGTACCCTTTGATATCCATTATTATTTTAAGTTCCACCCATATATATTCCATTAAATTCATTATCCTATTTCCTGTGTTATTTTTCCCCAGTGTTCCTGACTCCAGCACCTCTAAGTGATTTGTGTCCCCAGTCCACCCCATTCTTAATAATTCCTCCCTCCTCACTACTCCCTTTAAGCTTCCTTTTATCTGACTATATTCTGTTATTAAATAATAAAAAAACCAATTGGGCACTGCTAATCCACCTTCTTTTACTGGAAGCTGAAGAACTTCTCTCCTTAGCCTTGGAGTATCGCCTTTCCAAACAAATTCCCCCATTAAACTGTCCAACAACCTAAAAGTTTTCTTAGGCAACCACATTGGGGCATTTTGTACCACATACAATATTTTTGGGAGAAATTTTTTTTATTAAATTCACCCGACCCTGAATTTACATTGTGTCATGGTCTTACCTTCTTGCTGTTCTCCTTCGTTTGACATGTGCTGGCGGCCATCTTGGTTTCTGGGTTTCTTGTAGCCTCCCACCCTGCGGCTTCTCCTTCCCACTGGGAGGAGCTGGATGCCTAGCTCATATATATAGGAGGTCTGTGGCTTCAGTTCCTTGCTTGGTCCTCCTGTGTTCACATGCTTCCAAGACTGCTGCTGCTTCTGGTTCCTGATCCTGGCCTCGTCTGACTACCCCGCTGGTTCCTGATCCTGGCTTCGTCTGACTACTCCGCTGGTTCCTGATCCTGGCTTCGTCTGACTACCCCGCTGGTTCCTGATCCTGGCTTCGTCTGACTACCCTTCTGGTTCCTGACCTCTGGCTACGCAAGACCCTGCTTCGGTTTAGCCATCCGTTTGGACTTTTGCTTACAGCTTGATTTTCAATAAAGCCTTCTTATTCCCACTTATCTCTTGTTGTACGTCTGGTTCATGGTTCCATGACATTAGGACCAAGCCATGAATTCTGACGGTACAGGGCCATCCTCGCTACCTACGCTGATTGGCAGACTTGATCAGCAGGATCACCTGTTGGGTCGGTTCGCTGTGGCGTTGCAAACCCTGCTTGAACGCACGGCTCATTTCGCTTCCGTTGCCGATGGGTCGGTTGTCGCTCCTGGGCCCGCTCCTACTGCCGCTCCGGTTGTTGCGCCAGAGTCTACCCCGACACCTGTTGCTGCGCCTGCGGTGTCTCGGGGTATGACCGGTTCTGCCCCCCTTCCACAGCGCTTTGGGGGAGAGCCAACTCAGTGCTGAGGTTTCCTTAACCAGGTGGGCATTTATTTCGAGTTGCTGCCACATGCCTTTCCTACTGAGAGATCAAAGGTGGGCTTCTTGATCTCGCTGCTCTCGGACAAGGCCTTGGCCTGGGCCAGCCCTTTATGGGAGAACAACAATCCGGTGGTTGCCGAGTTTTCCGGTTTTGTTGCTTCTCTTCGGAAGGTATTCGATGTGCCGGCTCGTGCTGCCTCTGCTGCGAAGCTCCTTATGTCCATCAGACAGGGTTCACGATCCGTAGCTGAATACGCCATTGAGTTTCGTACCCTGGCAGCAGAGGTGGGCTGGAATAATGAGGCTCTGGTCGCTGCTTTCTCTCATGGTCTCTCGGATGCCTTGAAGGATGAGGTTGCAGCTAAGGACCTACCAGTGGAGCTCGAGTCTCTTATTTCTTTCCTGATTTTGATTGACACCAGACTCAGGGAGAGACCTTCCTTTAAGGAGAGCCTGCGGAGGTCTTCTAACAGATTGGCGCCTACGTTTGCTGTCCCACCCGTGCCTCCCTCTCCTCCCACGCCTCCTGGGGATGACTTGTCTGGGGGTGAACCCATGCAGCTGGGGTTTGCTCGCCTGTCCGAGGGGGAGAGGGTACTCCGGAGACGCGAGGGCCGATGCATGTACTGTGGTCTCGGTGGGCATTTTCGGTTGGCATGTCCGAACCGTCCGGGAAACGCTCGCACCTGAGATCCTGTCGGGGGCAGATCTTGGGTGGAGTCTCCTCGTCCCCGGTTTCCCGTGTTGACAAACCACTGATCACTGTTGTCCTCTCCTGGGTCGGGGGCTCGGTGACGACCCAGGCGTTGGTGGACTCTGGTGCTGGTGGTTTGTTCATTGATAGTGTGTTCGCTGCCGCCAATTCCATTCCTCTGCAGCCTCGAGGTTCCCCACTGGCTCTTGAGGCGATAGACGGCAGACCCCTTCTGCCGCCACACGTGACTCATGAGACCCTTCCAGTGGGGATAGCCATTGGTGCCGTTCACAGAGAGTCGGTCTGTCTCCAGGTGATTTCGTCTCCACACTACTCGGTGGTCTTGGGGTACCCCTGGCTCCAGAAGCATAATCCGACTTTCGATTGGAGATCGGCCGAGATCCTCTCGTGGTCACCGCAGTGTGGGGCTAGTTGCATCCATGGGCCTGTCAAGTTGCTGTGTACTTCCTCGGACTCTCTGTTGCCTCCTGAATACGAAGAGTACCGGGATGTATTCGATAAGGTGCGCGCGGTTGCCCTACCTCCGCACCGCCCATACGATTGTGCCATAGAGTTACAATCTGGTGCCGTTCCTCCTCGTGGCAAAGTCTATCCACTGTCGGTAGCGGAGAATGAGGCCATGGAGGAGTACGTGAGGGAGGCGCTTTCACGCGGACACATTCGCAAATCCTCGTCCCCGGCAGGGGCTGGATTTTTCTTTGTGAAAAAGAAGGGCGGTGAGTTGAGGCCTTGCATCGATTACAGGGGTCTGAATCGCATCACGATCAAGAACGCTTACCCGATACCCTTGATTTCCGAGCTGTTCGATCGCCTCAAAGGGGCCACGGTCTTTACCAAACTCGACCTGAGGGCGGCATATAACCTGGTAAGGATCAAGGCGGGCGATGAGTGGAAGACCGCGTTTAACACCAGGACCGGTCATTATGAATCCTTGGTTATGCCCTTTGGGTTGTGCAATGCGCCCGCAGTCTTCCAGGAATTCATCAACGATGTTTTCCGTGACCTGTTGCAGCAGTGTGTGGTGGTCTATTTGGATGACATCTTGGTATATTCTGAATCCATGGAGGCCCACATTATGGATGTCAGACGAGTGTTGCAATGGTTACGAGAGAACAGGCTGTTCGGTAAGCTTGAGAAATGCGAATTTCACCGATCCCAGGTAACCTTCTTAGGTTACATCATTTCCGCTGAGGGGTTCTCCATGGATCCTGAGAAGGTTTCGGCTGTCTTACAGTGGCCCCAGCCCAGTGGTCTCCGTGCCCTGCAGCGCTTTTTGGGCTTCGCCAATTATTATCGGAAGTTCATCAGGGACTTTTCCATGCTAGCCAAGCCTCTCACGGATCTGACCAGGAAGGGCAGTAATTTCCAGGTCTGGCCGCTCGAGGCCATCCGAGCTTTTGAGGCTCTAAAGTCCGCCTTTGTGTCGGCTCCGATTCTGTCGCATCCCAACCCTGGGTTGCCCTTTGTCCTCGAGGTGGACGCGTCTGAGACGGGAGTAGGCGCCCTTCTGTCTCAGCGTAGAACACCAGAGGGTCCTCTGCTTCCTTGTGGGTTTTACTCCCGGAAACTGTCTTCCGCGGAGTGCAACTATCAGATTGGTGACAGGGAGTTATTGGCCATCGTGCAGGCCCTTAAAGAATGGAGGCACTTGCTCGAGGGTTCGGTGGTTCCGGTTCTCATCCTGACGGACCACAAGAATCTGACCTACCTTTCTGAGGCCAAGAGATTGACACCACGTCAGGCCAGATGGGCTCTGTTCTTGTCACGTTTTAATTACGTGGTCTCCTACCTACCCGGTTCCAAGAACATCAGAGCGGATGCCTTATCACGGCAGTACTCCGAGCTGTCCGGGGAGGAGTCGATTCCGACTTCGGTCATACCTCCGAATCAGATCCTGGCCGCCATTTTGCACCAGCCTGACCTCTCCCCTGGGTGAGCAGATTTTGGCGGCTCAATCTGGTGCTCCCTCTGGGAGACCCAACGGCAGGTGTTTTGTGCCTGAGGAGTTGCGCACTCGGTTGTTGCGAACCTACCATAACTCCAAGGCCGCGGGGCATCCTGGAAAGAATCAGCTGTCCTGGGCTGTTTCACGTCTGTTCTGGTGGCCTTCTCTACGTTCCGACATCGCCGCATATGTAGCGGCATGCTCCGTTTGTGCCCAGAGTAAGTCCCCTCGGCACCTTCCGTTGGGCCTTTTGCAACCCATAGCCACCGGGGAGCGCCCATGGTCACACCTGGGGATGGATTTCATTGTGGACCTCCCTGCATCCCGAGGCCATACGGTCATTCTCATGATTGTGGATCGGTTTTCCAAAATGTGCCACTGTGTTCCTCTCAAGAAGTTACCCTCTGCACAAGAGTTGGCCACGATTTTCGCCAGGGAGGTCTTCCGGTTGCACGGTTTGCCCAAGGAGATTGTGTCGGATCGGGGGAGTCAGTTTGTGTCCAGGTTCTGGCGCGCCTTTTGCTCCCAGTTGGGGATTCATCTCTCTTTCTCCTCGGCCTACCACCCTCAGTCCAACGGGGCCGCAGAACGATCCAATCAGGCCTTGGAGCAATTCCTTCGTTGCTATGTCTCCGATCACCAAGACAATTGGGTTGACCTCCTGCCTTGGGCTGAGTTTGCCAGGAACACGGCGGTGAACTCTTCCTCTGGGACGTCTCCCTTCATGGCCAATTATGGGTTCCAACCTGCCGTGTTACCGGAGGTATTCTCTCCCCAGGATATTCCGGCTGTGGAGGATCACCTTTCCGTCCTACGTGCTTCTTGGGTACAGATCCAGAGGTCCCTTGAGGTCTCTGCGCAGCGCCAGAGACTCCAGGCTGATCGCAGACGAGCGCCCGCTCCTTCCTACCAGGTCGGAGAACGTGTATGGTTGTCCACCCGCAACCTCAACCTTCGAGTGCCCACTCCCAAGCTGGCGCCTCGCTTTGTTGGTCCCTTCCGAGTGCTTCGCAGGGTAAACCCGGTAGCCTATGCCCTTGCGCTTCCTCCTGGCATGCGGATCTCCAACGTGTTTCATGTCTCCCTGTTGAAGCCATTGGTGTGTAATCGTTTCACTTCCTCGGTTCCTCGGCCCCGTCCGGTCCAAGTGGGCAATCGTGAGGAATATGAGGTGAGCAATATCCTGGACTCACGCCTGGTCCGCGGTCGGTTGCAGTTTTTGGTCCATTGGCGTGGTTATGGTCCAGAGGAGCGTTCCTGGGTTCCCTCCGCAGATGTCCATGCTCCTGCTTTGCTCCGAGCCTTCCACGCACGCTTCCCTCAGAAACCGTTCCTTACTCCGCGGAGGAGGGGCCCTTGAGGGGGAGGTACTGTCATGGTCTTACCTTCTTGCTGTTCTCCTTCGTTTGACATGTGCTGGCGGCCATCTTGGTTTCTGGGTTTCTTGTAGCCTCCCACCCTGCGGCTTCTCCTTCCCACTGGGAGGAGCTGGATGCCTAGCTCATATATATAGGAGGTCTGTGGCTTCAGTTCCTTGCTTGGTCCTCCTGTGTTCACATGCTTCCAAGACTGCTGCTGCTTCTGGTTCCTGATCCTGGCCTCGTCTGACTACCCCGCTGGTTCCTGATCCTGGCTTCGTCTGACTACCCCGCTGGTTCCTGATCCTGGCTTCGTCTGACTACCCCGATGGTTCCTGATCCTGGCTTCGTCTGACTACCCTTCTGGTTCCTGACCTCTGGCTACGCAAGACCCTGCTTCGGTTTAGCCATCCGTTTGGACTTTTGCTTACAGCTTGATTTTCAATAAAGCCTTCTTATTCCCACTTATCTCTTGTTGTACGTCTGGTTCATGGTTCCATGACACATTGGTAATTTTTTCCAGATACTGTATGTATTTTGGTTCTAAGTTCTTTTATTAAAGGGAGTACATTTAATTTTTCATAATCTTGTATATTTCTAGAAATCTGTATGCCTAAATATTTAAAGCTCTCGTGTTGCCCAAGCACATGCACCCTTGAAGCGTTCTGTGATACCCCTTTCCCTAGTAACATCATATGGGATTTCCCCCAATTTATCTTTAAGCCCGAGAAAAACCCAAACTTATCTATTATATCTATTACTCTATCAAACTCATCCCCAGTATTGTGCAAAAACAGTAAGATATCATCGGCATACATTATTAATTTCTCATTTCCGTCCCTATATTGGAACCCCTTACACTCCCCATTATTTCTTATCATACATGCCAAGGGTTCTATTGCAATAGCAAATAATAATGGGGAGAGAGGGCATCCCTGCCTTGTGCCCCTATAAAGGGCAAAAGGCAGGGACAAGCTCCCATTCACCATCACCCGGGACGTTGGTTTGGAATATATAAGTCGGATCCATCTTATAAATCCCTCCCCTATACCAACCTTTTTTAGAACTGCCCATAAATACTCCCACTCGATACAATCAAACGCCTTTTGCACATCCAATGATGTAGGGGGCGTTGTTCTTCTTTTTGTACTTTGATTATACTTTCCCCTGCTCCTACACTCCTCACTTCCTCCTCTATTACTGTTCCCTCTCCCCTTTCACACTTATTCCAAGTGTCTTCAACTATTTTCCAAGAGTTCTTACACCGGCATGCAAACACTAAAAAGTATTAGTAATTTATCAACAATTAGCGATTAGTCCAACAATAGTCCAATCAAACAAATCCGTACATACGGCTTTGTTCCAAAAAAAAAGGGGGAAAAAAGGGAGACAGGAGGTTAATTAGGACGATAGAATTAATAATGCCATAAAACAGAAGTAAATCCAATAGAGAGTTACTGTCCCCAGGAGATAAACCAGGACCTGTCCAAGGCCAGTTTCTTAATCTTTCTTGTGTTAATCAGGAGTAGTAAAGTAGAAGTAGTAAAAAGACCACGAGTCCACAATGTCTGAGGCAACCAAACAGAGGAACGTTCATATACATAAAGTTAGTCCTTGGTTAGTCCAGGGGAGTTAGGAGGGGGTTAGGAGGATTTAAGAGCGTTTAGACATACTGAGAGTTCACAAGGGGACTTACAATCAATATTAGGAACGTGTTGTAAGGGTGATCTTATCATAAACCACCTGTTCTATATAAAGAATGTTCCACCAACACCGAATCTTCACCCCTTTTTACCTCTCTCCCTCGCTCTGCTTTCTACTGGAAATATGCTCAATGCTACATATCCAGTATGTCCAGCTACCTCCACTTTTTACTCTCTAACCCCGCTCCTGAAGCACATCCACAGCAGCAAGGACTGCTACGACCGGGTCTCTGCACTACGAAAAGAACGCAGCGCACGCTGTCTTCCCCGGTGAACACGTCACAGACCAATAACCAAACCTGTAGCAACAGGCAGCCAGCAGTCACTGCGCCCAACTCCACCTCAATCACTCCACAGAGGCAGCCATCGCATAGTCAAATTTCAGGATCCGCTGCAGCTTGTACACGTCTAGCCCCAGACAGCATTAAAGAATGGCTCACACCATCACTGAGCGGCGGTTTCGCTCCACCGCTCCTCTGACAACAAAGTCTCACCACCCCGACACCCGCGTCTTCAGCGTCTTCAGCGTCCTCAGCATCCACAGCTGACCGCAGCAACTAGCCAGAATCTTCCATCGGTTAACTCACGCTGGCCGGCACAGGCGAACAGGACACAGTCGAGTTGGTGGAGGGGAGGCGGAGCCCAGCGTCCTACGTCAGACGCTCACATGCTTCGCACACCTGTCTTTAGCTGCATCTTGCGGATCCGTCTTACAAATGGAGTGCAAGAACGGATCATCCTCTCCGTTTGTCATACGGACAAATGGATCCGTATCTATTTTTTTTCACACTTTTCTGGTCTGCGCATGCGAAGACTGGAAGGACGGATCCGGCATTGTGGTATTTTTAAAGCCGGCTCTGGCACTAATACATTTTGGCAACCGATCTGGAATTTTGGACGGAAATAGTGGCTGCAGGCAGATAGTTTTGCAATAGAAGGGATGCAAATGTATCAATGTTGTCTGGCATGAATACATTGAGAATTATGGCGCTCAGAATTATTTATGACGCATCGGTTCCACTTTACTGACATAAAAGTTAGATAAAGTGGGTGAGGCCAGGTGTGAGTTTTTATTACAATTTATTTTTACCCAAAAATTAAAAAAAAAAAAAAAAAATAGAAAATTCATCAGAAGTCTGAAGCAGTGTGCTTTAGATTCTGCATTGCATGGGAATGATTGATGCACACATAAGAAGAAACTAGGTGGAGCAGGGGGCCCATACTATTTTTTGCAATGGGGGGTCTATGAGATCTGTGTATGCCCCTGTTTACATGGATATTTGCTATTGTGTATGTCAAATCATACCCCGGACTACCATCTTGGTTCTTGTTTTCATTATCTTTATGTGTTTTTAGGATGTGATAGCTTGCTTGTTGGCTTTGAAATATTTATTAAATATGTTTTTTAGAGTCACGAAATTGGTGTATTAACTTGTGTTTATGTCTCTATGACTAGATGCAATTGATAGATTCCAAGTATCTATGAACCTTCAGTTTTGTAGGTGCTAAAGGGATTTTCTTAGATATTGCTGAGCTATTCTCAGGATAGGCCATCAATATCAGATCAGTGAGGGTCTGACTCCCGATACCCCCACCGATCAGCTTTTTTGGGCACACCACTAATATTACGTAGTATCATATGTGGGCTGGTGGGATTCGTGCGCCAGGGCTCCTTTGAAATCCCAGTCTGGCCCCAGAAAGGTGTTCACTTCCTCACTCATCCCCTTTCTCCTCGGCCTGGGTCTATCTTTAGTGATGTTGGGTGTATGTCTAACCACTCTTGGATCAGAAGGAGTATCAGTAGACAGGCAGAGGTAACAGCAGCTCAGATGCAGAGGGCTGAGAAAGTACTAGAACTTCTAGAGAACTAGAGAAGTCTGTAGAATATAGACAGCAGGAGTCAGAACACAAGAGGGGGACTTTGAGTAAAATCTATCTAAGAAATATGGATGTTCCAGAAAATTGTTCATTTTTTTCTCTCCTGACCTGCAGTCTTGTATTGAGACTTGCTTATGAGTATAAAGGCAGACATTGCAGGACATCACTTCTAGAGGTTCTGGAGTAGACATGATGTCCACTCCTGGTTGCTTGTTTACTCAATTATAATATGTTAGGGTACTTTCACACTTGCGTTTTTCTTTTCCGGCATAGAGTTCCGTCACAGGGGCTCTATACCGGAAAATAACTGATCAGGCATATCCCCATGCATTCTGAATGGAGAGTAATCCGTTCAGTTTGCATCAGGATGTCTTCAGTTCAGTCGTTTTGACTGATCAGGCAAAAGAGAAAACCGTAGCATGCTACGGTTTTATCTCCGGCGAAAAAAACTGAAGACTTGCCTGAATGCCGGATCCGGCATTTTTTTCCATAGGAATGTATTAGTGCCGGATCCGGCATTCAAAATACCGGAATGCCGGATCCGTCCTTCCGGTCTGCGCATGCGCAGACCTTTAAAAATGAAAAAAAAAAAACGGATCCGTTTTGCCTGATGACACCGGAAAAACGGATCCGGTATTGCAATGCATTTTTCTGACTGATCAGGATCCTGATCAGTCTGAAAAATGCCTGATCAGTCAGAAAAAATGACATCTGTTTGCATACAGTTTGCCTGATCAGGCAGTCAGTTCAGGCAACGGAACTGCCTGCCGGAATCAAGCAACGCAAGTGTGAAAGTACCCTTACTGAATCTATTACTCTTAACAAAGACTGCATCACCTTCAGTTATAGTCAATTGATGCAAAAATAAGTAATTGAAATATAAAGGGTATATGGTGGCTCACCTGTTGTTGCAAATGGTACTGGTGCTCTGTTAGAGGGTTTCACTAAGACCCAGAGGGACAAAAGTAAATGGTAGTGAATAACAGGCAACTCAACCATCCAAAACTCCACCGATAGGAGATACAGTAGACAAGGTATGATAGATACATCGACAAGGTGTGGTAGAGGTATGTATATGTGTGGACAAGTATAACAATCACTACTTGATTATATAGATTAAGATATAGAACTGCATACAATAAAAAAAAATGGATTTTATTCAAAGTATTGTATATATATAAAGTATAAAAAATATATTAAAAAAAGGAAAAAATGAATACAAAATACTGTATGTCAATGGATAGTCCCTAGTAATTAACAGCAAAAATGTGAGTAACTCTCCTGACTGCTTTGGGTCATCCTGCACTGTATCTGATTGTATGAAGGGAGTGTTGTACTTCTGAATGTGGCCTAATAAAATACAAATATATATGATGGGTGTTCAATAAATTATCTACCAGAATATGAAAACATCATTTTATGAGAAAACTAAACTAACTACTTTTCAATGTCATTCCCCTTGACTTCAACACACTATATACTTATTCCACTTCACCTACAGTGATCTGATGCCCACAGAATAGAAGAAGACTTCTTGCTGCTGCAGGAACCCTGTTACTCCCTCTGCATTATCATCAGGAAATTGTTGCCCATGCAGAAATATCTTCAGGTTCCGAAAGTGAAACTAATCACTGGGAGCCAGGTCTGGACTGTAGGGTAGATGGTTAAGCCTCATGAAGCCACATTCCCTGACAACAGCTTGTGAATTACGAGACTTGTGAGCTGGCACATTCTCGTGAAACAGCAACACACCTGCCAATAACTTCTCTGTGATTGCCTCACATAATGCCTTTATTGTTGAAGCTTCAGTTGCTTCAGTAATTGTTGCCTCGTGTGGCATGAATTCTAGTAATAAAACTCCTTCTGTATCCTAAAAAACTGTTGCTATGATCTTCCCAGCTGACTGCTGCACACAAAATTTCTTTGGAGATGGTGACCCCCTGTGCTTCCATTGTGTGGACTCTTATTTGGTCTCAGATCATGGTGGTGGACCCATGTTTCATCATCCATAATAATTTGATAATAGAAGTCTCCTGGAGTTTCTCTAAGCATGTCTAAATTCTCTTGGCTAAACTGCTGGTAACACGTTTTATGCTAAGGCGTCAACATTCGTGGCATCCACTGGGACCTGACCTTTGAGACCATCAAAACACCATGAATGATACTGCAAACTGTGCCAACTGAAATGCCTAATTCATGACCTACAACACTGACTTTGACCCCTTAGATCGGATCCCTTAGGTGAAGATGAGAGAGGCTGGTGCCCTGCTTCATTCACCGGTGAACCGGAGAGCATAGTCTCAAGCAGCGCGGTTCCAAAACTTCTATTGCCTGACTATTCGGTGTGAATTACCTACCACGCCACATCGGGACCAGCAGCGCAAGTACCTGTCCATGTTGGGACACAGGACTGACTTTTATATTTTATTTTATACTGACTTTGACCCGACGATCTTCCAAAATTATGGCCTCTACTTTACAGCACATTTCCTCTGAACATGCTTCAACAGGTCGCTCTGAACAGGGTTTATCTTCAGTTGATTCCCTACCCCATTTTAGCTGCTTGGCCCAAAACGTTACTTGGTAGTACGATGGTGCATCATTAGCGTATACAGGAATCATCCTTTCATACATTTCTTTAGGCTTCTTTTCTTCCTTTGTAAGGAATTTAATCACAGAACGAAACCCCAAATTCCTCAATTTTTTTGTAGGCCCACACTGTACTGCACTTGCCATCATGTCATTTCCACTGCTTTCATCAGACTGAACTGCCTCTATGTTTGTTGCATGTCCAGAAATGTCTCAACCTGCACAGACAAGCTCAGCTCTCTAACACTGACGGAACATGTTGAGGTGGAAAACTTATTGAACACCCCTTGTATGCTCATTGTTTTGTATATCCAAATGCTACAGTTTGAGATCTACTGTAAAAGACTTTAATATTGATGACCTATCCTCAAAATGAGTCATCAATATTAGATCGGAGGGGATCTGACAGCCAGCACCCTTGCCAATCAGCTGGTTGAAGAGAATGCCACAATCTGTGCATGCACTGCCTTCCCTTTATTGTTTACCTGCATGCGGTTGACATTGCAGCAGTGAGCAGGTGTAATTCTAAGCCCTCCCATTAACTTCTATGGGATGACTCTGTCATATACACTGAATAGGAACAAGCTGTCCCATTGAAGTGAACTGGATGGCTTGTAATTATACCTGCTTGCCGCTGTCAATGGCAAGCAGGTAAACAATAAAGGGAAGGCCTTCTCTTCAAACAGCTGATCGGTGGGGGTGCCGGGTGTCAGGCCCCCGCCGATCTGATATTGATGACCTATTAAAATAGTTCTGGAAAACCCTTTTAACATTATGATGTTCCCACCAGATTTTTTACCCAGGGGCCTCCACCAACCATAATCTGGCCCTGGCTACTTGCAAACTCTTTCTATAAAAATGTGAGGGTTGGTTGGGCAACTGTCGAATCTTCTTTTGACATATGAGATGTCCCCTGTAAGACCCTTCCCTCACTTGGAATTCACACCAGATCTGTTATTTTAATACTGTAAATGAGAATTTTCCTTTTTTTTATATTAGACACTTTTTTATGTGAGACACTTATTTTGTATAGCGTAATCCATTACCGCTCACCGCTTCACAGATTGCATTATGTGCGCTGGTCCAGGTAGCGCCAACATTGCAGTAACATTTTTATATTTTATATTTTCTGAGGTCCCAGATGGATGAGGTAAGCATTCTAGATGCTTGCTCCATCCATCTGGGACCTCAGAAAATATAAATGTGGCACCATGCAAAAAAGGCTGGGAGCTCTCTGCAGTCTGCACACTTAGATTAGCTGGGAAATAATTAAGACTATTACTTCACTTAATGTTATTTCAGCACAGCTAAATAACCATCCCTTCAAATAAGGCAGAACTTTTGTCACTCTCCAGAGAAGCCATTTGTATCCAAGTGCTTGCTTTTATTTTATGAAGCCACTTTCAGCTGAAGCTATGGCTCCCTCTTGTGGGCTACATTGAAATTACTCTTCAAATAAAGTATGCATTGCTGAAGGTACATGAAAAACATGGTGCCATATATCAGCATAACGCATGCTGGTAAGAATGGACTGGCATGAGCTGACCGTATTTTGCCAACAATGAAAAGAGCAGAGTGCAAGCAGATGGCCAAGCGTCTGTTAGTGCTCCTCTTCCACAGCCAGCTTTTGCTAGTTACAACTGGGTGGCGGCACAATGCATTGCCCTCATTCAGCTGCTTTGTATCCATAATCTTTAACTCTTTCAGGATCAATCCAATTTTGCCCATTCTTCTTCCCTGCCTTCCAAGAGCCATAACTTTTTTTTTTTTCTGTCAACGCAAGATTTAGTTTTTTCCAGAACAAGCTGTATTTTTTATGGCAACATTTAATTTTCCATGTAATATTTTCTAAAACTGTAAAAAAAAACATTATGGGATGGAATAGGAAACAAAAGCACAATTCTGTGTCACGAGGATGTCACGACCTATAGCTGACCCTATTGTGCCTGGAGTCAGAAGGTCGCAGTGGATGGCTACTCGCTCGGTTTCTCTAGAGATCGCTCCATGACCTAGTGGTGGGAATAGATTCCAGTCCAGGTTTTCCTGCTTAGGTTTGCGATCCTTTTTGTCCCATTTAGGAAGCTGTAGCTTTTCCTTTCAGCTGTTCTGTCAGCCACTCCCAGCTACTATATATTTTCTGTTTCTGCTTCCCTTGTTGCCAGATATAGACCTTCTTTCCAGATCTTCTATTCTGACCTCAGGTGGAGTTGGAGTTGCTGTGGAGCTGTTGGAACTGGTGCTGTCAGATCTCCGGTTCTGTCCTGTTTGTTGTCTCCTTTTGGGGATTGTTTGTGGTGTTTATTATGTTGTTTGTCCTTTCCCTGTTGTTACCCTAGGTGTCAGTGGGGAGGACTAGTGCTCCCACCGCCCTACTCACTCACTAACTAGGGCTTATTTCAGGGTAAGCCAGGGATGAGGCACGTGATCGGTGTACAGGTGAGCAGCCTGTCTAGGGACGTCAGGGCAGCCAGGTGCCAGTGCTAGGTGAGCTAGAGGTCACCTGCCTAATCAGACGTGATATTCTGCCTATGTTTTTCGGGTTTTATTTTTATAGTGTACACTGAGGTAAAAACAACAGGACAATGTTGTTCTGCAGGTCAGTACGATTACAGTGATACCAATTTAGTTATATTTTACTTAACTTTCTTATCACAAATTAAAAACATTTAAAAATAAATACAATAATTTTCTTTGTGCCTCCATATTCTGAGGCCCATTATCTTCCTTTGACAATGCTACGCGAGGGCTAGTTTTTTGTGGAGCGGGCGGTACCATATTGAGGCTCATGCTGATACAGTATTATTCACTTATTTTCATTGAGGTACTCTGGTAAGGCCGGTAAGTTTAAAGGGTTTCTACCACCAGATTTGGTCCTATTTAGCTGACTGACACTAGCGATGTGCTAGTGTCAGCAGTCCATAACAGTGTTCTTACTCATCATCTGTCTGCTGCCGTTCACCTTAAAAACTTACTTTTATAGATATGCTAATGAGCCTCTAGGTGCTATGTGGGCGTCATTAGCACCTAGAGGGCTCCGCTCACTAACCATTTCAGCCGCCCATCGCGTCCCTCCAGCCCACCCCGCTCCTGTTGATTGACGTGAAACTTCTCAGTATCTCGTACCAATTCCCACGCCTGCGCCGTGCGCTTCTGTATTCGGTGCAGGTGCAGTGAGTGAATGCAGCGCTCCTGGTGCCGGCATCCTCACTGTAACGTAGTTGGCTCAGGCGCAGTGAGGAAGCCGGCGCCGGGAGACTACAGAAGCGCACGGCGCAGGCGCAGGAATTGGTACGAGATACTGAGACGTTTCACGTCAATCAACAGGAACGGGGCGGGCTGGAGGGACGCGATGGGCGGCTGAAATGGTTAGTGGACGGAGCCCTCTAGGTGCTAATGACGCCCACATAGCACCTAGGGGCTCATTAGCATATCTATAAACTACGTTTTTAAGGTGAACGGCAGCAGACACATGATAAGTAAGAACACTGTTATGGACTGCTGACACTAGCACATCGCTAGTGTCAGTCAGCTAAATAGGACCAAATCTGGTGGTAGAAACCCTTTAAACTTACCGGCCTATAGTTTCCGGGCTCTGTTTTTGATACATTTTCGAATATTGGCGACACATTTGCTAAGCGCCAATCCTGTGGAACTGTCATGGAACCATGAACCAGACGTACAACAAGAGATAAGTGGGAATAAGAAGGCTTTATTGAAAATCAAGCTGTAAGCAAAAGTCCAACCAGATGGCTAAACCGAAGCAGGGTCTTGCGTAGCCAGAGGTCAGGAACCAGAAGGGTAGTCAGACGAAGCCAGGATCAGGAACCAGAAGGGTAGTCAGACGAAGCCAGGATCAGGAACCAGCGGGGTAGTCAGACGAGGCCAGGATCAGGAACCAGAAGCAGCAGCAGTCTTAGAAGCATGTGAACACAGGGGGACCAAGCAAGGAACTGAAGCCACAGACCTCCTATATATATGAGCTAGGAATCCAGCTCCTCCCAGTGGGAAGGAGAAGCCGCAGGGTGGGAGGCTACAAGAAACCCAGAAACCAAGATGGCCGCCAGCACATGTCAAACGAAGGAGAACAGCAAGAAGGTAAGACCATGACAGTACCTCCCCCTCAAGGGCCCCTCCTCCGCGGAGTAAGGAACGGTTTCTGAGGGAAGCGTGCGTGGAAGGCTCGGAGCAAAGCAGGAGCATGGACATCTGCGGAGGGAACCCAGGAACGCTCCTCTGGACCATAACCATGCCAATGGACCAAAAACTGCAACCGACCGCGGACCAGGCGTGAGTCCAGGATATTGCTCACCTCATATTCCTCACGATTGCCCACTTGGACCGGACGGGGCCGAGGAACCGAGGAAGTGAAACGATTACACACCAATGGCTTCAACAGGGAGACATGAAACACGTTGGAGATCCGCATGCCAGGAGGAAGCGCAAGGGCATAGGCTACCGGGTTTACCCTGCGAAGCACTCGGAAGGGACCAACAAAGCGAGGCGCCAGCTTGGGAGTGGGCACTCGAAGGTTGAGGTTGCGGGTGGACAACCATACACGTTCTCCGACCTGGTAGGAAGGAGCGGGCGCTCGTCTGCGATCAGCCTGGAGTCTCTGGCGCTGCGCAGAGACCTCAAGGGACCTCTGGATCTGTACCCAAGAAGCACGTAGGACGGAAAGGTGATCCTCCACAGCCGGAATATCCTGGGGAGAGAATACCTCCGGTAACACGGCAGGTTGGAACCCATAATTGGCCATGAAGGGAGACGTCCCAGAGGAAGAGTTCACCGCCGTGTTCCTGGCAAACTCAGCCCAAGGCAGGAGGTCAACCCAATTGTCTTGGTGATCGGAGACATAGCAACGAAGGAATTGCTCCAAGGCCTGATTGGATCGTTCTGCGGCCCCGTTGGACTGAGGGTGGTAGGCCGAGGAAAGAGAGATGAATCCCCAACTGGGAGCAAAAGGCGCGCCAGAACCTGGACACAAACTGACTCCCCCAATCCGACACAATCTCCTTGGGCAAACCGTGCAACCGGAAAACCTCCCTGGCGAAAATCGTGGCCAACTCTTGTGCAGAGGGTAACTTCTTGAGAGGAACACAGTGGCACATTTTGGAAAACCGATCCACAATCATGAGAATGACCGTATGGCCTCGGGATGCAGGGAGGTCCACAATGAAATCCATCCCCAGGTGTGACCATGGGCGCTCCCCGGTGGCTATGGGTTGCAAAAGGCCCAACGGAAGGTGCCGAGGGGACTTACTCTGGGCATAAACGGAGCATGCCGCTACATATGCGGCGATGTCGGAACGTAGAGAAGGCCACCAGAACAGACGTGAAACAGCCCAGGACAGCTGATTCTTTCCAGGATGCCCCGCGGCCTTGGAGTTATGGTAGGTTCGCTACAACCGAGTGCGCAACTCCTCAGGCACAAAACATCTGCCGTTGGGTCTCCCAGAGGGAGCACCAGATTGAGCCGCCAAAATCTGCTCACCCAGGGGAGAGGTCAGACTGGTGCAAATGGCGGCCAGGATCTGATTCGGAGGTATGACCGAAGTCGGAATCGACTCCTCCCTGGACAGCTCGGAGTACTGCCGTGATAAGGCATCCGCTCTGATGTTCTTGGAACCGGGTAGGTAGGAGACCACGTAATTAAAACGTGACAAGAACAGAGCCCATCTGGCCTGACGTGGTGTCAATCTCTTGGCCTCAGAAAGGTAGGTCAGATTCTTGTGGTCCGTCAGGATGAGAACCGGAACCACCGAACCCTCGAGCAAGTGCCTCCATTCTTTAAGGGCCTGCACGATGGCCAATAACTCCCTGTCACCAATCTGATAGTTGCACTTCGGGGAAGACAGTTTCCGGGAGTAAAACCCACAAGGAAGCAGAGGACCCTCTGGTGTTCTACGCTGAGACAGAAGGGCGCCTACTACCGTCTCAGACGCGTCCACCTCGAGGACAAAGGGCAACCCAGGGTTGGGATGCGACAGAATCGGAGCCGACACAAAGGCGGACTTTAGAGCCTCAAAAGCTCGGATGGCCTCGAGCGGCCAGACCTGGAAATTACTGCCCTTCCTGGTCAGATCCGTGAGAGGCTTGGCTAGCATGGAAAAGTCCCTGATGAACTTCCGATAATAATTGGCGAAGCCCAAAAAGCGCTGCAGGGCACGGAGACCACTGGGCTGGGGCCACTGTAAGACAGCCGAAACCTTCTCAGGATCCATGGAGAACCCCTCAGCGGAAATGATGTAACCTAAGAAGGTTACCTGGGATCGGTGAAATTCGCATTTCTCAAGCTTACCGAACAGCCTGTTCTCTCGTAACCGTTGCAACACTCGTCTGACATCCATAATGTGGGCCTCCATGGATTCAGAATATACCAAGATGTCATCCAAATAGACCACCACACACTGCTGCAACAGGTCACGGAAAACATCGTTGATGAATTCCTGGAAGACTGCGGGCGCATTGCACAACCCAAAGGGCATAACCAAGGATTCATAATGACCGGTCCTGGTGTTAAACGCGGTCTTCCACTCATCGCCCGCCTTGATCCTTACCAGGTTATATGCCGCCCTCAGGTCGAGTTTGGTAAAGACCGTGGCCCCTTTGAGGCGATCGAACAGCTCGGAAATCAAGGGTATCGGGTAAGCGTTCTTGATCGTGATGCGATTGAGACCCCTGTAATCGATGCAAGGCCTCAACTCACCGCCCTTCTTTTTCACAAAGAAAAATCCAGCCCCTGCCGGGGACGAGGATTTGCGAATGTGTCCGCGTGAAAGCGCCTCCCTCACGTACTCCTCCATGGCCTCATTCTCCGCTACCGACAGTGGATAGACTTTGCCACGAGGAGGAACGGCACCAGATTGTAACTCTATGGCACAATCGTATGGGCGGTGCGGAGGTAGGGCAACCGCGCGCACCTTATCGAATACATCCCGGTACTCTTCGTATTCAGGAGGCAACAGAGAGTCCGAGGAAGTACACAGCAACTTGACAGGCCCATGGATGCAACTAGCCCCACACTGCGGTGACCACGAGAGGATCTCGGCCGATCTCCAATCGAAAGTCGGATTATGCTTCTGGAGCCAGGGGTACCCCAAGACCACCGAGTAGTGTGGAGACGAAATCACCTGGAGACAGACCGACTCTCTGTGAACGGCACCAATGGCTATCCCCACTGGAAGGGTCTCATGAGTCACGTGTGGCGGCAGAAGGGGTCTGCCGTCTATCGCCTCAAGAGCCAGTGGGGAACCTCGAGGCTGCAGAGGAATGGAATTGGCGGCAGCGAACACACTATCAATGAACAAACCACCAGCACCAGAGTCCACCAACGCCTGGGTCGTCACCGAGCCCCCGACCCAGGAGAGGACAACAGTGATCAGTGGTTTGTCAACACGGGAAACCGGGGACGAGGAGACTCCACCCAAGATCTGCCCCCGACAGGATCTCAGGTGCGAGCGTTTCCCGGACGGTTCGGACATGCCAACCGAAAATGCCCACCGAGACCACAGTACATGCATCGGCCCTCGCGTCTCCGGAGTACCCTCTCCCCCTCGGACAGGCGAGCAAACCCCAGCTGCATGGGTTCACCCCCAGACAAGTCATCCCCAGGAGGCGTGGGAGGAGAGGGAGGCACGGGTGGGACAGCAAACGTAGGCGCCAATCTGTTAGAAGGCCTCCGCAGGCTCTCCTTAAAGGAAGGTCTCTCCCTGAGTCTGGTGTCAATCAAAATCAGGAAAGAAATAAGAGACTCGAGCTCCACTGGTAGGTCCTTAGCTGCAACCTCATCCTTCAAGGCATCCGAGAAACCATGAGAGAAAGCAGCGACCAGAGCCTCATTATTCCAGCCCACCTCTGCTGCCAGGGTACGAAACTCAATGGCGTATTCAGCTACGGATCGTGAACCCTGTCTGATGGACATAAGGAGCTTCGCAGCAGAGGCAGCACGAGCCGGCACATCGAATACCTTCCGAAGAGAAGCAACAAAACCGGAAAACTCGGCAACCACCGGATTGTTGTTCTCCCATAAAGGGCTGGCCCAGGCCAAGGCCTTGTCCGAGAGCAGCGAGATCAAGAAGCCCACCTTTGATCTCTCAGTAGGAAAGGCATGTGGCAGCAACTCGAAATAAATGCCCACCTGGTTAAGGAAACCTCGGCACTGAGTTGGCTCTCCCCCAAAGCGCTGTGGAAGGGGGGCAGAACCGGTCATACCCCGAGACACCGCAGGCGCAGCAACAGGTGTCGGGGTAGACTCTGGCGCAACAACCGGAGCGGCAGTAGGAGCGGGCCCAGGAGCGACACCCGACCTATCGGCAACGGAAGCGAAATGAGCCGTGCGTTCAAGCAGGGTTTGCAACGCCACAGCGAACCGACCCAACAGGTGATCCTGCTGATCAAGTCTGGCAATCAGCGTAGGTAGCGAGGATGGCCCTGTACCGTCAGAATTCATGGCTTGGTCCTAATGTCATGGAACCATAAACCAGACGTACAACAAGAGATAAGTGGGAATAAGAAGGCTTTATTGAAAATCAAGCTGTAAGCAAAAGTCCAAACAGATGGCTAAACCGAAGCAGGGTCTTGCGTAGCCAGAGGTCAGGAACCAGAAGGGTAGTCAGACGAAGCCAGGATCAGGAACCAGAAGGGTAGTCAGACGAAGCCAGGATCAGGAACCAGCGGGGTAGTCAGACGAGGCCAGGATCAGGAACCAGAAGCAGCAGCAGTCTTAGAAGCATGTGAACACAGGGGGACCAAGCAAGGAACTGAAGCCACAGACCTCCTATATATATGAGCTAGGCATCCAGCTCCTCCCAGTGGGAAGGAGAAGCCGCAGGGTGGGAGGCTACAAGAAACCCAGAAACCAAGATGGCCGCCAGCACATGTCAAACGAAGGAGAACAGCAAGAAGGTAAGACCATGACAGGAACACTCCCTGTCAATATAGAGTTCTTCAATATAAAATATAAGTGTCTGTGTTTGAGATTACTTAATTCTCTTAGAATATGAGTGTGTATGCCATCTGGTGCTGGCGATTTTAAGGGGGAATTTACTTTTACACTCTGCATTTCATCTGCATTTATTTTCCTCAGTGAATACAGGGGAGAAAAGAATATTTAATAGATTCGCTTTCTCCTCATTGCTATCTACAGCTCCTCCCTCCCGACACCTTCAGATTTATACTTTTTACCATTTATATAATTGAAGAACATTTTACGGTTAGTTTTACTTTGTTTGGCAATGAATCTCTCTGTCCTCAGTTTGGTTGCTTTTATTTGTCTTTTACATATTCCAGTTTTTAATGCTTCCTTGCTACCCTCCTCTTTTTGTGATTTACAGTATCTCACAAAAGTGAGTACACCCCTCACATTTTTGTAAATATTTTATTCTATCTTTTCATGGGACAACACTAAAGATATGAGACTTTAGTACAATGTAAAGTAGTTAGTGTACAGTTTGTATAACAGTGTAAATACACCCCTAAGTGAAAGTGCCCAAATTGTGCCCAAAGTGTCAATATTTTCCAGCACTGCCTTAACTCTCTTGGGCATGGAGTTCACTAGAGCTTCACAGGTTGCCATTGGAATGCTCTTCCACTCCTCCATGACGACATCACGGAGCTGGTGGATGTTAGAGACCTTACGCTCCTCCACCTTCTGTTTGATGGTGCCCCACAGATGCTCAATAGGGTTTAGTTCTGTAGACTTGCTTGGCCAGTCCAACACCTTTACCCTCAGTTTCTTTAGCAAGGCAATGGTAATCTTAGAGGTGTATTTGGGGGTCGTTATCATGTTGAAATACTTCTCTGCATCTATGTTTCCGAAGGGAGGGGATCATGCTCTGCTTCAGTATGTCACAGTTCATGGTGACATTCATGGTCCCCTCAATGAACAGTAGCTCCCCAGATCCGGCAGCACTCATGCACCCCCCAGACCCTGACACTCCCTTCCCACCACCATGCCTGACTGTAGGCAAGAAAAACTTCTCTTTGTACTCCTCACCTGGTTGCCACCACACACGTTTGACACCATCTGAACCAAATAAGTTTATCTTGGTTCCAGTAATCCATGTACTTAGTCTGCTTGTCTTCAGCAAACTGATCGTGGGATTTCTTGTTTATTATCTCTTGAGACATCAATGCAGGATTTGTGGCGGAAGGGAGGTATATTTCTCTAAGATTTCTCTCCAATATGAAGTAGCAGGTGAAAGACTCTCACCTGTGATATAATGAATAGGGATAAGCGAATCAACTTTGGATGAAATATTAGTGGTACCTTGGAACCAAACCTGAGTTCAGTAAAAGGTTTTTAACAGTAGAAACAAATTTCTGAAGTTATTACCCGAAGTCTTGCGAGACTTTGTGAAGTAATAACTTTCACTCATTGGAGCCAATACATTTAATACTGTACGGAGCGCTCGCTCCATACAGTATTAAAACGCCATTTTATGCGAATCGACTTTGGATGTTTCATCATAAGTCAATTTTCTCATCCCTAAAAATGAATGAAGCAGCATAGATGGTGGGGATATAACAGAGCCAGGAGGTCAGTCAGTCTCTCTCTGCCTGGGGACACAAAAAGGTCTGTCTGTGTGAGTGAGCCAAACTTGAATAAAGGTTGCTGAAAGCCTTGTTTTGTGAGCTGAGAGGGAGAAGCCCTCCGGCCGGTAGACAGGGACGTTATATGTATAGTAAGTGCCGGACAGGCTAGGTTTTCTTTTGCTGTTTCGTTATTTTATCTGCAACCTTATCAATAAACCTGGCTACAGCTTAAAATATATTCCTCAGTGTTTGGTCTGAATTGGATGAAACAGACAAGTGTCCTTTGACCCCAGCAAAGGCTATCCTGAGCTTAACCCCTCACAAGTGGTGGAGGATGCGGGCAAAACGTTAAAAGTCTGAAAATAGATGACCTGGTGAAGGCCCTGATACAGTCTGAGGCAGCCCAGCAGTAGGCCACCAGAGAACAACAGCGCACAAATGCAGCCCAGCAAGAAGCAAACCGCTTACTGTCTGCACAGCTAACCACCCTAATAGAGGCCACGAATAAAGACCTCCAAGTCTTGCAGGAAATGGTGCAGCGTCTGGCAAGTCTTCCAGTCATACATCAAAAGATGACAGCAGAGAATGATGTGGAAGCTTACCTGGCTACATTTGAGAGGACAGCAGTGCGGGAAGCATGGCCAAATGCACGGTGGGCAGGACTGTTTGCCTCGTTTCTTGCAGGTGAAGTGCGCAAGACTTATTTTGACCTTGAACCTAGGGCTTTGATAAACTTAAGTTGGAGATCCTGGTTCGGCTAGGTGTTACCCTAGCAGTCAGAGCCCAGAGAGTACATCACTGCACATACAGAATCGATATACCGCCACATTCGCACATGTTCGATCTCATCCATTTGACCAGGAAATGGCTACAACCAGAGATGTTATCACCTGATGTGGTGCAGCAGGTGGTCCTCGACAAGTTCCAGAGATCGTTACCCCCAGCCCTAAGGAAGTGGGTGAGTCATGGGGACCCCAAGACAGCAGACCAGCTTGTTGACCTGGTGGAACAATACTCTGTGCACTGGCGGATCCAGGGGCAACGGGGCAATTGACCCCCCCCCCCGAGCTGCTCAGTGGTGGTGGCGGCGGTCGCAGGGCACAGGGAGATGAGCGCTTCCATTGTGGAAGACCTCATCTCCATAGTCATCTGTATCACCGTCCTCAGGACAGCGATACAGATGACTGTGCTGGGAGAACGAAATGGCAGGGGAGGGAGAGGCGTTTCCCTTCCTCTGATAGGCTGCAGGCACTAGGCCAGCAGCCTATCAGAGGCCGGCGCAGGTGGCGCGATGACGTCATCGCGCCGCCTGAGCCGTACAGCATGGGACACAGGCCGGAAGAGGCTTGCATCGCATCGCTGCCATGGAGGTAAATATAAGTGTGTGTTTTTATTTTTATTTTTATATATATATATATATATATATATATATATACAATAGTTTACAATTTGTTACTGGCACATTAGGGGGGCCCTCTTGTTACTGGAACATTAGGGGGGGCCCTCTTGTTACTGGCACATTGGGGGGCCCTCTTGTTACTGGCACATTAGGGGGGCCCCTCTTGTTACTGGCACATTAGGGGGGCCCCTCTTGTTACTGGAACATTAGGGGGGCCCCTCTTGTTACTGGCACATTAGGGGGGCCCCTCTTGTTACTGGCACATGATTAGAGGGGCTCTTGTAACTGGCACATGATTGGGGGGCTCTTGTTACTGGCACATGATTGGGGAGGCTCTTGTTACTGGCACATGATTGGGGGGGCTCTTGTTACTGGCACACGATTGGGGAGGCTCTTGTTACTGGCACATGATTGGGGGGGTGCTCTTGTTACTGGCACGTGATTGGGGGGACTTCTTACTGGCACATGATTGGTGGGAACTATATGGGCATTTACTGGGGCCACTATATAGGGGATTTTATACTGGCACATTATGGGGACCCTATGGGGACATTAGCTCAACTGGGGGCATTACAAGGGGGTATTTTTTGCACTGTCTATTAAAAAAGGAATTATTACTACTGGGGGGGGGGCAGTATGGTGGGCTTTATTACTTCCCCATGGTATGACCCAATAGTAGCAGCACCGGCCTCTCCCTGCTCTGCTATCCCTCTGCCCCTTCTCCAAATCCTTATTAAGAAATCTTTCTCATTAGGATAAAACACAACATCAGCTCCGCCGAGCCCCCCCAGCCAAGTGTTAAAGTGGTGTCCGAGATCCCCAAGGACCAAGCCAAGTAATTGTAAGTTTTCATGTGAAATATGTTTGTTATACACATATAGAATACACTGTGCCACACAATATACAGTATACCGCTACACTGTATAGTCTTGTGGTGGCGGACAGAAAATAATCTGGAAGTGCCCCTCCCGAGACCAGGCTCTGGATCCTCCACTAACTCTGTGGCTGAGGATCTTCTAAATAACCCTCAGCCCTCAACTCCATGGATGCCAAGAGTTCCTGTTAAGACTGTTCCGGGGTTTAAGGGAGCTAGGAGAAATGTGAAGGCTTTAAGTGAAGAAGATAATGAGACTGTGGGCTCAGGAAAGCCTAAGATGTATAATTATGGACTAAACAAAGGACCCATAAAATATAATGAGTTGGGACACATTCCAGTGAACTGTCCTATAACTACTGAACCTATGCAATGTGATGTCGCCTTTATGAAAAAAAAACGCATGTACTGTATATGTTTGCGCAAATGGTGTGTACTGCTGCAGGTTCAGACAGCACAGAAAAACATTTGTGTGAATTGAAAGTGAATGATCGAAGTGTGACTGCACTGCTAGACTTAGGAAGTGTAGGAACCCTGGTGAAAGCAGGCCTTATGGGTCCCCCTGACAGTCACACATGTTCACTGAGACTGGTGTGCATGGGGATACATGTGAATACCAGGCAACTGGTATCTTTAGAAACAGCCTGTGGTCGGCACTGCAGCCTCTTTATAGGATTCCTATGCTGCTGCGCTCACGTGTCATTCCCTGGCGGTGCTCTGCATCTCAAACTCAAAGTCCACTTATGATGTAAAAGGAAGGCAATAATTGCGGCACTCACAGGATTCTTTTGCATTCTCTTTATTTTTCTTTAAAACATAGACGCTGGTGCGGGCACTCACTCCGTTACAGGCGACGTCCGTTTCACACTCAACTTCGTCAGGCCTCCCACGTGATGACGTCAGGCGTGCACCTCCTCTTATGCTACGCCTGGCGTCATCACTAGGACAACGATAACAAATATTCATTTAAAAACAAAGCATCTTTATACAACTTATTAAATGAACACTGCTAAATCGTTCATGTCATTGAGACCCAAAGGTCCCATTGCATTTGTTTTTATAATCCAAGAGGCTTCTTTTTGAAGTAATACACAATGCCTATCTCCTCCATTTTTCAAGACCTACTACTTCTATACCTGCACATGTGAGGATGTTCCTGTCCCCCCCATGTGTCTTTTTTACATGCTCTATTAATCTAGGTGACCCTATCCCTTTCTCAAAACTACTATTTTTTCAAAATATATGCGACAGTAGTGATTAGATTATATATATTTTCTATTTTATATATATATATGTAAATTTTTTTTTTTTTTTTTATTTTTTTTTTGTTTTAAACTACATGCCTCCATGTATATGTAATACCCTTTATAAATTTTATGTGTACATATTTTTATTGATCATTTTCCCGTCTGATATATACATGTCTTTATATACATATACGTATTTTCTATCATTTTATATTTATTTTTATACTATTACTTCCCTATTGACGGATACATCTGTATTATGTCTTTCCATATATTTGCTTCTCCCCCCTTATTTTAACCTTACCTTTTAGACTTGATAAAGGGGTCCCTAGTACCCCGAAACGCGTTGTCTATGAATAAAGCAAAAAAATAGCTGATACCCTAATACTGTCTACGATCGGTTGTGTGAGTGCGCCGTTTAAGGTCCATACGTTGGACGTAAAGTTCACCGTCTCGTTTCTTCTACCGTTACCCGAGCGGCAGGGTGGCTCCTGCCCAAGGCGACCGGACGAATCTAGGCTGCACCAACCGTTGAAATTCCCTGTTATTCAGTCTTCCCTGCGGTTGCACCCAAACTGGTGCAACCCCAATAGGTGAGCATAATACATCCTATAGTAGATTTTTTCTGTTTTGAACATACTCACCCTATGAGCGCCTTTCTCTATTTTAATCGCCATCACTTGCTGTATGTCCCTGAGCTTCTCAGGTTAAGAGTTTTTAAGTAACTCTGAGATACGGCGGCTCTAGGTATTATTCTCTGGTGAATTCAACACACAAAAATACGCCGATGGAATACAGTCAACATCGCCTCTCCGAACGGCGGAAACTTACACACATCTGGACGTCAAAGGAGGCAGACACTCTCATTGGAAATGGACCCGAAAAAGACACGTCTCTACAACAAGCAATCGGAACAAAGGAACTGGCGAATCTTTTCTTTAAACTTGAATCCTCTCTTGAAGACGAGATCCAGCACCATCTGGACCTGATATTACTCAGGACCTATCTTAGAGAATCTCTGGTTCCCCGTGGCCTGCGCTGGAAACTAGAGAGCCCTTTTAAAAATGATCATGACTTCACTCGCGAATGGGACAATTATATGCTGAATTGCGCCAGGGGTCTGATGGAACGCCTCTGTAATAAACGAGAATCCTTATGCCAACAGCTGAAGGAGCAAATACAACAACAAAGTAACCATCTAACCACGTTCAGTACACATACAGAATATATAAAGTATGATAGACTGATTACAGGCCGACTTCTCCAATTAGAGAGAGAAATCATCAACAAAAAAACTAGCAAACTCTCAAGGGACAGATCAGACTTCTGTAATGACAATATCAAATTCTGGCTTAAAAATAAGACAAACCCTCAAACCACAGACACTAAGATCAATAGCGATATAAGCAAGAATACAAACAGTCACTCGATAATCCTAGAGAGGAAATCGCAAGTAGTCCCCCCATCTGGGAACACCAATATTCAGACGCCCCAGGTGGAACCATCCACTAACAAGATTCGAACATACACAAGGTACCGTAGCAAATATTCGAAATATCAACCAGATAAACACCCATCTAGGGGGATCCCGCCCTCTCGTAATCGCCATTACTCCAATACGGCACAGACACACACCACACCTTATCCTTCTCATGCTCGCATACAACAACAACCCATTACACATAGATACCCACAGACATCAGTACACACCATGAAGAAAATAGCCAAATCACCCGAAACTCCCATCATCAACAAGGCAGTTAGATTACCCAAGACCTCACAATCTACTTGTACCTTACCCTCATCCGACCTACCCGTGTGGTTCACCCCCCCATCAATTCCGCCATTACCGGTACCCTCCTTTCCGTTAACCCCAACCTTGGATCTCCCCCAAGGCTGCCCCCTAAATCTACCCCCCACATCATTTCCATCACTGTCCACATCATCGAATCCCGAAGAGCCTGAACAATCCCTTTTGGAAGACTCCCTTATTACTCTGCATAATACAAGTCATTTAGGTGACATACAAACCTCTCCCCACCATACTGCTAACCGATCACTTTCTTTTTTATCGCTACCCGGGGCATTGACCCCGGAAGCAACGTATGTCCTCAAACAACCATCAGGCAGGTCAAAGATGATACCAGATTTCTTCAAGCCGAAGATCGATCCCCCCCCAAAGGGGCTAAAAAGAAAAAATACAGGAGAGGAAGAAGAGGAGGAACACGAACCCGCGGGACCGGAAAACAAAACGGATGCAGAAGAACCGAAACAGAACACGCACAGCCTGAAGAGGAACAAAACCTCACTACTGTAAAAATATTTAATCTCTCTGACTTTAGCCTCTCTACACCACAAATGTCAGTTCTCCAGAGGGGCCTATCCTTTTGTCCGGCAGAAAGGTACAATGACTTTGACCTCTTTGTGGATTTGAATACATTCATTAGGAACGTTACACTCCAAAGGCATTTTGCCATTCAATCTAAATTACCCAAGACAAAAAAAGAAGAGGATCTCTCGGTTGATACAAGAATAATAAATACTCCCCATACTGATCTGAAACCCAAATCCACGTTTAATCCGACATACCACAGAGGAAATCACATTAACACCTTTTATTCCTTGGTGTCTAAAGAGTCAAGAAACATCAACAAGACCACCAAGGCCAAGAACAACCTGATGAAAGATGAAAAAGATGCACTAAAGGAACTAAGCAATAACGACCTACTTGTGATCAGGAGCGCAGATAAGGGAGGTGGTATAGTTCTACAAAATAAAAATTATTATATAAAGGAAGCGAGAAATATACTGAACGACCCTCTGTATTATGAATCCCTGTCACATAACCCAGTTGCAGAGGACCAAAAGAAGTTGAATGCCCTATTGAAACAGGCGGAAGAAAATAAAATCATCACTAAAAAAGAAAAGGAGTACATAACAGTCGAACATCCAAACACAGCACTCTTTTACCATCTACCGAAGATTCACAAAAACAGTAAGAACCCTCCAGGTCGACCGATCATTTCAGGAATAAACTCGCTCACCAGCAACCTCTCCCATTATGTAGACCTCTTCCTGCAAAGCCACGTTACAAACCTCCCCTCTTATTTAAGAGATTCCACACAATTAATTAGCTCCCTCAAAAGCATCACTTGGGAATCCCAATATAGTTGGCTTACATTGGATGTCGCAGCCCTCTACACAAATATTCCACACACAGCAGGCATTGAAACAGCAAAACGCTTCCTGGAAATGGATGACCGTCTCTCCGATAAACACAGGAAATTCATACTGGATGCGATTCATTTCATCCTTACACATAACATCTTTACTTTTGAAGGAAAGATCTATAGACAGTGAAACGGAACCGCAATGGGGACGCGTTTCGCGCCAAGCTTCGCCAACTTATACATGGGCTGTTTCGAAGAAGAATTCATTTATTCCAGTCACAATTGGAGGAACAATATTGTTTTTTACAAACGATATATTGATGACCTCATTGTGATTTGGAACGGCCCCAAAGAAGAAGCTCAGGCATTTATCAGCTATCTTAATACAAACAGATGGAACCTTACATTCACCTCCAATCTGTCAACCACGTCTATAGAATATTTAGACCTGATCCTTTATTCAGAGGACAAGACCATCAAGTCAAAAACATACTTCAAACAGGTTGACGGAAATAGCTACCTGGATTATAGAAGTGCCCACTATAAGAAGTGGAAAGACAATATCCCGTTCAGCCAATTCAAGCGCATCAGAAGGAATTGTACGGATGAGGATGATTTCCTCTCCCAAAGTAAAATATTGAAGTCTAGGTTTACTAAGAAAAAATATCCAGAAAGAATTATACAGAATGCGTTTATGCGGGCAAAAAATCAAAGCCAGGAAGAATGCCTGAATACAAAAAAGAAAAACGAGCAAACCGAAACAACCAAAAGGGCGGACTACAAGACAGCTTTTATCACGACCTTCAACCCCAACCATGCAGCTCTGAGAGCCATTCTATCGAAACATTGGCACATCTTGAAAGATGACCCATATCTGAAAGACCTGATACCATCAAAACCACGCATCACCTTCAGGAGAGCAAAAACTCTGAAGAACATACTCGCACCGAGTAAACTCAAGAAGAAAAAGAACATCAACACAATTTCAGCCGGGTTAACGTGCCAGCTGAAATTTAAAGGCAGCTATAAGTGCAATCACAAACTGTGCAAATGCTGCGACAGTATTTCAAACCGTGTCCAGACCTTCAAGAGTAATGTAACGGGAGAGGAACACCCGATCAAAAGCCTCATGAACTGCTCATCAACCTATGTCATATATCTGATAGAATGTGAATATGGGCTACAATATATAGGCCGTACCATCCAGACACTGAGAGAAAGATTGAACAAACACCGATGGAATATCTCGCGAGGCTACCTCCAACATAGCGTGTCCCGCCATTTTCTCACTACTCATAACAAAGATGCTTCAAAACTAATAATAACACCAATTGAGACCATTTTGGAAACAGCATCCGATAAATTCAGGACATTACAAAAGAGAGAAATGTATTGGATTTTCAAACTCCAAACTCTGGAACCGTACGGACTCAACGAGTCCTTGGAGAGCAAATGCTTCTAATTGGCGCGACTTACACTATACCATCCCGTATATCCCAGTGCCTCCCCCCCCCCCACTATATTTATCCCCCTCATTCAGTCCAAACATCTCTTCACATGTATCTATATATAATTGGCGCGACTTACATTATACTATCCCGTATATCCCAGTGCCCCCCATTATATCTATCCCCCTCATTTAGTTCCAACATTTCTTCACATGTATCTTTCCGGTTCATCCTCTTGTTCCCATGTCACATTGTGTCCCCCTTCCCCCTCCTTCCTTCTATTCAACACTCAGTGAGTTTAATTATATGCCATCCCCAGCCCACCCATCATACACCTACATCAATATCCATTTTTTCCCTGCAGGGTATGTATCCCTGTAATTCCTTTCCTTCACTCCCCCTTGCCAATAACCTGCCTTGCTCAAATAACCCCACAGCCACCACGATCGACTTAATATCAGACTTGCTTTCATACACACGTCCCCACCTCAGCTTCAGTTTTTTAATTGACACCATCCGTACCCCGATCCCTCTCTCTGCCCGCTCTGTTCTATCACCCATTCATCTCTCCGTGCGCCGCTGATAACTCCGCCCCCGACTCTGCCCCGACTCCGCCCCCGGCTCCGCCCCCCACGGACGCACCTCCAATGAAGGAAGTCAGGCCCTCCCATACAAGCGCAGCCACCTCTTAACCCCCAGCAGTGCGCGCGCCACAGCAGGTCAGCGTCCTCCTCGTGCTTCCCGGATTCAGCAGCAGCACCGCTCTGCTGATCCGATCCAGGTATGTTAATACTTCTACATCAAGAGTCCATTATTCCTTTTGCTAGTAACCCTATTTTCCACAACAGTCTTTAGAACATACACTTAGACCTTCCAGCCATATTCTGCTCCTAATTTGAGAGAACATATATATATATTCCTACCTTGGTCCTTGTGGTTAATGGCCTAGCACAATATAGTGGCCTTCACTTAAACAGTGGACATTCATTCACTGCTGTTTTTTTCTCAAAACTACTATTTTTTCAAAATATATGCGACAGTAGTGATTAGATTATATATATTTTCTATTTTATATATATATATATGTAAATTTTTTTTTTTTTTTGTTTGTTTTTTTTTTTTTAAACTACATGCCTCCATGTATATGTAATACCCTTTATAAATTTTATGTGTACATATTTTTATTGATCATTTTCCCGTCTGATATATACATGTCTTTATATACATATACGTATTTTCTATCATTTTATATTTATTTTTATACTATTACTTCCCTATTGACGGATACATCTGTATTATGTCTTTCCATATATTTGCTTCTCCCCCCTTATTTTAACCTTACCTTTTAGACTTGATAAAGGGGTCCCTAGTACCCCGAAACGCGTTGTCTATGAATAAAGCAAAAAAATAGCTGATACCCTAATACTGTCTACGATCGGTTGTGTGAGTGCGCCGTTTAAGGTCCATACGTTGGACGTAAAGTTCACCGTCTCGTTTCTTCTACCGTTACCCGAGCGGCAGGGTGGCTCCTGCCCAAGGCGACCGGACGAATCTAGGCTGCACCAACCGTTGAAATTCCCTGTTATTCAGTCTTCCTTGCGGTTGCACCCAAACTGGTGCAACCCCAATAGGTGAGCATAATACATCCTATAGTAGATTTTTTCTGTTTTGAACATACTCACCCTATGAGCGCCTTTCTCTATTTTAATCGCCATCACTTGCTATCTCACATATAGGCACCTTATGGTTTTTCCTTGTAAAATCTCCCACATGGGCAAAATATAACATAAACCACATACTGTGCTTTGCATGAAATAAACTGCTTCACTATATGTTACACTCCTCCTATATTTAAATATTTCGATCTAATCATAAGCCTACAAGCTGAACATTGTCAACACTTATAATTTCCTTGTGGAATTCAGTTTTCTGACCAAGTCTCTATTTTATTCTCAAACCTATCTTGTCTTTAATGGTCTTACTTCTTCTAAAACTAATGGGGGGGGGGGGGATTTTTTGTTTTCTCTTTTAGATCTTCGTCATATGCCAATATACAGTATGCCAGTTATTCAGAATAACTTTCTTTATAATTGAGGCCATAGGTGTATATTTAAAGGAAAAACACTCCTCTCCCCTTCTCTTTTTCCTGTCTATAATCACTCCTACCCCTACGTCCTTGTTCTCTTCTTTCCATCGCTCTCACAAATTAATTGTCTATTATTTTCTTGGGGTAACCCCTCTCTCATAGACTTCTCTTCAGTTCCTTAGATTGTTCAATGAAGTCTACGTCCTTACTTGCTATTCTTTTTAACCTTGTAAATTGCCCGTGTGGTACAGCATTTATTTACATGAGGGGGTGGGAGCTCCTGAAGTGCAAGAGGGAATTTGTGGCAGTCGATTTTCTATACACTTTGGTGACTAATGTCCCTTCTTGTACACTAACCTTCACATCTAAAAATTCCAATTCCCTTGGATCTATTTTGCTAGTGAATCTCATATTCATACTGTTCTTTAGTGTTCAAGTAGTCCACAAATTCCTCAAATTGCACTTCAGTTCCTGTCCACACTATAAAGACATCATCAATAAATCTTAAAAAAAAAAGTTTGAGATTTTTCACAAACATATTCTTGCTGGTGAACACATACTCGTCCTCAAAGGTTGCTAAGAACAGGTTTGCAAAAGTACAGGAGACTGGTGTCCCCATTGCTGTTCCCGTTTTTTGGTAGTACCAATTACCATCGAACAAGAAGGCATTGTGTATCAACACAAACTCTAGAGCTTCTCTCACAAACTCAATATATTCTTCACTTTTTTTCTGACATTCCAAGATCTTACTGACTGCCTGAACCCCCAATTCCTGTGGTATCCTTGTATACAAACTTTACACATCTATTGACACTAAAAGGTCCCCTTCTTGTCACTGTATATCTCTAATGGCTCTCAAAAAGTCATTAGTATCTCTCAAATATGAAGATATCCCATTTAGAAGTGGACGAGTAGCCAATGTACATACTGTGACAGGGGTTCAGTAATTGACCCTATTCCTAACACTATTGGGCACCCAGTTGGATTTTCCACCGATTTACATTACAGACCAAAAGTTTGGACACACCTTCTCATTCAAAGAGTTTTGTTTATTTTCATGACTATGAAAATTGTAGATTCACACTGAAGGCATCAAAACTATGAATTAACACATGTGGAATTATATACATAACAAAAAAATTGTCACCTTTTGCTTTGATTACTGCTTTGCACACTCTTGGTATTCTCTTGATGAGCTTCAAGAGGTAGTCATCTGAAATGGTCTTCCAACAGTCCTGAAGGAGTTCCCAGAGATGCTTAGCACTTGTTGGCCCTTTTGCCTTCACTCTGCGGTCCAGCTCACCCCCAACCATCTCGATTGGGTTCAGGTCCGGTGACTGTGGAGGCCAGGTCATCTGGCGCAGCACCCCATCACTCTCCTTTATGGTCAAATAGCCCTTACACAGCCTGGAGGTGTGTTTGGGGTCATTGTCCTGTTGAAAAATAAATGATGGTCCAACTAAACACAAACCGGATAGAATAGCATGCCGCTGCAAGATGCTGTGGTAGCCATGCTGGTTCAGTATGCCTTCAATTTTGAATAAATCCCCAACAGTGTCACCAGCAAAGCACCCCCACACCATCACACCTCCTCCTCCATGCTTCACGGTGGGAACCAGGCATGTAGAGTCCATCCATTCACCTTTTCTGCGTCGCACAAAGACACGGTGGTTGGAACTAAAGATCTCATATTTGGACTCATCAGACCAAAGCACAGATTTCCACTGGTCTAATGTCCATTCCTTGTGTTCTTTAGCCCAAACAAGTCTCTTCTGCTTGTTGCCTGTCCTTAGCAGTGGTTTCCTAGCAGATATTCTACCATGAAGGCCTGATTCACACAGTCTCCTCTTAAAGAGGACCTTTCACTACTCTACAAATGAAAAACTAACTATACCTGTGGGCAGAGCGGCGCCCAGGGGTCCCCCTGCACTTACTACTAAGTCTGGGCGCCGCTCCGTTCGCCCGGTATAGCCTCCGGTGTCTGCGCTCCCTCTGACTGATTTCTTGTAGGAGGCGTGTCCCTTGCTGCACTGCTGGCCAATCGCAGCGCACAGCTCATAGCCAGGCTATGAGCTGTGCGCTGCGATTGGCCAGCAGTGCAGCAAGGGACACGCCTCCTACAAGAAATCAGTCAGAGGGAGCGCAGACACCGGAGCCTATACCGGGCGAACGGAGCGGCGCCCAGACTTAGTAGTAAGTGCAGGGGGACCCCTGGGCGCCGCTCTGCCCACAGGTATAGTTAGTTTTTCGTTTGTAGAGTAGTGAAAGGTCCTCTTTAACAGTTGTTCTAGAGATGTGTCTGCTGCTAGAACTCTGCGTGGCATTGAACTGGTCTCTAATCTGAGCTGCTGTTAACCTGCGATTTCTGAGGCTGGTGACTCGGATGAACTTATCTTCCGCAGCAGAGGTGACTCTTGGTCTTCCTTTCCTGGGGCGGTCCGCATGTGAGCCAGTTTCTTTGTAGCGCTTGATGGTTTTTGTGACTGCACTTGGGGACACTTTCAAAGTTTTCACAATTTTTCGGACTGACTGACCTTCATTTGTTAAAGTAATGATGGCCACTCGTTTTTCTTTACTTAGCTGCTTTTTTCTTGCCATAATACAAATTCTAACAGTCTATTCAGTAGGACTATCAGCTGTGTATCCACCTGACTTCTCCACAACGCAACTGATGGTCCCAACCCCATTTATAAGGCAAGAAATCCCACTTATTAAACCTGACAGGGCACATCTGTGAAGAGAAAACCATTTCAGGTGACTACCTCTTGAAGCTCATCAAGAGAATGCCAAGAGTGTGCAAAGCAGTAATCAAAGCAAAAGGTGGCTACTTTGAAGAACCTAGAATATGACATATTTTCCATTGTTTCACACTTTTTTGTTAGGTATATAATTCCACATGTGTTAATTCATAGTTTTGATCCCTTCAGTGTGAATCTACAATTTTCATAGTCATGAAAATAAAGAAAACTCTTTGAATGAGAAGGTGTGTCCAAACTTTTGGTCTGTACTGTATGTACCTTAGGTACAAAGTACCACCAGACAACCCTTGCTTATATTACAACTCCCTATGGGTGAGTGTTTTATATAGTTGTATTAGTCCTAGCACTACTGCATGAGGTTATTCTTGGGAGAGATTTTCCATATTTTTAGAAATTATGGGAGTCCAAGTTGGAAACAAAAAGAGGTGCACTGCCGATATTGACAGCTAGATAAGATAGATGGGGTAACTAGAACGTCAGGGTATGTCTGACCTAGACATTAGGAAAGACTACTTTCAAATTGAGCAAATTAAGGACCCTACCCTTATGCTAGCCAGAGAGCATATAAAAGTGGTAAATGGGAATCCTGTGAAGTTTGGTTCTAGGCTTGTTTTTCCCTACACATGGTCCGTGGTAACGGAATCCATAACTCAATTTACCTTTTACCAGTAAACGAAGCGTGAAGGAATTTTAAAATATGAAATTCGCTCATCTCTAGCAGTGATTGATAATTTGAGGAAGGCAGGGTTGACCGTGAACCCAAATTGCCAAGATTGAAGCCATACAGAACTGGCCCAGCCTGTAAATAAGAAACAAGTGAAGGCATTTCTGGGGATTACTGATAAAGTAGAACTATGAAGCAGAGGAGGCGTTTCAGACTCTAAAACAGGCTCTTTTGTTCTCAACCAGTACTGATGACCCCTGATAATTTGTGGTACACACAGATGCTTCTAACTCAGAAATAAGGGCAGTGTTGTCACACAATATTAATGGAGAGGAACATCCCGTGCTTTGCTTAAATGGAAAACTAAATAAGCATGAGAAGAACTATGCTTAGGAGTGTTTGGCCATCAAGTGGGCTTTAGAATCCCTGAAATATTACTTGTTGGGTCGAAAGTTTTGTTTAGTCACTGATCTTGCCCCTCTTAAGTGGATGAACCTGAACAGAGAAAAAAAATAGCAGAGTGACAAGATGGTTGGAAGGGAGGTATATTTCTCCAAGATTTCTCTCCTATGTGAAGTAGCAGGTGGAAGACTCTCACCCGTGAGATAATGAATGAAGCAGCATAGATGGTGGGGATATAACAGGGCCAGGAGGTCAGTCAGTCTCTCTCTGCCTGGGGACACAGAAAGTCTGTCTGTGTCAGTGAGTCAAACGTGAGTAAAAGGTTGCTGAAAGCCTTGTTTTCTGAGCTGACAGGGAGAAGCCCTCCGGCCGGTAGACAGGGACGGTATATCTATAGTAAGTGCTGGACAGGCTAGGTTTTCTTTTGCTGTTTTGTTATTTTTATTTGCAACCTTATCAACCTGGCTACAAGTCAGCTTAAAACGTATTCCTCTGTGTTTAATCTGAAATGGATGAAACAGACAAGTGTCCTTTGACCCCAGCAAAGGCGATCCTGAGCAACTACAGTACCCTGAAAGATTATTAAAATTAGGGTTATTCACTTTAGAAAAAAGACGACTGAGGGGAGATCTAATTACTATGTATAAATATATCAGGGGTGAGTACAGAGATCTCTCCCATCATCTATTTATCCCCAGGACTGTGACGAGGGGACATCCTCTGCGTCTGGAGGAAAGAAGGTTTGTACACAAACATAGAAAAGGATTCTTTACGGTAAGAGCAGTGAGACTATGGAACTCTCTGCCTGAGGAGGTGGTGATGGTGAGTACAATAAAGGAATTCAAGAGGGGCCTGGATGTATTTCTGGAGTGTAATAATATTACAGGCTATAGCTACTAGAGAGGGGTCGTTGATCCAGGGAGTTATTCTGATTGCCTGATTGGAGTCGGGAAGGAATTTTTTATTCCCCTAAAGTGAGGAAAATTGGCTTCTACCTCACAGTTTTTTTTTTTTTGCCTTCCTCTGGATCAACTTGCAGGATAACAGGCCGAACTGGATGGACAAGTGTCCTTTTTCGGCCTTATGTACTATGTTACTATGTTACACCCTGTATTGTGACATCACTGTATTGTTGTACCCCTACAGATGTAGTAGAGTTAACACACATGCTTTATGAGACATGCTATCTAAACTAAATGCATTAAGCAAACACTTTCAATAGCTTTTCAATGGCTTTTGTTTCAAAATAACGCAATGAGTTAAGAAATTTCAGTTTAGTTTGTGTGTTAACCCTGCTACATCTGTATATCATGACATCACTGTTTTTGCATCCTTGTACTGTGACATCACTGTGTTTTTGTATCCTTGTACTGTGACATCACTGTGTTTTTGCATCCCTGCACTGTGACATCACTGTGTTTTTGTATCCTTGTACTGTGACATCACTGTGTTTTTGTATCCTTGTACTGTGACATCACTGTGTTTTTGTATCCTTGTACTGTGACATCACTGTATTTTTGTATCCTTGTACTGTGACATCACTGTTTGTCTATCCCTGTACCATACCGTCACTGTGTTTTTGTTTCTCTGTACTTACAGTTCCGTGTTATGTTTATTATGACATCACTGTTTTTATATCCCTATACCATGACATCACTGTGCTTTTTTTGGGCAGTACGGTTACAACACTGTGCTATTTATACTGGGATATCACTGGGTGTTTATACCTGTACAGTGGCATCACAGTGTGCCTTTTGCCTATGCATTAGGGAAACCAAATAATCAAAGCTGTTCTTGTTTCAAACCTGCTGCCTAAAGGGGTTTTCCCACTGTTTATACTGATGACCTATCCTCATAATAGGCCATCTGTATGAGATAGGTGTGGGCCAACACCCAGGACCCCTGCAGCCTCCTCACAACTTACCATGCACAGCACCATACATTGTATAGCAGCTGTGCCTCTGCCACGTGACTGGTAAACATGATGTCACTGGCATAGGGTAAGCTGCGAGAAAGCCACGTGCTGTGAGCTCCTGGGCCTTATTAAACAGCTGATCGGTGGGGGTCCCGGGTGTCGGACCACCACTGATCAGATAGTGATGACCTATCTTGAGGATAGGTCATCTGTATAAAACAGTTGGAAAACCCCTTTAAGGTGGTCATGGTGAATCGGAACCCTATTAAAAGTTTTGCTATTTGTCCTTATGGTTATAAAACTTATGGTAATAATTGCTTATGGTAATAATTGGATATAAAACAATTTATTTTTGCACAAAAGTATTTTACATCATATAACTGGGATAAAGGAAACAGCTCTCAATGCCATAAAGAAATATGAAGAGTTTGATCTGCACACGATGTTAGAAATGCCAGGTCAAACCGTACCTAATTAAAGATTTAGAGGGGAGAAATGACTTTCAACCAAGTAATAAAATATAATAAACTTTACAGCAAAAGAAAAGAAGGTCATGTAAGAGAGAAAGATTAAGAGAGTAAAGTGTGGAAAGAATGTAGGAGTTAGTGGAAAAGAGTAAGGGCCCTTTACGTGCGTGAGGATCAAGACCGTTCACAATTATTGAAAATGGAAGCACAATGCATGTTCCGAATAAAAGGTCAATGTAAAGGCACCACTGACCACCTGACAAAATGCTCAATTGTCAGGTGATCACATCTTTCATACAGCACCTAAAATGCTACGTGTAAACAAAGGATGTGCTGCCAACAATATGCAAAGTGAACGGGGGGAAGAACAATTGTAATAACGATCATTCACCCCCAATTCATTTTGATTAAACTTATGTGAAAGTGTCTGATTAAAGGGGTTATCCCATAACTAATGTAAAAAATGAAAATCAGACATCACATAGTACATGCTAATCTCTTTCTAAGAAAGCTAGAACCAGTCCTGTACCTCACATGGATCCAGAGATCTCCCCATTCATTGCTCTGCAAGATGCTGCAGCTCAGGGGGCGTGTCCATGCTCTGCCTATCACAGCTCAGGAGGCAGATGAAGGATAAAACTGAGCATGTGCGGCCAAAGAAAAGAGAAATAAGAAAGGTCAAAGAAATAAGAAAAAGAACAAACAGCAGGTGGCGCTATACAGATATATTTTATTGAATAGCTCAGCGGCTGGGCAAAATTTTTAATTTCATACAATTACAAAAGGACTCAGATTTAGATGCTTGTTTGAAAACTGTAGAACATTTGTGGGACAACCCTTTTAACTGGAATATCGTTGATCGAAATTTATGGTATCTGTGTACAGCTTCTGCTGACTGTACAGTAAGTTAACTCAGCAAAATTCTCAAATAAAAATTATGTTTATATGAAAGACTAGAGAGTGAGGCTGAATTGTAGGACCACCTATTAGCTACTGAGCACAGGAATAATAGGCCAGTAGTCTGGATACGACCACACCAGGGAGCCCAGATACTAAGGAATTTTTGGTGCTTAACCTGAAAGATAGTTATCATTTATCAATTTATTTTTTTGGCCTGGGGGCTGCATCGTCACATTACTCTATTTCAAGGGACTGAAAAAAAAAAAAAAGTTAATCAGCGCTCATTTGCATCAGTCTATTACACAGGGTGATTCCAAGTGAATGGGGAGGAATGATCACTACCACTGTCATTCCTCCCTCATTCACTTCTATTGATTACCTGTAGCACAGTCCTGATTACACAGGAGATGTGCTGACTTAAATTGTTCATCTTTCTTCCTGATAAAATATACAAATCAGCCGACAAATGAATGATGCTTTGTTTATCGGCTGATCAGCAGCACGATTATACCGGCCAGATATCAGAGCGTACGTATGAAGACTTGGTCCCAGTAATTGTCCCGATAATCATGCAGTGCAATAGGAACTAAGAGATTTCCTGGTAAAAAATGATTTTTAACACATTCCCGCAGCATGGCCCTGAAACAGAAGACTTATACTTTCCTGCTCCACGCTGCCCCCACTGCCTCCATCTTCCGGTCCCTGCGCTGTTTACATCTGGCTGGCTATGGGCATAGTCACTTGCACCTCTCCAGCCAATGACTGGTTTCAGTGGTAATGTGGCCACAAGCAGCATTTCACCGCTGAAGTCAGTCATTTGCTAGAGAGCTGCTCCGGGACCAGAAGAGGGAGACAGCGAGAGCTGCACGGAGCAGGAAAGTAGGAATCTTCTGTTTCAGGGACCATGCTACAGGAACCCGTTAAAGAGGTGACATTTTCTTCCTGCTTCCTGTCCACAAATAAATGCTTTGCTTTACTGCAGAGGACGGCGCTCACTGGTTATTACCACCTCCTGCACCCCCCTGTATGTGCCCTGCAATAACCAGTAAGCACTTTCCCTGCTCATGCACACGAACATTGTTTTGGTCTGCATTCAATTCGCATTGTTTGCGGATCAGAGGCAGATCCATTCACTTCAGTGGGGTCGCATGAGATGTAGACAGAGCTCCGCAAAATGCAGAACACACATGACTGGTATCCGTGTTTTGCAGACCACTAAACACGGTACGGTCATGTGCATGAGGCCTTACTAGCGGGGAAAGCACTTATTTGGTTAACCCTTTAACCCTGAAAAAGCCTTAATGACCAGTCACTTTTTTGTGATTTAGCGCACATGGTTCAAACACTTGACACAGGGCATTTTAATATATTTTTTAGTTTTATTAAGTGGAAAACAAAAAATTTTTTAAGTTATTTTTATTCAAACTGTAGCTCATTCTTTACATATGCAAATTATTATAATTAGTTCCCTATTTTGTGTTGGATCGTTTTATTACATAATATGTATAGTTTCATGTGAATGGGGTGATAATTGTGATGGTTTTGGTTGGTGTGGCAGTTTCTTTATGTATTTTATTATTTTTTCTTTTTTTAACTTATTTTTCAAATAGATTTCTGCTACAAAAAGACCTTTGGGGGCACTGACTTTTATTTTGGACATTTTTCTTTTTTTCCCTTTTATTTGTATTTTATTTATTTTGTATTTTTTTAAATCACTTTATTACTTATTTTAAAAATTTAATTTTGCCACATATGTCCCCAAGAGGTCATAAAAAGGCCATTATGAGATACTCTTTTATTTTTCACCTTTTTATTTTTTTTATTTTATTTGTATTTTATTATATATTTTATTGCATTGTATTTTTTTTTTTTTTTTATAATTTAACCATTTTTTTAATACTTTAACTTTTTTTCACATAATTTGTCCCCAAGAGGTCACTTAAAGACTTTATTTTTCATTTTGCACTTTTTCCTTTTTATTTGATTGTTTTGAAATATAATTTTTTTTTTTTAACTTTTTATTAATGTGTATATATATTTGCAACATAATTTGTCCCCAAAAGGTCCATGAAAGACCTTTGGGGACACAGACTTTTTTTTTTTTTCCAAAGGAGCCCCAGTTACAGGGGAAACAAACCTGCTGGTGGGGCTTTGTACAGGGCAGAGCTGATCCGGGTCTACTGACCCTGCAGCTCTGCATTGCTCTGCCCCCAAGATACCCGGCGATTACGTGATTGCCGGCTCCACACTGCAGAACGCTCCTTGAGGAGAAGGCAGGAGCGCTGATAAACTGCGTCTGCCTTCTCCTCGGCTCCCCTGCTCTCACTGACCTCTGGGACCCGTCCTGGATGTCAGTCCAGGAACTGTCATCTATCGCCGTGTGGTGCTCCGGGCAGAAACACAGCTGATCGCACGATCAGCTGTGTTTCTGCCTAGCAGGACGGGGGCCGCAAACTATAGCTCTGGGGCCTCATGCGGCCCACGGGCCATGGGTTGTGCACCCCTGCCCTAGGGAGACATTTCTTGACTTCCAAGATGTCTGGCATATGTGAAGATCCACAGTGTACATTGGGCAGCTCCACCATAACTCCTTGGGTTGGCACATTGGGGTGTCATTTACTTAGCCCAGCATTTCACACAACAGTCTTGCTAAAAACCCAGCCGGAATAATATCTGAACAATTTATTAATAGGTCCACGACTCTTAATATATAATACATTTGTTGCATCTTCCGCTGTCCATGTGACCCTTTTATGAATGAAGATAAGGATTGCTACATCTGTAGGTAGGTGAAGGAAAACCAAATTTGACAAGAACATATACACTACGTGCAGAATTATTAGGCAAATGAGTATTTTGACCACATCATCCTCTTTATGCATGTTGTCTTACTCCAAGCTGTATAGGCTCGAAAGCCTACTACCAATTAAGCATATTAGGTGATGTGCATCTCTGTAATGAGAACGGGTGTGGTCTAATGACATCAACACCCTATATCAGGTGTGCATAATTATTAGGCAACTTCCTTTCCTTTGGCAAAATGGGTCAAAAGAAGGACTGGACAGGCTCAGAAAAGTCAAAAATAGTGAGATATCTTGCAGAGGGATGCAGCACTCTTAAAATTGCAAAGCTTCTGAAGCGTGATCATCGAACAATCAAGCGTTTTATTCAAAATAGTCAACAGGGTCGCAAGAAGCGTGTGGAAAAACCAAGGCGCAAAATAACTGCCCATGAACTGAGAAAAGTCAAGCGTGCAGCTGTCAAGATGCCACTTGCCACCAGTTTGGCCATATTTCAGAGCTGCAACATCACTGGAGTGCCCAAAAGCACAAGGTGTGCAATACTCAGAGACATGGCCAAGGTAAGAAAGGCTGAAAGACGACCACCACTGAACAAGACACACAAGCTGAAACGTCAAGACTGGGCCAAGAAATATCTCAAGACTGATTTTTCTAAGGTTTTATGGACTGATGAAATGAGAGTGAGTCTTGATGGGCCAGATGGCTGGATTGGTAAAGGGCAGAGAGCTCCAGTCCGACTCAGACGCCAGCAAGGTGGAGGTGGAGTACTGGTTTGGGCTGGTATCATCAAAGATGAGCTTGTGGGGCCTTTTTGGGTTGAGGATGGAGTCAAGCTCAACTCCCAGTCCTACTGCCAGTTTCTGGAAGACACCTTCTTCAAGCAGTGGTACAGGAAGAAGTCTGCAAGGTAAGAAAAACATGATTTTCATGCAGGACAATGCTCCATCACACGCGTCCAAGTACTCCACAACGTGGCTGGCAAGAAAGGGTATAAAAGAAGAAAATCTAATGACATGGCCTCCTTGTTCACCTGATCTTAACCCCATTGAGAACCTGTGGTCCATCATAAAATGTGAGATTTACAAGGAGGGAAAACAGTACACCTCTCTGAACAGTGTCTAAGAGGCTGTGGTTGCTGCTGCACACAATGTTGATGGTGAACAGATCAAAACACTGACAGAATCCATGGATGGCAGGCTTTTGAGTGTCCTTGCAAAGAAAGGTGGCTATATTGGTCACTGATTTGTTTTTGTTTTGTTTTTGAATGTCAGAAATGTATATTTGTGAATGTTGAGATGTTATATTGGTTTCACTGGTAAAAATAAAAAATTGAAATGGGTATATATTTGTTTTTTGTTAAGTTGCCTAATAATTATGTACAGTAATAGTCACCTGCACACACAGATATCCCCCTAAAATAGCTAAAACTAAAAACAAACTAAAAACTACTTCCAAAAATATTCAGCTTTGATATTAATGAGTTTTTTGGGTTCATTGAGAACATGGTTGTTGTTCAATAATAAAATTAATCCTCAAAAATACAACTTGCCTAATAATTCTGCACTCCCTGTAGACACTTGGTTATAAGTATATGGGATTCATTCCTGTGTATCCAAATCACAATGACGCTCCTTTGATCAAATGCTATTCTATACAACAGATGTACCAGAACATGAGTCCCCTTATTTTTGTATGTGATAGATAGGACATTGAAAATTCTCTTTGGAAATAGGCTTTAACTCAATCTATATCTTGGGGCGCGTTTCACGCAGATCGTGCTTCATCAAGCCCACCTCCACATTCCCCAGACTAGTCCAGATGTGATTTTTATCTGTGGCGAAATTTAAAACAGAAAGTGCCCGCTAACACTCCACATCCCCTGGATGAACTGAAAACATCACAAACACCATCCGCAGCATCACTGTTAAAGAGCTGCAAGTATCCAACATAATCCGATGTGCCCAAAGATGCATAGATGCGAATGGGGACCACTTTCAGCATATTTTGTGACTTGTGGGTAATTAAAAAAATATCCACTTGCTCAATCATCTTGTCATACTGTAGTTTTAGTAAATAATTTTGCAGGCCCAAAAGGTGGCAATCCCAGACATTCACTAGAATAGGGCTGTGTTGCAGTTCCCTGCTCAGTAGGTGTCCGGGAGCACCCCTGTACAGGAAGAATTACAAAGTGATAAGCCATAACATTCCAAGATTCCTCTTTTAGGCTTGATTCACACATTCACACAATACAAAGACTAACCGGGACATTTAACATAAAAAACATGTAGAACAATAGGGATGGTAATGCAGTGTCCCAATAGTATACGTGGGCACTGCAAATCCTGTTATATTGTATGTTGAAATCCTGTTATATTTTATGTTGTACCATGTTGTGTTGCACTTTTGTATAAAGATCCCTGTTAACAGGCTGTTAGGTGCACTTCACACATTCCACCACTAGATGGGGATAACACCACAGTATATATACCACAGTTCAGGCCTAGTTAGTTAGTTGGTGAGATGTAGGGAGTTGGGAGTTAGAGGTTGGAAGCAGGAGGAGATGGAGTGAGGAGCAAGAGGGAAGGAGAGGACCCCTCTTCTCTCAGCTCTCTCTTGGGCTCCACGGCCCAATTCATGGGCTCAGTGTCAAGCCAGGAAAATAAGCAGAGGTGAAGTCTTATTCTACCGTCTACTCTTCCGGAGTGGCAAGTGGATTTTTACTAAGTTTATTGTGGAAAGACAAAGGAAGGACAATAGCCATTATTCTAGGCTTTAGGCACCTTTGTAATAAGGTGAAGGATTATTAGCTTCCGGCAGCTTCACCGTTACTTCAAGGACAGATAGGACATCTGTTACATCACTTGTGTGTAGAAGACAAGGACTTAAACTACCTTTACTGAGACTGAAGCAAGGCAAAGAGCTGAACACCTATGAGTATATAACTTCCTACGGTAGCCTGAGAGATAGCCACATATACAGCCTGTTACTGGGACACATCCAACCTACATGTTCATAAGAGACTGTTTTATAACTGGATGTAAATTGCTGTCGAGATCCTGGTTACAGTAAAGTTCTTAGTTGGATTCAAACCCTGCCTTGTTCTTCTATCTCCATACTACCATACTACCACCACTCTCATCATTTAGTACCATTAAGGTGCTGGCGTCACAACATTACCTAAGGGACCCAGCAGCACAAGCACTCAGAAACCCAATCACCATCAAGGGTACCTCAATCACAACCTGGCTGGTGTCCCCTGTAATAGTGTGTCCCAGAGAATCTGGTGCTGTTCTCCCCTTCACTGCACTGCTGGTCCAGGGAGGCATCTGCTAACCGTGAATAGCCGATGAACTGTTGTACCCTTCGGCCCATCGTGAACCTCACGTGTTCTCCCCTGGGGACTGGCACATTGCAGTAAGTGAAACATTGCTTAAATTTTTTCTGTAAAAAAGACAGAACAGGATAAGTTGAGTGAGAATAATAAAAAAAGGAGAAAAACATGGATCACACATCCAGATGCTATGCATTATCTTTCCCTAGTCGTCTCCATGACACCACATCCTGAGACTGATAGGACAGGAAAAACACAGAGAGGTTTAAATCCCCCCCCCCCCTCACCCCTCCATCACCAGTGTTTTTCCTGTCCTACTAGGGTAGGAAGCAGGAGAGGTGCATGGAGGCTCTTTGGGCCCACCTGAGAAGACATAATACAGGCCGAGGTTGGATCTGGAGGGCGGCTCGCCCTCCTCTTCTTAGGGCCTGTGCACGGGCGCAGACGGTAGCTGTCCCATGCGAAGATCCCCTGCAGCGGTCCAGGTATATGCAGAGGGGAAGGAGGATGGCGGCCGGAGCAACACTGTCATGCGCTCTCTGGCCGCCGGCGTGAAATGTCAGACACTGGGGGCGCCGCAGGTCACAGGAAAAATAAAAGGCCGCAGGACCTGCTCAATGGTGTCCAGACAGCGCAATCCTTTCAGCAGGAGGAGAGCAGTACAGTGTCTGCTGGTGGACGGGAGCATTTACAGATGATTGCCCTCATCACGCTGGGAGCTGGAGCCGAGACTGCAGCAAATCCAGGAGTTATGAGTAGCCTGGTATCCGGCACATGGTGTATCACCCCTATACCTTGGTTAGCTGATCCTTCTCTCCCTTAGACTTTTCAGGGAGAAAAGGATTCTGCTTAATCTCCTAAAAAGACAAGAAAATGTGGAATATGTTATAAGCGTTTACCCAGTACAGGAGCTAAACCCTTATGTAAAGAATGTACTTCTAATGTGGTAAAAGCTAAATCCTCTAGTTTCCTGGAAGATATCAGGACATTAGGTAAGAAGTTCAGTCCACACTAGTTTCCCGGGATCCAGCCCCCCCTAAAAAGCCTCCTCAAATTATCTGTGATAGTCACAATCCGGTGTATGACTCGGATTCTGATGTTTTGGAAGGCTCAGACTTTGAAACGTATGAAAAAACATATGCATCTTCTGATGAAGATAATGAATATAAACATTTCTTATTTAATCCAGATGACATTGATGAGCTTATAAAAAGTGATTAGAGCCACAATACAGATGGAGGTGCCTAAAAAGTCGGTGCAGGAAGAGATATTTGGGGGGCTGACTGAAAAAAGATAGTCTGTATTCTCAGTTCCAGATAATTTTCTAAAGTCAATCAAGTCAGAATGTGAAAAGCCAGATAATGGTTCATTCATTCTTAGGGGTATCAAGAGGCGCTATCCTTTTAACTATGAGGATTGGGAATCCATTCCCAGAGTGGATGCACCTGTGGCTAAGGTAGCAAAACATACCGCCCTGCCATTTGAAGATTCAGAGCAACTTAAAGACCCCATGGATAGGAAAGCAGATAGCCTACTAAGGAAAACCTGGGAGGCTGCCCTTCTTAAGCCAGGGGTAGCTTCTATTTGTGTAGCTAGAACCCTTAATCTGTGGCTAGAGCAATTGGAGATTCATCTAATCAATAAAACGTGAGAGATCAGATTCTGGAGAGCATTCCGTTACTAAAAATGCTAACTATTTTCTTAGCTGATGCTGCGGCTGAATCTGTGAAACTTTCAGCACGCACTGCAGTTTTATCTAACACAGCCAAACAGGTTCTAAGGCTCAAAGCATAGACAGGAGATATTACATCCAAAAACAAGCTCATTTCCCTTCTCTTTTACGGCCAATACGTTTTTGTACCAGATCTAGACAAGATCTTAAAAAAAAAAAAACGACAGGAGGAAAGGCTTTCCAGAAGAGAGATATAAATCAAAAAATGTTGTGGCCATCAGTACAAATCGGAGCAAAGGAAAGATAAGGGAAAAACGGGGAGGTGGAGTTATGCAAAAGGGGGTAGGGGAAGACATTTCCTTTTCAACCCTAACAGAGGGGGAAACCTCCTCCTCTAATCCGAAACAATGATGCCATATAAGTAGAGGGAAGACTAAGCTCCTTTTTATGGTTTAATATAGCCCTTTTCAAATTTGTGGATCCTAAACATCATAAGAGTGGGTTACCATATAGAGTTAGAATCTTCCCCTCCCGAAAAGTTTGTTATTACCACTCTTAGGAGCAATAGAACCTGTCCCAAAAAATCAGCTAGGAGAGGGCCACTACTCTCGCCTATTCTTAATTTAAAAAAAAAAACAAGCGGAAAGTCCAGAATTATAATAAATCTAAAACCCTTGAACAAACATGTTACATATCAGAAGTTCAAGATGGAAACTTTAAGAAAAGCAGAAAAATGTATAAAAAGGAGAGCGGTAATGGCATCAATCGATTTGAGGAATGCTTATTACCATATCCTGATACATAAAACATCAAGGAAATTCCTAAGTTTTGCAATCTAGACGAAGGGTCATATTCAACATTATCAATTTGTATTTCTCCCTTTCGGAATTTCCTCAGAGCCAAGAGTCTTTACCAAGATCATGGCGGAGGTGGTAACAGCACTAAGACAAGATGTCATCCTCTATCTCGACGATCTTTTAGTGATAGCGGACAGCAAAAGTCTATTAGAAAACCATTTACAGATAGTTCAAACCCACCTCCAATTGTTGGGGTGAATTATCAATTGGGAGAAATCATACCTTTCCCCAAGCAGACGGAAAACGTTTCTAGGGGTATCTTTGGATTCCGTTTTTTTCAGAGAGCATTCCTTCCATCTCTCAAAATAGAAAAATTGCAAAACCAAAATTCAAAAAGAGGAAATTCTACTCTATCAGGATGGCAATGAAGATTCTAGGAGCTCTCTCATCATGTATCCCAGCGGTTGCTTGGCTCAATTTCATTTAAGACCCCTTCATAAACTTATTATATCCAGGTGGAACAGGTCACAAGTGACTCTAGACAAACATATTTTTCTAGATGGAAATGTAAAAAACTCCCTAAAGTGGTGGCTCATAGACAGCAACCTAAAGAAGGGAGTATACTGGAACCAGGAACATCCCCTTGTAATCGCAATGGACACCAGTCTTCAAGGTTGGGGGGCTTTAGTTCAGCAGGAAACCTACCAGGGCAAATGGTCATACCTCATAAGACAACAATCCTCAAACTTCAAACAAATAAATCAATTTTTCTACCTCAACCCGAGAGATCTCCCAACTGCGGTGGATGCCTTCAATCAGGTCTGGACATCTCGCCTAGTTTACACATTCCCGGCTGTGATGAAACCAACCTCGCCACTGGGTGGTGGAGAAGCCTGGCTACCCGCCTCTTGCCCCAGGATTATGGGCCCTCTCATCAGCCAGGCTTCCTTTGTTCACAAAGGACTTTTACTAACTTTTGAACCCCTGGTCTAATTCGTGCCATTTTGGGATATGTTAAATGTCTATGTGTACTGTAAAGAGTGGGACATTGTATTTTTGCGTAGTGATGTCCGTCCTATTGTCCCCACGTGTGTATTGGCGATTTCCCTTTGTCCTGAGAGATAATTGACTTACTCCTCGGTTGTCTCCAGGACAGAAGACACTATGTATTCTCCTGCCTGTGATACAATTGCATCAACCCATTGTGTGGGGTAATTGTATCACAGGCAGAGGGGAGGATTTTGTGTGGGAGTGTCTGAGTGTATTGTATGTTTTTATTGGTTGTTTTTACAAAACCCTGTTGGTGGTAACCTTGTTGGAAAATGTGCATAAGTCAATGCTTGTGTGTTCAATAAAGAGTTCCTGTTTTACCCTTCATCATGTTGAGGCTGGTGTTTGGGTAACTGATCGACACTGGGTTATTGCTATACACTGAAGATTTGCTATACTCCCCGGGCTATACTATTAGCTCTTGTAAGAGCTGTTCCTGCTCTCTGGATTAAGGAGAGGTTCACCCTCTGGAGCCTGGAGCCTTGTCGTAGGTCCAGGGTGGGTAGGAGACGGCGAGACCTCAACCAAGATTCGGCGGTTTGTGGGGTCTGCCATGCTTACGGTGTTGAGTGGAGTGCTTGGAGTCCTCGGGAAGTGCTAGGAGCATCCATCGTCGGAGGAACCCAGTTGGGGTGCCAGGAGATCCGTTACACCGCCCATTTACCTAATTCCCAAGGTCCTTCAGAAGTTTCAGAGAGGAAAATGTGCCTTGATTTTGGTAGCTCCCTTCTGGCCCAAGAGGAGCTGGTTTGCACTACTAAAGTCACTCAGCATTGAAGCACCACTTCTACTACCTCTGAGATCGGATCTGTAATATCAGGGTCCCATTCTCCACCCAAATTTAAAAATCCTAAAGATGTCGGCCTGGATTCTGAAGAATCCATCCTCTAAAAATTGGTGTTATCTAATAAAGTGGTTTTCACTTTACTCCTTAGCAGAAAACAGAATACAAATAAGGTGTATTTTAAAGTCTGGAGGAAATTCGCCTCTTGGTGTGGAGTAGAGATGAGTGAATTTCTTAAAAGTTCGATTCGGCTGATTTGCCAAATTTCACCCAAAAATTTGCTTTGTGATGAATTACTTTGTAACAAAGCGCATTTTTTTTGTAAGATTCACCAATTATTAGAATCCACACATACTGTATAATGTAAAGACACAACTTTATTACTCCAAATTTTCACTACATATGATAAATAACATGATACAATAAATTAAAATATTTTTTTAGCAGCAATACATGAAGTGCCGTGACAACAGCATTCCACCCAGAATACACCCGGTCACATGTTATATAAATTACCAGCGGGTATATAATATACAACATATACATTTACCAGAATATGAATACTATCCTGGCCTTTTATGTATAAACCCTGCTACTGCCCAAATATGGTTATCCACATTGCAATAAATGACCAAGCCCAATTCCAAAATCAAATGTACCAATGACATATATCAAGTAGGGTACAAGGTCAAAATAGCCTATATTATGCAACACCAAAGGAATAACAACAATTATACAAAAAGGCAGAAGTAACATATACAGACTGAGGACCATGGGGGAACACCAGCCCTGATGCGCGTTTTGCCTCGCTTCCTCTTGGGGGCGTACCCAACCATCACACTACCTCTTATTTATACCCCATCACATGATTACCTATTTCCTATACCTACTAATAATTAACCGCACCTGGAGGTCCATAAGCCAAGCACACATTAAGGGCAGCATCACGCCAAATGGAATCAATATGGCCGCCAAATCTCGCAATGCATAGTGGTCACATGATCACATTGACCCCGTGATCGACCGCATCGCAGCTGCCGAAACTCCGCAATGAGTGCGGCAAACTGACTTCATCGTGGTCACGTGAACACAAAGGTCACGTGAAAAGCGACATCTACAGATACCAGTCGGCACATGATACTTCCCTGGACGCCATTTACAATAAGGGCAATCTACCAATATCTTATACTTTAGAACAAAGGAAGGAAGAATATAAATAAACATAATGAGCTATATTAAACCATGATCAAAAGTTATATTAATAGAAACTCATATATAATAATTCCATCCATTTGTTGGTATAATTCATACTAAGACTATATTACAGACATTAATTGCTGGATAATTCTGTCCTTTCCATATATCAATTAAAATTGAATTTAGTAAGAAAACAATTTATTTTTTTTTTGTCACATAGGTATTTTGTCACAAAGCAATTTTTTTTGTGAATCTTAGATCGCGTCGCACATATTCAATTGATTGTTATTATTTATGTTGTGTTTTTGCATTTTTTTGTAAGTAGCAGGTACAATGACAGGGAGCTGTGGCGCGAGATCTGCATGGGAAATTCACGAGATCTTCAAGCAAGATGGAGGCTGGAGGCCCATCGCAAGCAAATAGAAGAGGTAAGTTTGAATTTTTTAGTTTTTAATACTATTTGAGGTTAAATCGATTTATCCTGAAATTCGGATTGAATTCCACTTCATGGGATTCAATTCACTCATCTCTAGTGTGGAGATTTATTCGATCAGTTTAGGCCTAATACACTCACCTAAAGAATTATTAGGAACACCTGTTCTATTTCTCATTAATGCGATTATCTAGTAACCAATCACATGGCAGTTTCTTCAATGCATGTAGGGTTGTGGTCCTGGTCAAGACAATCTCCTGAACTCCAAACTGAATGTCAGAATGAGAAAGAAAGGTGATTTAAGCAATTTTGAGCGTGGCATGGTTGTTGGTGCCAGACGGGCTGGTCTGAGTATTTCACGATCTGCTCAGTTACTGGGATTTTCACGCACAACCATTTCTAGGGTTTACAAAGAATGGTGTGAAAAGGGAAAAACATCCAGTATGCGGCAGTCCTGTGGGCAAAAATGCCTTGTTGATGCTAGAGGTCAAAGGAGAATGGGCCGACTGATTCAAGCTGATAGAAGAGGAACGTTGACTGAAATACCCACTCGTTACAACCAAGGTATGCAGCAAAGCATTTGTGAAGCCACAACATACACAGCCTTGAGGCGGATGGGCTACAACAGCAGAAGTCCCCACCGGGTACCACTCATCTCCACTACAAATAGGAAAAAGAGGCTACAATTTGCACGAGCTCACCAAAATTGGACTGTTGAAGACTGGAAAAATGTTGCCTGGTCTGATGAGTCTCGATTTCTGTTGAGACATTCAAATGGTAGAGTCCGAATTTGGCGTAAACAGAATGAGAAAATGTATCCATCATGCCTTATTACCACTGTGCAGGCTGGTGGTGGTGGTGTAATGGTGTGGGGGATGTTTTCTGGGCACACTTTAGGCCCCTTAGTGCCAATTGGCCATCGTTTAAATGCCACAGGCTACCTGAGCATTGTTTCTGACCATGTCCATCCCTTCATGACCACCATGTACCCATCCTCTGATGGCTACTTCCAGCAGGACAATGCATCATGTCACAAAGCTCGAATCATTTCAAATTGGTTTCTTGAACATGACAATGAGTTCACTGTACTAAAATGCCCCCCACAGTCACCAGATCTCAACCCAATAGAGCATCTTTGGGATTTTGATGGAACGGGAGCTTTGTGTCCTTGATGTGCATCCCTCAAATCTCTATCAACTGCAAGATGCTATCCTATCAATATGGGCCAACATTTCTAAAGAATGCTATCAGCACCTTGTTGAATCAATGCCACATAGAATTAAGGCAGTTCTGAAGGCAAAAGGGGGATCCAACACCGTATTAGTATGGTGTTCCTAATAATTCTTTAGGTGATTGTATATCGGCGATATTAGATTTTCTTCAGGACGGATTAGACCTGGGGCTTTCTCCTAATACTCTTAGGGTTCCGATTTTTAGCATTGGGGGCTTTATATAATACTAGTCTGGCAGAGTTTCTCTGGATAGCCAAGTTCCTGAAAGCCGCAGACAGGCTTAGACCAACAATCAGGAATATGGAAGCCCCTTGGAATCTTAGCACAGTCTTGTCAGGGTTAACTTCGGGCACCTTTGAACCATTAGAATCTATTTTCATAAAATGGCTCACCTTAAAAGCCATTTTTCTGGCAGCTATAACATCAGAGAGACAAGTTTGCGAATCCCAGGCCTTGTCTATTCAGGATCCTTTCCTTAGTATTTTTCAGGACAAGTTAGGGTTTAAGTTAGATCCCAGTTTTTTGCCAAAACTTGTTTCTACTTTCCATAGATCACAGGATATAGTAGTACCATCGTTTGTACCAATCCCAAAAATGATCAAGAGGCTATTTTTCATACCTTAGACGTCTGACGGGCAGTACTAAGGTATCTAGTGACAAAGGATTTGAGAATTGACAAGAAACTTTTTGTGCAATTTTGGGGGCCAAATAAAGATAGGATAAGGATAAGGATAAGAATAGCTATTTCAGAAGCCTATACATTGGAAGGGAAGGAAGCCCCCTCTTCACTTAGAGCACACTCTATAAGAGGCATGCTGCTTCTTGGGCAGAAAGATTGTCAGCCTCTCTACAACAGATTTGTAGGGAGGAAACCTGGAAAAGAATACATACTTTTACCAAGCATTACAAGCTAGACATTTTTTCTAACAAAGACATGGCCTTTGGACAAAAAGTCCTTTGTGCTATTGTCCCCCCACCCCACCCCATATATATTCTTTGTTATTTCTCAGGATGTGGTGTCATGGAGACGACTAGGGAAATGAGTATTACACTCACCGGTAGTCTGGAAGTCTCCATGACACCACATACTTCCCACCCATTTATTTTAGTACATATATTGATTATATTTTTAGTTTCTTAAATCTAAGTTACTTATTATCCTTGTATCCTGGTTACATTGGAAATACACTCGTGATGGAGGGGTGGGTGGGATTTAAACCTCTCAGTGTTTTTCCTGTCCTATTAGAGGAAGTCAGTCTCAGGATGTGTTGTCATGGAGACTTCCAGGAAACCAGATAACCGGTGAGTGTAATACTCATATACCTGCTTCTCAGCACAATTAACTGTCACGGATGAAGTTGCAGATAGCAGGAACTTATAAATAAACTAGCGACTGGCTTGATCCCAAACTAAGGAGCATATAGGTGAGCTCTATAAACCCTAAGAGCTCTCCCTGACTGCTGCACACATGCAAGGGTCTTTATGGTAGACGATTGCCATGCCCACGTACCTAAGACTGTGTGACACCTGAAAACCCTATAATAGTGAGGGGACCCTGCACTTAATACGGACGGAGTCAGGGTCACCTAGAATCAAGCCAACAAGGAAACACAATAAAGTAAATGACTTATCTGAGCAAACAGCAGAAGCAGCCTCCAGCAGTGAACACTTCATCCAGGAAGTAGTATAAACCGCAAAGTGAGGCAGTATGGGAGGAAATATAAAGGAATACCATTAGTCAAAATAAGTGACACCTGGCAGAAGGAAAGGAGATGAGAAAGTGAAACAAAAACAAAGAACATCATACAAGAGGTAGAAATGAACGTCTGCCAGACCTTCTCACAGAACTGGCGGTGACATTAACATGGCTTCGCAACGTAATAGATGGTATACAGCGCCCTGATATAAATACTGTACATGAGACATTGGTATACTTTTTTATCAAAATGCATAAGCCCACTCACGGCGCCAAGGTTGTCTCCTCGAGTGAGACCTACTCTAATTTTGCAAGCCACCACACAGCGACCAGCAGGCAGTGGGACCCAGCAGTCAAAGCCAACCTAGCACTGGGTCCCACCAGCCTGCCAGCACAGCACCACAACAACAATGGCAACCATGCAGTACCCCACCATGTGAACAGATGCCAAAGGCTCACCTTTTCATGTGCTATCAGGAACTCCAACTGAGAACTGGTAGCAGTGCTGCAGTGTTCGTGGTCATCAAGTGGTGCCACGCAAAATTAGAGAAGGTCCCACTCGAGGAGGCAAACTTGGAGTGGTGAATGGGCTTATGCATTTCGGGGGTGTTACACATTTTGATCAAAATGTATACAAATGCTTCATGTACAGTATGTATATCAGGGGGCTGTATACTATTTATTACGTTGAAAAGCAATGGTAGTTGTGCTGAGATGCAGTTATAGATAAATGCATAGCATGTGGATGTGCGATCCATGTTTTTCTCTTTTTTTTCGACATTTCTTATGTGAGAATATTAAATAGAAAATGAAATTCATGACATTTATTTATATATTTCATTTTGTATGTAATAGTCATTATACCATTGCAGTGAGGCCAACAGGGAGCAGAATGCAATAATCTCTACAGCATTAACAAATGTACACAACAAACTCAGATCACACGCCAGCAGTGGCACGTATCTAAGAAAGGATCAGAGGCCTGGACGCAGAACAAAGAATAGTTGTGCTGAGATCAGCTAAATAACTGGAGAATATAAGGCAAGCTGGAGGCCCCACGCTGTGGAAAGACTCTCTTCAAAGTTCACATGGCTTATTCATAACTGGGTTTGTTGTTCCAGAGAGCACAGTGGTCCTCCTCATGACCCATCACATCAGAAATAAAGGGTACAATAACAGTATAAACAAATGTTAGAAAGCACATACACATTCCTCCATACCAAAGCTCTGCAACATGAGGCTCCTCCGCTGTATTGAGACTTCAGATCCCTGCATGTCTTGATACTACATGCTGGGCATTGTAGCTTCAGCACAGGTTGAAGACCGCATCAGCAGGGGCTGAAAAAGTCAGTAGATGGTTCATATATTTGTGAAGTCTGAAATTCTGGAGAAAAAAAAAAGTGCCCCAGGATAGGTCATCAATATCTGATCCGTGGGGGTCTGACTCCCAGCACCTCATTGATCAGCTGTTTAAAGAGGCTGTGGCCCTCTGATGACTGCCCTGTGGCCCCTTCCTAGGCCAGTGATGTCATGTTCATTGGTCACATTACCTATTTGCAGCTCATTCTCATTCAAGTAAACAGGCCTGGGCTGCAATACCAAGCATGGCTGGTATACCATGTACAGCACTGCTTATATATATGCACAGAGGAGGCTGCATTGCTCCTGCGTATTCTTTGATATCGAGCTCCCTGAAAACCCCTTTAACACCTTAGTGATGAATTACGTACTATGTATTTCATGATGTGGTGTTAGTTACCTTATCATGACTTGCATAGTACAGTACGTCATGAAATGAAAGTGTCATTGCAAGTATACATGAATACTTTAGGGGGTGTAGTTTTCCAAAATGGGGTCACATTTTGGGGTACCTCAGGGTAACTTCAAATGCGACACAGCTCCTTAAAATTAATATCACTATATCACTATCTAACCTACACTGACTATCTCCCACTAAATATCTGTATTATATATATGAGCTAACCAACTATCTAATGTAATTGAATAAAGATCCAGATGACAGAGCACAGCAATGACACTGCTCTCTCTCAGAACTGCAAAAAAAAGCAGAAAATGGCAACTTTCCTAGTGGTTGCTAGGGATGTTGCTAAGCTTAGACATTTTGCAGCCTTCTCATTGGCCCACAAGCAAGAAGCTAGTACCGATGAAAAAAAAATCTAGAATATTCGCGATTACGAAGATATAACGCCATAGTCTAGATCTTCGTGAATTCTCAAAGTGCTGATATTCACGATAACAATTTGCGATCAACACTAGTCGACAATCACATATGGGGTGTTGCCTTATTCAGATTAAAATGGGTGACAAATTTCATTCTGATTTTATCCTCTTACCCTGTTACTATATGGGCATATGTGAAAGACATGCAAATGAGTAGAATCTGCCTTGTTTTTCAGCTGAAAAACCATTTGCATGGAAAATTCACGATCTACACTACTCATGAACAGCCCCATCTATTGGATTCATAGTCTTGTCATAAGACTATGAATCCAGTAGATGGCACTGTTCATGAGTAGTGTAGATCGTGAATTTTCCATGCAAATGGTTTTTCAGCTGAAAAACAAGGCAGATTCTGCTCATTTGCATGTCTTTCACATATGCCCATGTTTATGCAAATTATTTGGATGTAAATACCCTCAAATTAAAGCTGACAGTCTGCAGTTAAAGCACATCTTGTTAATTTCATTTTAAATCCCTTGTGGTGGTGTATGGAGCCAAAAATTTTAGAATTGTGTCGATGTCCCAATATTTATAGACCTGACTGTATAATGCGGATATTGTCATTTTCATGACTGCAGTCAGAATTGCAACTGTTTTTTTTATCCCATGTCATGCACTAAACTAGAAGCATATCACCTCAATATCACACAGTGCTATGGAACAATAGAACATAGTGTAAACCCCAAATCAGCTTCCTAAATATTTTACCATACGGAACAGTACAAAAATAGATTCATATTTTTGTATCTAATGGATGTCATTTAAGCATATAAAGTCATTCATCTTGCACAAACTCTGCCTGAAACATCTAAATTATCTCCTATATCTACTCACTGATAGAAGAACTTAATGTGGGCTGTGAAAGTAATATACTGTAGACTGGAAAGTGATGATCCGGCAAAAGTAACCTGTGACGTTGCAGGTGGATGAGCCAAGTTTTGAAATATTTGATTCAGCAGATTCGTCGAACTGCAATAAGACATTCAATTCATTACAAATTAATGAATCACAAATCGTGTTAAATCAGGTATGCCCAGGCCACTCTGCCTAATCATATTCATCCCACTTGGTGGCCCAATCTCAGTGTGAAGGCTTGGAACTTAGACTGCAGGGAGATTGATGGGAGAGTGTATCGCCGTGTGCATTACATTCTAGTGCACCCATATTCATAGTTAATCCACTCTGTAGGTACTGTGCCATCAGTATTACAGGTGTAATTTATCGCCGTCTGCATCACTGTGCAGTGCACCAAGATTCATAGTCCACTGCTAGTGCACTGTTAAACAAGAAAAAAATCACCCTTCAGAAAAGCAAAAAACCCTTGCACTCCCCTGCAGTGCAATGGAACCATAGTGGAACAAAATAAAGAAATAGAGGCAGCACCAATAAAGTAGCGGAGAAAAGCATCATGACATCATTCACCCTCTAGTTCTACCAACTGACAAAAAAAAATTGGCCTCCACAAAGGGCCTGAGAAAACGGCATGTTTCACGCATGAGCTGCCATTAGCTAACGTGGAAGTTATACCGGGGAGTAAACCTGTCTGTCTACAGCATTAAAATATTGTTGACCACCTTACTATGCTCGTACAGGAGGTCTAACATATGGAGCGTGGAATTCCAATGGGTGAAAACGTCACATATCAGATGATGTTGGAGAAGAGCATTTTGCCCTTGCAGCTCAAGAAGGGCATATTTTGCATGGTAAGAGTAGCTGAAGTGCAAGCTCTTTTTTTTTTTTTTTGCAGCTCTTGCAGTTCAGTGGAAGACTTGAGGAATCGGGTGACAATAAGATTGAAGACATGTACCATGCAAGGCACATGGGTCAGCCCTCCTTGACTCAGCAGACAAAATGTTCTTCTCATTATCAGTAACCATGGTTTCTATGTCCAGTTGTTGAGGAGACAGCCAGTGTTCGATTTCTTTACTGATGACGCTGAGTAGTTCCTCTCCGGTGTGGCTCCGTTCACCAAGGCTGACCAGGTGCAGAACCGCATGACAATGCCTAACTTTCCATAGGTGATATGCTGGAGGACCACTGTGAACTGTGCCAAGAGGGGAGGATGAGGACAAGATGGAGGGTGAGAAGGACATTGGCGCAGAAATCCCAGCATTACAACACGAAGGCGGCATTGACATCACCTGGCCAAGTTGCTGGGGTGCCTAGTCCAGAATGACATTTACCCAGTGGGATGTGAATGACATATATTGTCCTTGACCATAGTTACAATTCCATAAGTCAGCGCTGGCGTGAACCACCAGACACCGAGAGGCACAAGGACTGGCCCAGCTTCTGCTCAATGAACGTGTGCAGGGCTGGTACAGCTTTTTTGGAAAAGTAATGTCGGCTTGGGACTCTCCACCTTGAGTGGGCACAAGCCATTAGTTCTCTAGTTCTCTCTGACATCCTGCATACCGCCAAGCTAACTTCCCCCAGCGACTAGGTGAAAAATTCCCACACTGACGAGTATGGCATTTTTCCTCCAACACTATGTTATGCCTTCCTGCCGCTGCTTTGTGTGTTCCTCACAAGTAGTCTGCTGTGTCTCGCCCTCTAATGATTACAATGTCCCCTCCTCATCCGGCTCCCAACTGCAATTGACTACATAATCTACATCTGTTTGGTCATCACTTGTGTCTGCTGGCCTGTAACTGCTGACTGTCCTAACAAAGCTCCTTCTTGCTGAAAAGCAGAGGAGAGCCAGCGGCTATCATTACTTGGCTAGCAGAAGGAGGCAGCAAAAGAAAGAGGCAAGTTCTGGGCAGGAGAGGGCACAGGCAATTCCTGGGCCATGCAATTAAGCATGGTGTCAGAGGAACCCATCGGTTCCTGGCTGTGTCTATCTGTTGTCACTTGAGATGATGTTGAAGAGCAAGTCAACAATTCCAGTACAGCTGAATTGTTGGTTAAAACATGACTGCTGGATGACGGTGGCAGCTCTGGCCTGTTGCTGTGGCTTCTACCATCCCCCCTTTTTCTGCTGCTACTTCTGCCGGTCACAGCAACATTTTGTTCCACTGCCCATTCCTTTGGAGGGCCCAGGCAACTGTCTGTTGGCCATAGTGTACAGTAACTGTATCAGTAATGTAATGGATTATTTAAGAATGTGGCAGCAGTTAAACAAGATATATTAGATAATATATTAAACCGCCCTTTAATACTGAGGCACAGTAATTCTATATATAAATTAACTAATTAACAGTGATTGTTTCAGCATTTGAACTAGATGCACATGGCGATATATTACACAGCCCTTTAATACTGAGGCACAGTAATTCTATGTATAAACTAACAAATTAACAATGAATGTGGCAGCAGTTCAACAAAATGCACACAGCAATTACACTCAACCTGCACTGTCCCGGTTGTCTCCCTATGCTCTCCCTCAACTCTCCCTATAATCTCCCTACACTGTCTCTATCTAATATTCTTCTATTAACAGTTTTCAGAAACACTGTCCCTAGTGAATAAGCACTTGTCACGTCTCTCCCTAGGCTCAGCTCACAGTGAAATGTTGGAGACTGCTCAAGATGAGGGTTTTATGGGGTTCTGACATCACAGGGGATGGCAACCTGCAGATTAGTTGGCTGCACGGCATTATCTGGCATATTGCATTCCCATGCTTTGCAACATGTGCAGCAGTCATTTTATTTAAAAAAAACTATTCGTTACCACGAAGCACTAGTAAATTAGGGTTTGCAGCAAATAAAATTTTACCTAAACTTTGGATCGAATTCTACTTCAGATGCTTTGATTCGCTCAACACTAGCGACAACCCCACTAAGACAGGTGATGCAATTAGCAATTTTTTATTGAATGATTGTACGATACAACAAATAATGTGACGGGTGTATAACCAGCACACGACCCGAATGTCTTGTAAACAGAATGTATCAGTGAAATTTTTTATGCCAGTTAAAACCAAATACTAATGCAGCTACCGTTTTTCTGATCTGTTTTCATTTTCTAATTGCAGATTTTTTTTTCATTGTATTTCTAGCACATGATTATGGGGTCATCTATCTTGTCTTATCTGTTGTTAACAGCATTTAGAGGTATGCATTACAGCAGCCACCATCAGCCAATAGACATCTCGATTGGGTTCAGGTCCGGTGACTGTGGAGGCCAGGTCATCTGGCGCAGCACCCCATCGCTCTCCTTCATGGTCAAATAGCCCTTACACAGCCTGGAGGTGTGTTTGGGGTCATTGTCCTGTTGAAAAATAAATGATGGTCCAACTAAACGCAAACCGGATGGAATAGCATGCCGCTGCAAGATGCTGTGGTAGCCATGCTGGTTCAGTATGCCTTTTATTTTGAATAAATCCCCAACAGTGTCACCAACAAAGCACCCCCACACCATCACACCTCCTCCTCCATGCTTGGCTGGAACCAAAGATCTAAAATTTGGACTCATCAGACCAAAGCACAGATTTCCACTGGTCTAATGTCCATTCCTTGTGTTCTTTAGCCCAAACAAGTCTCTTCTGCTTGTTGCCTGTCCTTAGCAGTGGTTTCCTAGCAGATATTCTACCATGAAGGCCTGATTCACACAGTCTCCTCTTAACAGTTGTTCTAGAGATGTGTCTGCTGCTAGAACTCTGTGTGGCATTAACATAGAATATGACATATTTTCAGTTGTTTCACAATTTTTTGTTATGTATATAATTCCACATGTGTTAATTCATAGTTTTGATGTCTTCAGTGTAAATCTACAATTTTCATAGTCCTGAAAATAAAGAATGAGAAGGTGTGTCCAAACTTTTGGTCTGTACTGTATATACAGACGTGGACAAAATTGTTGGTACCCTTTGGTCAATGAAAGAAAAAGTCACAATGGTCACAGAAATAACTTTAATCTGACAAAAGTAATAATAAATTAAAATTCTATAAATGTTAACCAATGAAAGTCAGACATTGTTTTTCAACCATGCTTCAACAGAATTATGTAAAAAAATAAACTCATGAAACAGGCATGGACAAAAATGATGGTACCCCTAACTTAATATTTTGTTGCGCAACCTTTTGAGGCAATCACTGCAATCAAACGCTTCCTGTAACTGTCAATGAGACATCTGCACCTCTCAGCAGGTATTTTGGCCCACTCCTCATGAGCAAACTGCTCCAGTTGTGTCCGGTTTGAAGGGTGCCTTTTCCAGACTGCATGTTTCAGCTCCTTCCAAAGATGCTCAATAGGATTGAGGTCAGGGCTCATAGAAGGCCACTTTAGAATAGTCCAATTTTTTCCTCTTAGCCATTCTTGGGTGTTTTTAGCGGTGTGTTTTGGGTCATTGTCCTGTTGCAAGACCCATGACCTGCGACTGAGACCAAGCTTTCTGACACTGGCTAGTACATTTCTCTCTAGAATTCCTTGATAGTCTTGAGATTTCATTGTACCCTGCACAGATTCAAGACACCCTGTGCCAGACGCAGCAAAGCAGCCCCAGAACATAACAGAGCCTCCTCCATGTTTCACAGTAGGGACAGTGTTCTTTTCTTGATATGCTTCATTTTTTCGTCTGTGAACATACAGCTGATGTGCCTTGGCAAAAACTTCGATTTTTGTCTCATCTGTCCACAGGACATTCTCCCAGAAGCTTTGTGGCTTGTCAACATGTAGTTTGGCATATTCCAGTCTTGCTTTTTTATGATTCGTTTTCAACAATGGTGTCCTCCTTGGTCGTCTCCCATGTAGTCCACTTTGGCTCAAACAACGACGGATGGTGCGATCTGACACTGATGTTCCTTGAGCATGAAGTTCACCTTGAATCTCTTTAGAAGTCTTTCTAGGCTCTTTTGTTACCATTCGGATTATCCGTCTCTTAGATTTGTCATCAATTTTCCTCCTGCGGCCACGTCCAGGGAGGTTGGCTACAGTCCCATGGATCTTAAACTTATGAATAATATGTGCAACTGTACTCACAGGAACATCTAGTTGCTTGGAGATGGTCTTATAGCCTTTACCTTTAACATGCTTGTCTATAATTTTCTTTCTGATCTCTTGAGACAGCTCTTTCCTTTGCTTCCTCTGGTCCATGTCGAGTGTGGTACACACCATATCACCAAACAACACAGTGATTACCTGGAGCCATATATATAGGCCCAATGGCTGATTACAAGGTTGTAGACACCTGTGATGCTAATTAGTGGACACACCTTGAATTAACATGTCCCTTTGGTCACATTATGTTCTGTGTTTTCTAGGGGTACCATCATTTTTGTCCATGCCTGTTTCATGAGTTTATTTTTTTACATAATTCTGTTGAAGCATGGTTGAAAAACAATGTCTGACTTTCATTGGTTAACATTTATAGAATTTTAATTTATTATTACTTTTGTCAGATTAAAGTTATTTCTGTGACCATTGTGACTTTTTCTTTCATTGACCAAAGGGTACCAACAATTTTGTCCACGTCTGTATATATATATATATATATATATATATATATATATACATATACATAGGTGTGGTTCACTACTGTTTTTCTTTTATTGATCTGAGGCTCCGTTCCCGAGTTATCGTACTTTTCATAATATGCAAATAAGACATTTGGTGCAGTGAGGGCATCACTATTGCTCTTGTGCATCCAAACGCTGCTCTTTTCTGTGGCCAGCACCTTCCTTGCTGCTTTCATTCACATGGTCGGGCAGTGGCAAAGCAATGAGGGAGGGCTAACCACAGAAAGGAGTAGAGCTTGAGTGCAACAAGAACAACGGTGATGCACTGATTGCACCAAAGACAGACCTAATTTGCATAGTAGGAAAAAGTATTGTGACTCAGGAATGGAGCATCTGATCACCAAAAAAAAGTGTTTTAATCAGGTGAAGCGCAGCTAAGTGTCTACGCAAACAGTTGTATAGGGAGGTCACTAGTGAGAGATTCCCTTTAATGACTTGAACTCACTTTGAGTTTCAGTCCAGTGCTTGTACTGATATCACGCTGTTTCCCTCTTGTCATACACTCCTCTGTAACTGGCCTTGGGGCTCGTACTTAGGTTGTAGTCTGGCTCTGTAATTTGACTTCAGCTTGCAGCCTTATGCCCAGTTCTTTCTGAATTGAGCAGAACACACTTGGTGGCTAGCTTTCCCCACCTAGGTCTGTAGACACCTCTGTTTCTGCTATTTCCCTGTCCAGGACACAGAACAGACTGTACTGTAGGATATTAGCGTCTAAATCTCACGCCCTGTAAGGACTATCTGATGTCACAGGGTCACATTACATTTAAGAAGATTCCAACAGCGCATGGGATTCAGCCACTACCAATATAGATTTTTCACTTTGCAGGCTTAAAAACCTTCCGTTAGCTGTCTTCTGAACTTTGGTTCCACCTTCCTTTTGGTGACACAAAGCACCTAGAACAGTGTGGCAGGCTGTGTATGTTGGATGAGTGCAGATTCTCTGGGTGCTACAAACCTACAAATCTAGTATACATAATTTATTTTATTTCGAATGCGGTCAGTTATACAGTGGGATGCAAAAGTTTGGGCAACCTTGTTAATCATCATGATTTTCCTGTATAAATCGTTGGTTGTTACGATAAAAAATGTCAGTTAAATATATCATATAGGAGACACACACAATGATATTTGAGAAGTGAAATGAAGTTTATCGGATTTACAGAAAGTGTGCTATAATTGTTTAAACAAAATTAGGCAGGTGCATAAATTTGGGCACCACAAAAAAGAAATGAAATCAATATTTAGTAGATCCTCCTTTTGCAGAAATTACAGCCTCTAAACGCTTCCTGTAGGTTCCAATGAGAGTCTGGATTCTGGTTGAAGGTATTTTGGACCATTCCTATTTACAAAACATCTTTAGTTCATTCGGGTTTGATGGCTTCCGAGCATGGACAGCTCTCTTTAAGTCACACCACAGATTTTCAATTATATTCAGGTCTGGGGACTGAGATGGCCATTCCAGAACGTTGTACTTGTTCCTCTGCATAAATGCCTTAGTGGATTTTGAACAGTGTTTAGGGTCGTTGTCTTGTTAAAAGATCCAGCCCCGGCGCAGCTTCAGCTTTGTCACTGATTCCTGGACATTGGTCTCCAGAATCTGCTGATACTGAGTGGAATCCATGCGTCCCTCAACTTTGACAAGATTCCCAGTCCCTGCACTGGCCACACAGCACCACAGCATGATGGAACCACCACCATATTTTACTGTAGGTAGCAGGTGTTTTTCTTGGAATGCTGTGTTATTTTTCCTCCATGCATAACGCCCCTTGTTATGGCCAAATAACTCAATTTTAGTATCATCAGTCCACAGCACCTTATTCCAAAATAAAGCTGGCTTGTCCAAATGTGCTTTAGCCCACCTCAAGCGGCACTTTTTGTGCTGTGGGCGGAGAAAAGGCTTCCTCTGCATCACTCTCGCATACAGCATCTCCTTGTGTAAAGTGCGCCGAATGGTTGAATGATGCACAGTGACTCCATCTGCAGCAAGATGATGTTGTAGGTCTTTGGTGCTGGTCTGATGGTTGACACTGACTGTTCTCACCATTCGTTGCTTCTGTCTATCCGAGATTTTTCTTGGTCTGCCACTTCGAGCCTTAACCTGAACTGAGCCTGTGGTCTTCCATTTCCTCAATATGTTCCTAACTGTGGAAACAGACAGCTGAAATCCCTGAGACAGCTTTCTGTATCCTTCCCCTAAACCATGATGGTGAACAATCTTTGTCTTCAGGTCATTTGAGAGTTGTTTTGAGACCCCCATGTTGCTACTCTTCAGAGAATATTAAAAGAGGAGGGAAACTTACAATTGACCCCCTTAAATACTCTTTCTCATAATTGGATTCACCTGTGTATGTAGGTCAGAGGTCACTGAGCTTACCAAGCCAATTTGAGTTCCAATAATTAGTTCTAAAGGTTTTGGAATCAATAAAATGACAACAGTGCCCAAATCTATGCACCTGCCTAATTTTGTTTAAACAATTATAGCGCACTTTCTGTAAATCCAATAAACTTCATTTCACTTCTCAAATATCACTGTGTGTGTCTCCTATATGATAGATTTAACTGCCATTTTTTATCGTAACAACCAACGATTTATACAGGAAAATCATGACGATTAACAAGGTTGCCCAAACTTTCGCATCCCACTGTATACTGATATTAGTTGTGTGGCTATTTTCCCAGTGTTGTATATCCACCCTGTTATATCTTGTATGCATAGGACTTTATACATTTCCTGGTCACTGGAGTTGGTATCTTCAATATCTAAGGACCAGGCTATGCAAATGAGCTCTTGACAAGCTCTGCATCTAATGCTACCAGATGTGGCAATCACCCCGAAATAGCTGTCTGCAGATGAGATGCTGGCTTCATTATTATCCAAGTCACGTCTCAAGGTCTTTTAAAATGTTGAACATTTACTTATAGGAGAACAGCCTTACATCTGGTAGCATTAAAGCTCATGTGTATAACCTCTTCCCACAATTTCAGGGGGCCATTGTATTCCCCAATATCTAAGGACCAGTCAGGTTAAGTTAAAGGGGTTGTCCACTTTTATATTGACCTATCCTCAAGATAGATCATCAACATCAGATTGGAGGGGGTCCTACTCACGGCACCCCCCGCTGATCAGCTGTTTGAAGAGAAAGCAGCGCTTGTACGAACACTGCTTTCTCTTCACTGTTTACCTGCTCGCCATCACAACTGCAGCAGTAAGCAGGTGTAATTATAACTACTCTGTCCCATTCTCTTGAACTGGAAGGAGCCATCCCATTGAAGTGAAAAGTCTGGCATGGTTGTAATCACACCTGCTCACCTCTGCAGATGCGACAGTGAGACCATGAACAGTGAGGAAAAGGCAGTAGTGGATAGGATAGGTCATCAACATAAAAAAAGCAAACAACCTCTTTAAGCAGGTTTGAGTGCTGGATTAGACATGCTGAGGTGGCTATTAGGGAGGTGGCTTTAGGCAGGCTCAGACAGGGTGACTAACAGAATATTTTCCCTATTTACTTCACTTTTGGTCATGAATACCTGTTGTTTGTGTTCTTATATTTATGTAAAATGAAAGGGTGTTTAGGGTAGGTCTCGCTGAATATTATTTATTCTCAAGGCCACTCATTTTCACCTGGACTTTTGGAGTTTGAGCCTTCTCGTCAGTACTGTGGATTTTTTCTTGCACAATCTAAGTATGAAGAAACATCTCTGAACCTTCTATATCTGCTCACTGACAGAAGGACGTAATTTGAGCTGTGAGTGTATTATACTGTAGACTGGAAAGTGCTGAATCCGGCAGAGGTAAGCTGCAAATCAAGTTTCATATTGTCATGACAAAATATATAGAAAAAGAATGTGTTCATATACTCATTTCTTTACCATTTACTAAGCAGAAAATAAGAGTGCGCTAAGAGCAAGTGCTTCCATTGTGAAAAGCTGATTTTACCAAGCAGCTATTTAAAAGCCTGGCGGGCCTTCACCTGATTTATTCAAAAGGTTTGTTCAGTCTGCAATTTTGTAAAGGTAGAACAGTATGAAATAAGCCATACTTTAAGTCATGCTGCTCCCGATCCTTGGCTGGTCTCTAGTTCGCTTGTGACTGCTCAGCCAATCACTGGCCCTAATGGTGATCGTTCTGAGCCAGTGGATGGACTAGTGGTAATTTCCTATGTGTCAGGAGGAACAAAGACGTGGAGAACGTGGGGGAGTGCCAGAACAGAAGCAATAAGGGATTGCTAGGGAAGGATTATTTGATTATTCTTCACTGTGTGCACCATGTGTGTCTGTAACAGCAGAAAAAGATCTGGTTGGTTACATCATTATTAAATAGGTTTACAAAAATCAATGGACCAGTGTGTGAGAAGAACCTAGGGGAAAAAGCAAAGGAAGTCACTTGGCTACTTTGGGAGCTGAATATCCTAGAAATGGTAAATGCATACATAATAGGAGGGTTTGACCATCAGTATGTTAATGGATTTTTCCTCTGTTTTACTCATTGAGATTTGTAAAGATGGCAGCCAATGTCTGTTTCCCATTTGTGAACATATGAGGCACGGAACTGGGGCCTTTAGTTGATTAAGCATGTATGTAGTATTGATATGAGGCCTGGGGCTTGAGCGGCTGAGCAGAACCTATACTCAAATGAGGTGAGACATAGAGGTTAGGAGATATATTTCAGGAGACAACAGATGAAGTGCATAATATGCATCCACTGTTGTAACCCTCCCCCGATATCTGATCAGTGGGGATCAGCAGTTTGGAGAGGCCATGTTCACATGGTCTATGTGCAGCTCAGTATCATTCAAGTGAAAGGGCATGAGATGCAATACGATGCAATACATGAGTTGCTATACAATGTACAGCGCTGTGCTTGGGGAAATTGTGATTAGGCCGCTGTGCTTACCTGAGCCCCATGGCATATTCCAACATCTAATTGGTGGAGATGTAGGAAATTGGATCTCCAACAATCAGATATTGATGACTTTCCTGAGGATAGGCCATCAATATTATTCCCCTGGAAATCTCATTGTTTAAATCAAAGAATAATAGGTACTTGTACATAGAAAATTCAAACAACAAGTCTATAACGTCTAGTAATACACTTGACGGGCTACTCCCAATAATAAGTGAAAAAATGTACTGATCGCCTAGGGGACAAAGGGGTAAAACTTAGCATTTATTCCTATGTCTAAAAGAATGGAGCACTAACAGAAAGCATCGGCCTGGAGGGCCTCTAAACAGACTAACATGAAGACAGCCCAATAGAGCCAGGACATACAAAAACAAATAGGTAACACTGATGGAAAGCAGGCAAAAAAGGAACGTTCTCACCCATCAGATGCTGTAGACTTGGATGGTGGAGTCACTTGAATTCGTGCGGCCTCCCATACGATGGATTTGCATAGATGCATAGACCCTGGTGATGGGGTGGGGGCTAATTCACCCTACCTACCTATACGAGGTACTTGCCCCGCAAGGAGTGTCCTCGTCCGGATACCTTTCCCTAAAACAGGCGGAATCCCTAGTACACCCTATAACGGTAGACTCCCGATGTGTCACGTTTCATTCAATGTGAATTCATCAGGGGAGATGTACAAATACAATGTCAGGTTGGTGGTAGAGCCTGCATTGGAAAAAAACAAAAAAGTGGGGAAAAAGGAATGAGCATACGGTGGTTGGAGCTGGTATATGAGTATTCCATCAAGTATCGAGCGGGCGAGGCCAGTGGAGCCAAGACCACCACAAACCACAAGTAGCTTAAGTACAGGCTCACCAGTGGGTGACGCCCGTAAAGGTCCAGATATGACCCAGGATATAGATTATTCTAAGAACGGCTGTCAGCAAAGGACGCTTACCTGTCAGCGCTTTTAAAACCCAGACCTGCGCGCCAGTGTCCCGGATCGCCCCACTTACGCCCACGTGACTCAGAGTAAAGGAAGGAACACAGGGAAAGGCGGGCCCGGCGTGGCGATGCGTCCCAGGAGACACAACGTCATGGGACGAATCACGCGACCGCCCTGCAATCGGCCGCCCCGCAATGACGCCACAGACCACATGACATAGTCACGTGATCGGACTGATCCGACCCAAGGGAAACAACTCTGCACTGCGGCCGCACCTGCTAAAGCGCTTACGTGCCAAAGTGAAGCCAATTTAATATCTAATCAGGGGGCGGGCTGTGTCTGTAGCAACCCAGGTGCCAAGGCTAGTGAGCCAGGCATCAAGGGTGGCAGTTGGAGCCTGTAGTATAACAATGCCCCTAGTAACACATTTTTAGAAAATAATCAAAGTACAGAGCTGTGAATGGCTGGCTAGAACGACACCAGCCTCAGTCAGGAGACTAATTAGCTAGAGTACAGTATGAGAACCAGAGAGACAAAGAAAACCCAGAACCATACATATGTTAAACAAAAGGGGGGATATGATATGTGGCAGCTGAAGTTAAATGGGATGTCATATGTAGCAAATGAAGTTGACTTGTTCATTCATGCCTAATGGGGCCATAGTTTTCAGGTAATAAATCCCACAAAGCTCACGTGGGAGAATGGCGCGATCCCAGTCCCCCCCACGCAGCGGAGGAAAGACACGGTCTATGACCATTACTATTATACGGCTTTCCCATTGTGATGGTTATGAATATGATTGGCCACAGGTGTATCTTTGGCCTTTGAAATGTCACTTAAGTGTTCGCTGACCCTTCTACGGAGCTCACGGATAGTTTTACCTACATATCCCCTGCCGCATTCGCATGTCAGGAGATATATCACCCCTCGGGTACAGCAATCGATAAAATGGTGAATGGAGTATTGCTTGCCAGTAACAGTACTGTGAAAAATCTTCCCAGTATGTAAATGACTGCAAGCAATACAGCCACTACACCTGTAGCAGCCCTTGACATTATATTTTAACCATGTAGAGTCAGTGGAATTCACTGGCTACTAGCCTGTCGCAGAGACTACGCCCGCGCTGATAGGTAAGGTGTGGATAGTCACCCACCACCTCTCTCAGATCAGGATCCAGCAAAAGAATTCCCCAATTCTTTGAAAAGATCTCACAAATCACTTTGGTGGTCTGCACGTGAATGGATTTAGGAGTCAGGAGAGTCGTTCTATTCTCCAAGAGCGCCGATCTAAAGGCTCTCCTCAGGACTTTATCTGGATAGCCCCGTTGTTGAAACCTGACCCGCAAGTCCTTCACCTGCCTAATAAATTCACACCTGGTAGAACAGTTCCTCCTAAGCCGAAGGTACTGTCCCTTGGGGATGCCACACTTAAGCCGGAGAGGATGACTGCTCTCCCACCTAAGCAGAGTGTTGGTAGATGTGGGTTTTCTATAAACAGACGTTTTAAGTTCACCGTCATCCGTCTTTGAAATGAGAACATCCAGAAACGGCAACTGTTTATAGTCTGACTCACAGGTGAAGTGCAAGCCAATATTGTTATTGTTGAGCAAGTCCACCAAGGAACGAATCCACGCTACCGTTACATATAATGAAGATGTCATCGATGTACCGTGCCCACAGCCCCACCTGGTCCATGATAGTAGAACGCTTATCTCTAAAGACCAGGTTCTCTTCCCACCAGCCCAGGAACAGGTTGGTATACGAAGGGGCACACGAACTCCCCATTGCTGTGCCCCTGAGCTGGTGGTAAATTCTACCATTAAAGGAAAACACATTGCAAGTCAGCGTGAATTCCAGTAAGGAGAGAACAAAGAGGCTGTGGGCGCGGTACTGACGGGTGCTTAGAAAATGCTCAACTGCTCTAATGCCCAAGGAATGTGGAATACTGGAATATAATGCTTCAACATCAATGCTAGCTAACATGCTTTCATCTTCAGTCTGAATTCCTTCTAGTTGTTTTAACAGGTGCGTGGTGTCTCAAGTATATGAGGGGAGTGCTGTGACGAACGGGGCAAGAACCCGATCAACATAGAGCCCCACATTCTGGCAAAGATTCCCCACTCCGGACACAATGGGACGCCCCTTGAGTGGGTGCGCCCCCTTGTGTAGTTTGGGAAGGCAGTAGTACATTGCCAGACGTGGGTGGGTAACAGAAACTTATATTCATCATTTGTGATGATCCGTGACAATTTAGCCTCATCAAGGATGATCTTGAGATGCTTTTTATACTTATCAGATGGATCACGTGCCAAAACTTTGTATGTGGAAGGATCACTCAGCAAAGACTCGCACACACTTCTATATTGACCATGGTCCATCACCACAGTGTTACCTCCTTTATCGGAGGGTTTGATAACTATCAAAAGGTCACTTTCTAGATCAGAGACAGCGGTGGCGTGGACCCTGTCAAGATTAGAACAGTGAGAAGGATGTAAATCCTCAATCTGTTGCGAGATCGTGCTGAGGAACACATCCACACAGAACAATTCACCAAAACCGGGTGGCATTTTGTTGCTTTTGAGCTTTAAGTTAGTGAATGGACCCAAGCCCTCTGGCTGCTCAAATTCCCTGTCGAGACCATACAATAGACGTACGTCCGATAGAATGTCTAAAGGAATGCCTAGCTCCCGGCACAGTTTTTTCTCTTGTAGTTTATGAAATTTGTGCCAACGGAGCTTGCGAGCAAATAGGTTAAGGTCTTTTATGGTATCGAACTGATTAAAATTGGGAGTCGGTACAAAAGAGAGACCAAGTTGAAGAACCTCGGTCTCAGCGGTACTAAGAGGGCGGGATGAGGGGTTAACAACCTGGGGGCCTAGGGGTTTGATGGTGCTTGTACCTGGTTGCGTAACGGATAAGTCTGGGGAGGATTTGGTTGGCTCTGATATTGGCCAGTCCCCCCTAAAAAATGCCGGTCCCTTCCCCGTGACCCTCCTCTCTGTCGACCACTTGTATGTCCTGGCCCTATTGGGCTGTCTTCATGTTATTCTGTTTAGAGGCCCTCCAGGCCGATGCTTTATGTTAGTGCTCCATTCTTTTAGACATAGAAAATTCAAACAAGCTTTAACAATGATCACCCCGTGATCTAAAACTTGTAAGGATGTGAACAAAGCTTTATACATTGATATGCACAGTTACTGTAACTGTAAATGATGTTTCTTTCAGCAAGGTGGAGTGACTGGCCATACGTCGTACTCATCCTGATGTTGAGTATATGCAGCATTCACAGAAGAACATATGGTGAACCAAGAGTTTTGGCCTCCACAGTCATCAGACCTAAAAGTATGACTTTTATCTGTGGGATTAATTTAGGGAAATGTTTATAATACGAATCCCCAGACAGTCCCTGACTGAAACAGCAAATTGAAAATAATGTCCAGAATAACGAATCTGTGAAGTTGCAGAAGGTATTTCTGAACAATACATGACAAGATGGACACAACTTTGCCAAGCCACTAGCAGACACCATTTCTAGCATGTCCTGCAACAGGTAAATATGTAATTCTTCCATTATCCTATACAACTCACACAAGGGATCCAGTTCTGATGTTCATTGCCCAGCCTGTACAAACAACAGAGAGGACAAAGGATACCATTGAGAGGGTTATGGGGAATAGGTCAGACTTGTACCTACTCTAACTAACTAAGAGGAGACTATATCTTCTTTTTTACCCCTTAACGGAGGCTGTGATGCCTTGAAGCCATTGAAGGCTCCCAAAGCTCTACTGCTCTAAGACCTGGCTGTTACTAACAGCTCTGGCATTTAGAACAGATTTCAGATCTACAGCCAGGATCAGAGGTAACTTTCATCCTGGCTATTAACCCTTTTTTCTATTCCTCTACCGGTAAGGGTGTAAAGTTTGCACAACATACCTAGGATGCCACATGCTCTCCTGCATACAACCTACCTCCCCATGAATGTTGTTCACTTAGTCCTGCAGTGACCTAGAGCCAGCTGCTATTAGTAGGGTTTGCAAATGCTATGTCTTGCAATGTATGGTTACCAGTAACACTGTTATATGAATTTTATGTTACTCCTGTAATGCTGAATACACAATAACGTAATGTGGGTCGTATATCTGTTGCTTCATTTAAACAGTTCAGCCTCCTATTACAGGAGCATCTTGGAAAGTAGAGTAGGAGGAGATATAATAGGGAAGATTCATCAGTGTATTTCACCAGTTTTCGGGGTAAATACTTTGACAATACAGTGTTTAACCAAAGGTCATCATTATGAATCCCTTTCACTTTTTCCATCATATACAAATATGTCAGAAATAATAGCAAGGCTTCAGAGTTCGTCAAGCATGACTAATTTCCTAAAGATGTATGATAATTTTCATTAGAAAGAAAAGGGTAAGAAAAGAATACATGGCACTCATCATTCGGTAAATTCCAATATTGATTTCAAAAGCAGTAATATTGGGTATGGATATAACAGGCAACAGCTGTTTCGTACACACATGAAAAAAAAAAAAAAAAAACTTTGGAAGGATATGGATTTCTGCACAAATTGGTCATAAAATGTGATCTGATCTTCCTCTAAGTCACAACAATAGACAATCACAGTCTGCTTAACCTAATAACACACAAAGAATTAAATGTTACCATGTTTTTATTGAACACACCATGTAAACATTCACAGTGCAGGTGGAAAAAGTATGTGAACCCTTAGATTTAATAACTGGTTGAACCTCCTTTGGTAGTAATAACTTCAACCAAACGTTTCCTGTAGTTGCAGATCCGACGGTCAGGAGTAATTCTTGACCATCCCTCTTTACAGAACAGTTTCAGTTCAGCAATATTCTTGGGATGTCTGGTGTGAATCGCTTTCTTGAGGTCATGCCACGGCATCTCAATCGAGTTGAGGTCAGGACTCTGACTGGGCCACTCCAGAAGGCGTATTTTCTTCTGTTTAAGCCATTCTGTTGTTGATTTACTTCTATGCTTTGGGTCGTTGTCCCATTGCAACACCCATCTTCTGTTGAGCTTCAGCTGGTGGACAGATGGCCTTAAGTTCTCCTGCAAAATGTCTTGATAAACTTGGGAATTCATTTTTCCTTCGATGATAGCAATCCGTCCAGGCCCTGACGCAGCAAAGCAGCCACAAACCATGATGCCCCCACCACCATACTTCACAGTTGGGATGAGGTTTTGATGTTGGTGTGCTGTGCCTCTTTTTCTCCACACATAGTGTTGTGTGTTTCTTACAAACAACTCAACTTTGGTTTCATCTGTCCACAGAATATTTTGCCAGTACTGCTGTGGAACATCCAGGTACTCTTGTGCAAACTGTAAACATACAGCAATGGTTTTTTTGGACAGCAGTAGCTTCCTCTGTGGTATCCTCCCATGAAATCCATTCTTGTTTAGTGTTTTACGTATCGTAGATTCGCTAACAGGGATGTTAGCCTTTGCCAGATACTTTTGTAAGTCTTTAGCTGACACTCTAGGATTCTTCTTCAACTCTTTGTCTGCGCTGTGCTCTTGCAGTCATCTTTACAGGACGGCCACTCCTAGGGCGAGTAGCAGTAGTGCTGAACTTTTTCCATTTATAGACAATTTGTCTTACCATGGACTGATGAACAGCAAGGCTTTTGGAGATACTATTATAACCCTTTCGAGCTTTAAGCAAGTCAACAATTCTTAATCATAGGTCTTCTGAGAGCTCTTTTGTGTGAGGCATCATTCACATCAGGCAATGCTTCTTGTGAAAAGCAAACCCAGAACTGGTGTGTGTTTCTTATAGGGCAGGGCAGCTGTAACCAACACCTCCAATCACATCTCATTGATTGGACTCCAGTTGGCTGACACCTCACTCCAATTAGCTCTTGGAGATGTCATTAGTCTAGGGGTTCACATACTTTTTCCACCTACCCTGTGAATGTTTACATGGTATGTTCAATAAAGAAGAAAACAGTGGGGTTGCGTGGAAACGCTAAAAAGGACCACAGAGAGGCGCCAAGATCCCTAGTATCTAGGGTTGTGATGGTATATACCCAAGCTTGAATTGTTAGATACACATAAGTGGGGTGACAGTACTTTCACACTCACCAATTTATTTATTATGATTCTCACGGTCAATTCGTATATGGTGTGCAAATAGCAAATGTAGTATTAGGTAAATATAGATATAAAACCTTTGGCAAATATAAAATCTAGATATAAAATCAAGATGTAAAATCAAAATTTTAGTGACTCACTTCACCCAGGAGGGTAATGTGGGATAAAGCACAAGACACCCACATCACACCTCCTGCGCCTGGATCGCCAGTAGAGTCTCACGGATGAACAATGATCACTCAGGAGTTCTTGTTCATTCTTTATGTTCTTTTATTCCAAAGCCAGGGTGGGGGAGTGAGCAGCTCGACGCGTTTCGGGGCCTCTTAATGGGTCCCCTTCATCAGGAGCATATGAAATCGTAATACAATATAATGGGGTTTAAATAACAAGTAAAACACAGAAAAAAACCCGCCAAAAACGGCTTCCAATTCCGTCACTTCCGGTACTGTATGCGCTCCAAGGTGGAACGCACCGGAAGTGATGTCATATTTGTCCTTTAGAATGTCGGCTATACTACCGATAAATATTAGAGAGACATCACAGTATAGGAGCATGGTGAGGTCCTGTAGGGCCGATGGGGGGCACGTACTAGCTGTTCCAGGCTGTTTGGGAAGGATCGTGTCCTTTTCTCTATTGTGCTCACGGTGGAACGCATCCTGTACTTCCGGTGCGTTCCACCGTGGAGCGCACCCGAAACCGGAAGTGCCTCTCAAGACGGGAGTAACTGTTTTACCAACCGAAGGAAGCAGAGAAGAAGAGAAAGGGGGGGGGGAGGTGCCTAGATAATAGGCTTACACAAATGTGAGATGTGGATGTTATGGAAAGAGATATGTATATAAGTTTATTACAAAAGTATCTTTAAAGTGAAGGGGAAAAAAGATCACATGACCAGCTCCCTAATCACATGATCTTAACAGAATCGGATATATATGTTTCTGTACATTATTCTGTTGAAGTAATGGGAAAGTGTTTATAAAAAGGATGAGAATGGTGTTGACAAGGTGATAAAAGAGAATAATATTGGTAATACTAATATTTGACAGCATTGATCAGAGTACCATATAATATGTATTGATGATAATTAGTAAAAGTGAAAATAATAATAATGCATAATAAATAAGGATAATATTAATGATCAGTTAATAGCATCGAGTGAAGTAAAATCTATTACTAAAAAATAAATATGTAATAAATATACTGTGATTTAATAAATATATATAAATAAATAAATATATATAAAATCTCCATATATATGTATAGTAGAAAAAATTGTCCCCTGAAGGGCAGATGCTACGTTGCAAAATATAAAGTATGGCGACGGTACTTCTTTAGTAATTAGAGTATTCTAAGCTTTCATTTAGGCCGAAAGGGGATAGGGTATTTAGTGTAAAAATCCAGTACATCTCCTTTCGGCATAGCTGTTGATATGATGAGGTGATAGTTTCTAGAGGAGTAACTGTGAGACCGGTTATGGAGCCCTCATGTCGTTCAGAGAAATGCCGTGATACGCTGTGTGTCGGGACTTTTCGTTTAATGTTAGATCTGTGTTCACACATTCTTTTGGACTCCAACAGCTACCTAGAATACTCCAGCTGCCACTACACAAAATGGAAAAGAAACATACCGTACGGGCAAATGAAAAGAATCCGGAGAAACTGCTCCAATGAAAAGACCCTCAAAACTCAATTGGGAATTTTAAAGGATCGCTTCTTGGAAAAGGGCTACCCAAAAAGTTTAATTAAAGCATCCACCCAGAGGGTTCTAAAATTAGACCAAAGAGAAGCATTGAAACCACCACCCCCGAAAACTACTGACCCAAAAGGATATCAATATAACCTCATTACCAGGTTTAATAGAGACCACCAGAATATTAGAAAGATAGTGATGAAGCACTGGAACATCTTACTAAAAGACCCCATCCTCAAAAATATTCTACCCCAATTACCGTCCATAACATTTAGAAGGGCACAAACTATCAAAAATATCATCGCCCCGTCCTGTCCCAAACTTCAAGCCCCCACGAAAATCATCTTCCCACAGCTAATAAGAAAAGGGTGTTTTAAATGTGGCACGAAAAAATGCAAATGTTGTGCGATGATCACACATGATACTAGGGCCATTGAAACAGGAGGTCCCTTGGGCCCCTGGACAATAAAACAAGACCTGAACTGCGGGACAAGAAATGTCATATATCTCCTCAGATGTCCCTGCGGTTTAAAATATGTCGGTAGAACTACCCAAACCCTTAGGGAAAGAATGTGTGAACACAGATCTAACATTAAACGAAAAGTCCCGACACACAGCGTATCACGGCATTTCTCTGAACGACATGAGGGCTCCATAACCGGTCTCACAGTTACTCCTCTAGAAACTATCACCTCATCATATCAACAGCTATGCCGAAAGGAGATGTACTGGATTTTCACACTAAATACCCTATCCCCTTTCGGCCTAAATGAAAGCTTAGAATACTCTTAATTACTAAAGACGTACCGTCGCCATACTTTATATTTTGCAACGTAGCATCTGCCCTTCAGGGGACAATTTTTTCTACTATACATATATATGGAGATTTTATATATATTTATTTATATATATTTATTAAATCACAGTATATTTATTACATATTTATTTTTTAGTAACAGATTTTACTTCACTCGATGCTATTAACTGATCATTAATATTATCCTTATTTATTATGCATTATTATTATTTTTACTTTTACTAATTATCATCAATACATATTATATGGTACTCTGATCAATGCTGTCAAATATTAGTATTACCAATATTATTCTCTTTTATCACCTTGTCAACACCATTCTCATCCTTTTTATAAACACTTTCCCATTACTTCAACAGAATAATGTACAGAAACATATATATCCGATTCTGTTAATAACAGAAATGTAACCCCCGATCATGTGATTAGGGAGCTGGTCATGTGATCTTTTTTCCCCTTCACTTTAAAGATACTTTTGTAATAAACTTATATACATATACTCTTTCCATAACATCCACATCTCACATTTGTGTAAGCCTATTATCTAGGCACCCCCCCCCCCCTTTTCTCTTCTTCTCTGCTTCCTTCGGTTGGTAAAACAGTTACTCCCGTCTTGAGAGGCACTTCCGGTTTCGGGTGCGCTCCACGGTGGAACGCACCGGAAGTACAGGATGCGTTCCACCGTGAGCACAATAGAGAAAAGGACACGATCCTTCCCAAACAGCCTGGAACAGCTAGTACGTGCCCCCCATCGGCCCTACAGGACCTCACCATGCTCCAATACTGTGATGTCTCTCTAATATTTATCGGTAGTATAGCCGACATTCTAAAGGACAAATATGACATCACTTCTGGTGCGTTCCACCTTGGAGCGCATACAGTACCGGAAGTGACGGAATTGGAAGCCGTTTTTGGCGGTTTTTTTCTGTGTTTTACTTGTTATTTAAGCCCCATTATATTGTATTACGATTTCATATGCTCCTGATGAAGGGGACCCATTAAGAGGCCCCGAAACGCGTCGAGCTGCTCACTCCCCCACCCTGGCTTTGGAATAAAAGAACATAAAGAATGAACAAGAACTCCTGAGTGATCATTGTTCATCCGTGAGACTCTACTGGCGATCCAGGCGCAGGAGGTGTGATGTGGGTGTCTTGTGCTTTATCCCACCCTACCCTCCTGGGTGAAGTGAGTCACTAAAATTTTGATTTTACATCTTGATTTTATATCTAGATTTTATATTTGCCAAAGGTTTTATATCTATATTTACCTAATACTACATTTGCTATTTGCACACCATATACGAATTGACCGTGAGAATCATAATAAATAAATTGGTGAGTGTGAAAGTACTGTCACCCCACTTATGTGTATCTAACAATTCAAGCTTGGGTATATACCATCACAACCCTAGATACTAGGGATCTTGGCGCCTCTCTGTGGTCCTTTTTAGCGTTTCCACGCAACCCCACTGTTTTCTTCCTAATCACCCACCTTGAGGGCATCAGGGTGGGTCGAGACCATTGGCAGCCTGCCCTCCTTTGTTCCACTAAATTTTTATTTTTTATATATATATTTTTTTTTATAAATATATACATATACTTGTTTTCCAAAAATTCTGGTACAAAGGAACTACACGTACTTTTGACCTACCTTTGGCGCCCTGCGAAGTTATCCCTGGACCATCATTCTGAAAGGCCCAGTGACTAACCCTCTTTTTTTCTTTCCCTGTCTCTGACTTATGTTCAATAAAAACATGGTAACATTTAATTCTTTGTGTGTTATTAGGTTAAGCAGACTGTGATTGTCTATTGTTGTGACTTAGATGAAGATCAGATCACATTTTATGACCAATTTGTACAGAAATCCATATCATTCCAAATGGTTCACATACTTTTTCTTGCAACTGTATTAGTTATTTCGAATATTCTTTTTCTTTTTTTTGTTTTTTTTAAATCTGTACTGTTATTCCACTTCGGCATACTCCTCCCCGACAAGCGTCCCCGTCACCATGGAAACGTCTGTGGGTTGGAAAATACCATGGTGAAAAATCTGATCCAATGGTATATTCTAACCCACAGGCATTCCCATGGTGACAGGGACGCTTGTCGGGGAGGAGTATGCCTAAGTGGAATAACAGTACCCATTGAATAAAAAAAGACGAATATTCTAAATAGCGAATATATTCTCTATATTGCTATAACTTCTTTTTTTAGAATATTCGTCATATTCTAAAACAAGAATATATAGCAATATAGCGAATATTCGTAAAATACACATATTGGGCCAGATTTATCATTAGCTTAAGTCAGAATAATGGGGTGAAAAAGTCGCAAAAAAATGCGCAAACGCTAAAACTGCGCACAAATTTGCGACTTTTTTCTGCTCTGCACTTTGCTTGCCAGTTTTCTGAAAGTGGGCGTGTTTTCTTATGTAAATTAATCTCTAGACAGATTTACTATTGGGACTATTTAAAAAGTCGCAAAAAAGTCGCAATTTCACTCCAGTGAGGACCATGCTTATCTTATGAGACTTTTTAATAGAACAAGTGACTTTTTCATAAAAATGTGCGACTTTTTCGTAAAGATGTGCGACGTTTGTAAAGCTGCTTACTGACGGATAAACTGCTACCGTCAAACCACATTTATTACAGTCTTAAAGGGCCGATCATAAATCTGACTTGGCTAAAACTGACTTTAGCCATATGTGAAAGTGGAGTGAGCTGTCAAAGTAATGATAAATCAACCCTATAGACTGTAATTTAGGTAATATAGTGCTATAACCTTTTTTTCATAGTCGTAATTTTTTTTCTTTTCTGAACTTCAGATTTGATGAAAAATTACAACTTTGAAAAAAAAAAAGGTTATAGCATTATATTAGCTAAATTGCAGTCTATATGTGTATTTTACGAATATTCGTCATATTCTAAAACAAGAATATGTAGCAATATAGCGAATATTCGCTAAATACAAATATAGAGCAATTTAGCCAATATAGTGCTATAATCAGTTTTTTTATATAATAATTTTTTTTTTCTCTTCTGAACTTCAGATTTGGAAAAAATGTACACTATTAAAAAAAAATATTATAGCACTATATTAGCTTAGCTAAATTGCTCTGTTTGTATTTTCTCGAATATTCGCTATAATATATAGCACTGTATTTACTGCTATATATTCTTTTTTGATCAACTTCGCATTACGCGATTTTTACAATTTAGATTATTCGTAATCGCGAATCTCGAAATATCGCGAATTAGAATATGGGACCTGACGCTCATCACTATATGGAATTTGGTAGTATGGTCAAATCACATCACAAAAAAATAGGTATGGTTAAACAGTTCATTTTATTAACATCAAAATATAAACATGATTGGCAAGACACAAACACATTAAAAAGTTAAAAGCAACACTACAGTGGTGGTCCGAGAACAGGATGTATAAAGGTAAAGCGCTAGTGCACTAATGAAGAGGCTGTTGGTAGAAGTGATTGAGAAAACATTACCATAGATTAATGCTGTTGAGAATATCAAATAACTTAAAGAAAGCTACATATAAACATGATTCAATAAAGAACCTATGGTCAATCATAGTAAGGAGATGTCTAGCATAAACAGTTAGAGCAAAAGTATCAATACCAACCAGCAGTGAAGATCCTGTATTAAAGCAGACCACCACCACCACCACCCGACGCACGTTTTGCGATAACCTTTTTCAAGGAGCAAAAGGCTGGAATATGATTTGTCCCAGACTATATAAGGATAACCACCCTGGGTGGGATTTAGCTTTTCACAAGAGATAAGCAAATCGATTTGTCTCATGAACATGGTTGCTTCACCTGTGAGGGGCTGTCCCTGCAGAGTGAAGCACCGACCTGCTGCAAGATTAACAGGGTTGGACATTTAGCCCTGATAATTTCTTACCGCTGTTTAGCCGAGCACGGATTCTGCTTCAACTTCAAAGCAGTGTCTTCTCAGGCTGGGAATTGAGAGGACTGAGCTAAATGTCTGGCCCTATCAAACTTGCAGCAGTTGGGCGCTTGTTCACCTACGGGAACAGTCCCCCACAGCTGAAGAAGCCTTGCAGATGAGACAAAACGATTTTTTACAATCCATTCGCTCATTTCTAGTTTGTGCCTATGGTCCTATTTATCATCATTCCTTTAGTCTGTACCTGTAGTAAGAAGGTACCTGGAATCATTGTGGATGGAAGGTATGTGCCACCGAGGTTCCTGGCCTCAGTGAAGTAAGAGCCGGTATTTTATGTGTCAGCAGCAGCTATTGCTAATTGATACCTAAAGATTTAGTATGGCTGTTATAGCTGATCCAAGACGGCTCTTACTGGGAGTAGTCAAAGTGCTGGGTGGGTGACTACTCCCCATGTTTCAGGCCGGGTTTTGCCAGGCATAAAAACTAGCCAGCGCTGCCAGGTGTGGTGGATTTACCTCCCTCTGACAGTGGAGCTCAGGAGTTTGTGTGCTATGAAATGAGGGCTGTGCTGGGATTTGAGGTTTAAGCCGGGCTGGAGGACTCAGGCCCCTCTAAAGGCGAACAGGCTGCCTATGGACTTGATGAGGCTGAACGGCTAAGGCTACTTTCACACCTGCGTTAGGTATGGATCCGTCTGGTATCTGCACAGACGGATCCGCACCGATAATGCAAATGATTGTATACGTTCTGAAGGGATCCGTTTGCATTACCATGAACAAAAAAAAAAAAGTTAATTTTTTATTTTGTTCATGATAATGCAAACGGAACTGTTTTGACTTACACTAAAATTCAATAGGAGGCGGATCCGTTTTCAATTGCACCATATTGTGTCAGTGAAAACGGATTGACTTACATTGTGTGTCAGGTCGGATCCGTTTGGCTCCGCATCGTCAGGCGGACATCAAAACGCTGCAAGCAGCGTTTTGGTATCAACCTCCAGAGCAGAATGGAGACTGAACGGAGGCAAACGGATGCTTTCTGAACGGATCCTTATCCATTCAGAATGCATTGGGGCTAAACTGATCCGTTTTGGGCCGCTTGTGAGAGCCCTGAAACGGATCTCACCGGCGGACCCAGAAACGCCAGTGTGAAAGTAGCCTTACAGAGTGTGAATTAACACCCAGGAGAAAAGGTGACTTTTATTGTTTATGGACTTTCCTTGTGTGTGAACACCAAGCCACCTGCGTTTTGCGATACACCTTACCTGCATTTTGTTATACGCCAATGTGTGAATAAACACAGCTGTTTGATTCAAGAACTGTGTACTTTGACTCTATACTGCATCCGCTAGTCCTAACTAGGGTTGTTTCGATACCAAAATTTTGATTCGGTTTCGATAACAATAAAACTATTCCGATACCAATCGATACCACGCGAAAAAATAAAACGCCAAAAAAAGCTGCGTGCGTTCTGCATTTTTTGAAACGTCCAGCCCATAATAAAACAGTCCTATCCTATTTTTGGGGGGGAACAAGGTGCCAAAAAAAAAAATGGCGAATCGCTCAGTGTTCACCGCATAAAATATTTTTCAAATATTTTGGACGTGGTGATATGTGATATTTTATTTATTTATTGTTTATATATTTTAGATGTAAAATTGGGAAAGGGGGTGATTCATATTATTTTGGTGTATTTTTGTGTAAACTTTTTTTTTTACAGTTTATTTAATAACTATTTCCCCCCTTACAGGTAGAACCTGGGATCTTTCATCCCTTGTCCTATTCACCCTGATAGAGCTCTATTAGGGTGAATAGGATCTCACCCTGTCCCTGCTGCCCTGTGCATAGTACACTCAGCATCAGGTAGCTGACTATGGCAGCCAAGGCTTCAATAGCGTCCTGGCTGCCATGGTAACTGATCGGAGTCCCAGGATTACACTGCTGGGGCTCCGATCAGAAGCTGCCACTAATAAGAGGAGGTGAGGGGACTCTGTGGCCACTGCCACCAACGATTTTAATACTGTGGGGGGGGGGGGGGGGAGGCACTGCGCCACCAATGATAATTAACGTTTAATATACAAATACAGCCAGCAGCGGAAACACATTGCCGACACCCGACCTCTGACAGGGCACTGCGATCAGCGGCAGTTAACCTCTCAGGTTAACCCCTTAATTGCCATGGATCACAGCACCCTGTCAGAGGCAGGGTACCGGCAATGTGTTTCTGTCGCCTGTATTTGTAATGTATTAAACGTTAGTTATCATTGGTGGCGCAGTGGCCACAGCCCCTCCCCCCTCCGCCCCTCCGTGCTCTCATTGGTGGCAGCGGCAGCACAGGGGGAGGGAGAGACTGCTTCCTTCTTCCCGGGCTGCTGAGGGAACATGGCCGCGCTGACAGCAGCGCGCTCATGTTCTCTGATACTGGCCTAGTATCGATAAAAGGCAAATGCCAGTATTGTATCGATACCGGGACAAAAGTATAGACTGGGTATTGAAAGTTCGATACCCGAAACAACCCTAGTCCTAACTACCAGAGCGAATCCCCACACTGTGCATTGGACAAATGACTGATTCTCCACTTTGTATCATAGTTTACAGTAGCTGGGTGCAGTACGACCTGGTACATTCTAACTGCTCTATCTACCAGCACTATTACATTACTAGACCTTCCCCGGTGCCGCCTTGTGTGCCGTACACAGTTTCAGGGAGTACTCCGGTTACAAATATCATTTACTGCATTTGTGCTTTGATTCCAAGTATAGAACCGCATACAAGCAAAGAACCTCTGCTTACTCCCTGATCACATATCCAGTCCCAGACTTCTTATTAATTTTCAGAGAGAGAATTAGTTTGGCCACTCATCCATGAATTAATTCTTCATAGATAATTGGATTAAGACTAGATTAAACAATGCATTGTTGGAGTGCCGCTGTACATTTATAATACAGCGGCAGATCGGATAATATAAATGACATGACTAGATTGTCTCTAAATAAATGAGTATTCAGCAACCCTTAAGCATAACCTATATAAAAAAGCAACAACGTTTCGCCTGGTCACACAGATTTCACTTCTTGCAATACTATGATATAACAGGACAACTTTGTATCATGCAAACTCAATATTTCAGTAGAGCCACTTCCAGCTAAAAGAAATAAAAATAATTTGGGCTTTCATTAAAACCACCTAATATTTTATAGCTCCCCTTGTGCCAGTGAAACAGGTCTGACCCACCAAGGCATGAACGCCACATCACCTTTGGAGATGTTCTGTGGTATCTGGCACCAGGACGTTGCTGAAGATTCTTTAACCCCTGTAAGTTGGGAGGTGAAGCTCCATAGAGCGGACTTGGTTATACAGCACATCCAGCACTGAGGTCTTTGGATTTTGGAGGCCAAATCAACACCTTGAACTCTTTCTTGTTCCTCAATCTGTCCCTAAATAATCTTTTCAGTGTTGCCCCTGCCATTAATACTTGGTCTTTAGCAATCTTAACCACTTAACGCCCAGCGCCGTACATGTACGGGGCTGGCGGGGTCTTTGAAGATGGTGCCTGCGGGTGGCCGTCTGCTTCTTATAGCAGACACCCGCGGCTCATGTCCGCAACCGGCAGTAATTCTGATCGCGGACATTTAACCCCATCCTGACCACGGCATCTGAGCGCGTGAAACACCAGAAACGTGTGCTTTCGGTGATCCTCCCGCTCCCCCGTGTGGTGATCGGAGCAGACGGAGCGTGTATGCTGCAGCAGATCTTTGTGAATGACAGGAGGCTACTGCATAGTATTTCCTATGGAGCCCTTGTAGGTCGCAATTTTCTCATAGACTCCAATGCTAGTGCATTGGGGTCTATGAGAATAGCAATCTAATGATTGCATGTTATATTTCCCTATGGGAACTATAAAAAAGTGTAAAAAATAAAATAAAAAATTCAAATCACCCCCCTTTCCCCAAAATAAAAATAAAAGAACGAAAAAATTTTTTTAAATACACATCATCGGTGTCGCAATGTGTCGCAATGTGCGAAAATGGCCATAGTATAAAAATATATTCTCCATGCGGCAAACACCAAAACGGAAAAAAGCGGCCATATGGCCGATTCGCAGTTTTTTGTCGCTTCATTTTCTACAAAAAAAGTCATAAAAAGTGATCAAAAAGTCATACACTCCCCAGAATGGTATCATTGAAAAGTTCAGATCGCCTTGCAAATAAAATATGAGCCCCTATACAGCTCCATACACACAATTACAAAAAAGTTACAGGGGTCAAAATATGGCAACAAAAAAAAATAAAACAAATTGTTTCCCACTTTTAAGAACACAAGAAAAACTATACATCTAAGGTATCACCGAATTCGTACTAACATGTAGAATAAAAGTAACTGGTAAGTTTTATCGTACATCCAATGTAGTGAATAGAAAACCCATAAAACTGTGGTGGAATAGCATTTTTTTTTTTCAATTTCACGCCATTTGGAATTTTTTTTCTGCTTCCCACTACATCATATGCAATATGAAATGGTGGCGTCAAAAATTACAACTTGTCCCGCAAAAAACAAGCCCTCATATGGCTATGTGAACAGACAAATAAAAAAGTTATGGCTCTGGGAAGGCAGGGAGCGTAAAACGAAAACGTAAAAATAAAAAAAAAACTCGGGCCTGAAAGGGTTAAGGTAGGTGGTGTATGTCAAAGGAACATCTAAATAAAACCTTTGGCAGACAGAACCTAGGAAAACATTGTCCAGAGTATCACACTAAATTCACCGGCTTGTCTTCTCTTCCTCAATTAAAGAACACATGCACACTGATTCATTGGACCAGACTACCTTCAGCCATTACTCCATGGTCTAGTTCTTACGCTCATGTGCCCATTGTAGGCACCCTGAACCCTGATACATCTATTTTCTTATTCTTATTTATTATTAAAGCACTTTTAATCCTATGGTGCTGTACGTATAATAAGGGGTGCACATACATAATATAGACAATTGCACTAAGCATGAACAAGACAAGTTACAGACTGGTACAAAGGAGAGAGGGCCCTGTCTATAAGGTCTATAGCATGGATGCCTGAGCATCGGCTCTCCTACTGTTGCTAAACTACAACTCCCAGCATGCCTGGGCAGCCTACAGTTATTAGGGCATGCTGGGAGTTGTAGTTTTGCAACAGCTGAAGGGCCGCAGGCTAAGCATCCCTGGTCTATCGCTATGCAATCCCATATGTAGCAAGCTGTGATGCATTCATGAAACTTGGGTGTACCTGACCCTGATGCTAGTTCACTGGCTGTTCATACAACCATTTTTGGTAGCTACTAACCACTGCATACTAGGAACACCACACAAAACCTGCTTTCATTGAGTCATCTAACATCATACTTTTTTAACATCTCTAATTACCCCAATCCTTATGCTTGCTCATTTATCTGCTTAAAGCATACCCAGAAATATACAAAGTTACAAATGTTCATATAAATCTGAAGATACAAAATTTGGTAATATCTTTTATTAGAGAAAAATACCTCTTTCACTATCAGTGTCACAAACAAGCAGGTGTGAACCCACTGTGCCACGTATCCTACCTCCAAGGGCGTTGTCTAAGTGAACCCCTCGACCTTCACAGTACCCCTGATGGTGGGGATAGACTTTCCTGAGAGGAACACCAGGTTGCTACCTCTTGAGGAGGATTGGCACATGATGCAGCTGGCCCAGGTAGACAGGAGGTACCTGAGCAAGGTACCAGAGGTACAGACGTAGTCAGCAGGCCAAGTCGTAAACAAGAGCAACAGTGCAGGACCGAAGGATAAGGCAGAGACAAGCAATAGGTCAGGGCAGGCAGCACAGGTAGAGGTCAGGCAATACGGGTCGGCAACAGGAGAGTCAAAGAAAGCAGGCAGGGATCAAACAGGTAGCAGAGTACAGTAACACAAGCACAGGTCAGGTAAACAGGACCACAAGCAGAGCTATCAGCAACCTTAGCAGGACACTAGGACCTTGACGCTCAGGAATCTGGGAAGGGGGCTGAGCCACATATATACATGCAGGAGGGCTAGGATTGGTCAGTAAGGTCACATGATCTAACCCATAAAGCACAGGAAGTGATGCACACCGGCCCTTAAGGAAGTACTGCAGGGAACAAGCAGCAAGTATACTGTGGCCATGGCTGAAAGGAAACTGTGGAGTGGATCCCAGAACAAACAGTAGCTACACGGACAGAGCCCAGGACTGCAGCTGTGAATGGGGAAGCACTGGCAGCAGATCACTGTTGAACCAGTGGCGGATCCAGAGCCTGGTCACGGGAGGGGCACTTCACCGGGAAATAGGAGATTATGGGGCCCCTATGTCCCCACCCAGCCTCAAGCCACACACAGACCCACCCATTTATGGCACCCATACCTCTTACATCCAGTGACGTCTACTTGATCTTCTCCATTCAGACCAGACCGCTATGATGCTTTCTTTCAGACATCTCTCATCTCTGCAGAGTTTGACAGACAGACAGACATCTTAGTTTCCTCATTTTTCTCCCACCTTCTCAACATCCTATTATGCACCCCCAATACTGAGACGCTGTGCCCCCCAATACTATACTGTAGAAACAGATAAACCCCCTGAAAATACTAGTTACACACAGATAGCACCCCCTTCAATAATTATTGAAACTAACACAATGCCCTAAAAAATAACTGCACCGAGCAAAAAGTGCCCCTGACACTAATAGTGTAACCATAATGTCCCCCCCCCCCCCAAAAAAAAAACTGTGCTAAGCTGATACTGTGCCAGGGTGCCCCCACAGTAAAAGTGCTCTCCAAAATCCGAACAATAGTAATAATTCTGTGCCAGAGTGCACTTAGTAGTAATAGTGCTCCTACAGTGCCCCCATCAGTAATTTTGTCCCAGAAAAAAAAATGCTCCCATAGTCCCCCAGTTGTAATAAAGCCCCCTTATAATGTGCGCCAGTACAAAAAAATGCTCCGTTGTGTGGCAGTAAAAAAAATATAAAAAAATACCTCCTCTTAGTGCCCCCAGTCAATGTCTCCAGAATGTTCTCATGTGTTCCAATGACCCATACTGTGTACCACTACAAAAAACACTTAGTGCCCTCAGTTGAGCTAAGGTGCCCATAGTGCCCCTATAATTTGTGCCAGTATAAAATCCTCCTATATAGTGCCCCCCAGAAGATGCCCCCATAGTGCTCTTCCCCTGTCCCTATAGTGCCCTTCATAATGTGGCAGTATAAAAGGCTCCTATAGACTGCCCCACATAGATGCCCCCATAATGCTTCTCTCCCCCTTTCCCATAGTGGCACCAAAATGGGTGCCAGTATTAAATGCCCCTATATAATGCTCCCATAGTGCTATTTTCCCTCCTTCTCCATAGTGGCCCCCCCATAATGTGCCAGTATATCCTGAGGATAGGTCATCAATATAGGAGGAGCCTGGAGAGGGGTTCTCTATTACTTGACTTCTCTGCCCTACCTGCCAGCAGCTACCTGATGAATGCACGATAGATTCCATTCCGCCAGCAGGGACCACTCAGGGTGATCTAGTTGGACTTCTGATAGTGGGATTGTTCTTATCAGGGCATCTGTTCCGCTGTAGGCAGGACCCTGTACTGGTAGGGGGGTTGAAGGGCAAGCTCGTCAGTTCTTGGTGAACCTGGTAGCTAGCACCAAGTCTGGCAGACCGTGCATGGTATGCTGAACATGCTACACGGATGCCATTGTAACAAGACAATTTAAAGGGATTCTGTCACCAGGATTAACGATATGTAGATATTTATATGTGCCCATTAGTCTTCATGCAGTGTTTACAATGATCCCTCTATGCTCTGTGTGCCTTATATTCTTATTCTTATAAAAAACGATCTTATTCATATGTAAATCACCTCTGTCAGGAGCCCAAGGGGTTGTCCCACGATCTCTTGGAGCCCAGCCGCGCCCATCGATCCGGAGCCCAGCACCGCCTATTGCTTCATATTCACTGCACTATCCTGACATCATGTAATCTCTGCTCTGTAGTCTCGCGCAGGTGCAGTGGACACTGTAGTCTGCGCCCGTGCGGACTACTGGCACCGGCTTCAACTTGTCCACTGCGCATGCGCCGGCTCCCTGCGCACCCAGATCGGACAGGAAAATACTTTCTTCCTCTGTGCAAGTCGGTCAAAATTGTCAAAGGAGCGATTGCTGCCGGGCTCCAGGAGATCGCGGGACAACCCCTAGGGCTCCTGACAGAGGTGATTAGGGATGAGCGAACTCGAACTGTATAGTTCGGGTTCGTACCGAATTTTGGGGTGTCCGTGACACGGACCCGAACCCGGACATTTTCGTAAAAGTCCGGGTTCGGGTTCGGTGTTCGTCGCTTTCTTGGCGCTTTTGTGACGCTTTCTTGGCGCTTTTTGAAAGGCTGCAAAGCAGCCAATCAACAAGCGTCATACTACTTGCCCCAAGAGGCCATCACAGCCATGCCTACTATTGGCATGGCTGTGATTGGCCAGAGCACCATGTGACCCAGCCTCTATTTAAGCTGGAGTCACATAGCGCCGCCCGTCACTCTGCTCTGATTAGCGTAGGGAGAGGTTGCGGCTGCGACAGTAGGGCGAGATTAGGCAGATTAACTCCTCCAAAGGACTTGATTAACTGATCGATCTGCAGCTGTGGATCATTGAGCTGCTGATCCTCAATTGCTCACTGTTTTTAGGCTGCCCAGACCGTTTGTCAGTCACATTTTTCTGGGGTGATCGGCGGCCATTTTGTGTCTTGTGGTGCGCCAGCACAAGCTGCGACCAAGTGCATTTAACCCTCAATGGTGTGGTTGTTTTTTGGCTAAAGCCTACATCAGGGTGAAGCTGTCACACCAAGTGCATTTAACCAGCAATAGTCTGTTCATTTTTTGGCCATATACAAAATCAGGGGCAAGCTGCGCCTGTCACCAAGTGCATTTAACCCTCAATGGTGTGGTTGTTTTTTGGCTAAAGCCTACATCAGGGTGAAGCTGTCACACCAAGTGCATTTAACCAGCAATAGTCTGTTCATTTTTTGGCCATATACAAAATCAGGGGCAAGCTGCGCCTGTCACCAAGTGCATTTAACCCTCAATGGTGTGGTTGTTTTTTGGCTAAAGCCTACATCAGGGTGAAGCTGTCACACCAAGTGCATTTAACCAGCAATAGTCTGTTCATTTTTTGGCCATATACAAAATCAGGGGCAAGCTGCGCCTGTCACCAAGTGCATTTAACCCTCAATGGTGTGGTTGTTTTTTGGCTAAAGCCTACATCAGGGTGAAGCTGTCACACCAAGTGCATTTAACCAGCAATAGTCTGTTCATTTTTTGGCCATATACAAAATCAGGGGCAAGCTGCGCCTGTCACCAAGTGCATTTAACCCTCAATGGTGTGGTTGTTTTCTGGCTAAAGCCTACATCAGGGTGAAGCTGTCACACCAAGTGCATTTAACCAGCAATAGTCTGTTTATTTTTTGGCCATATACTACATCAGGGGCAAGCTGCGCCCGTCACCAAGTGCATTTAACCCTCAGTAGTGTGGTTGGTCAAGCTGTGACACCAAGTGCATTTAACCAGCAATAGTCTGTTCATTTTTTGGCCATATACTACATCAGGGGCAAGCTGCGCCCGTCACCAAGTGCATTTAACCAGCAATAGTGTGGTTATTTTTTGGCCATATCCCAGTCTAATTCTGTCACTAAATCCATACCGGTCACCCAGCGCCTAAATACTAGGCCTCAAATTTATATCCCGCTAAATCTCTCGTTACCGCTGTCCTGTTGTAGCTGGGAAAGTTATTTAGTGTCCGTCAAAGCACATTTTTTGTTCTGGGTTGAAGTACAATTCCCAATTTAGCAATTTCATAATTTAGTGGTTTCTGCTATATCAGAGCTATTTGAAATCTATCCCTAAAAGGGTAGATCATATTGAAGGTGCACATAGGGTCATTCAGAATAACTTCACACACACCCGCTACTGTGTATTTCCAAGTCTAATTCTGTCACTAAACCCATACCTGTCACCCAGCGCCTAAATACTAGGCCTCAAATTTATATCCCGCTAAATCTCTCGTTACCGCTGTCCTGTTGTAGCTGGGAAAGTTATTTAGTGTCCGTCAAAGCACATTTTTTGTTCTGGGTTGAAGTACAATTCCCAATTTAGCAATTTCATAATTTAGTGGTTTCTGCTATATCAGAGCTATTTGAAATCTATCCCTAAAAGGGTATATAATATTCAAGGTGCACATTGGGTCATTCAGAATAACTTCACACACACCCGCTACTGTGTATTTCCAAGTCTAATTCTGTCACTAAACCCATACCTGTCACCCAGCGCCTAAATACTAGGCCTCAAATTTATATCCTGCTAAATCTCTCGTTACCGCTGTCCTGTTGTAGCTGGGAAAGTTATTTAGTGTCCGTCAAAGCACATTTTTTGTTCTGGGTTGAAGTACAATTCCCAATTTAGCAATTTCATAATTTAGTGGTTTCTGCTATATCAGAGCTATTTGAAATCTATCCCTAAAAGGGTATATAATATTCAAGGTGCACATTGGGTCATTCAGAATAACTTCACACACACCCGCTACTGTGTATTTCCAAGTCTAATTCTGTCACTAAACCCATACCTGTCACCCAGCGCCTAAATACTAGGCCTCAAATTTATATCCTGCTAAATCTCTCGTTACCGCTGTCCTGTTGTAGCTGGGAAAGTTATTTAGTGTCCGTCAAAGCACATTTTTTGTTCTGGGTTGAAATACAATTCCCAATTTAGCAATTTCATAATTTAGTGGTTCCTGCTATATCAGAGCTATTTGAAATCTATCCCAAAAAGGGTATATAATATTCAAGGTGCACATAGGGTCATTCAGAATAACTTCACACACACCCTCTACTGTGTATTTCCAAGTCTAATTCTGTCACTAAACCCATACCTGTCACCCAGCGCCTAAATACTAGGCCTCAAATTTATATCCTGCTAAATCTCTCGTTACCGCTGTACTGTTGTTGCTGGGCAAGATATTTAGTGTCCGTCAAAGCACATTTTTTGTTCTGGGTTGAAATACAATTCCCAATTTAGCAATTTCATAATTTAGTGGTTCCTGCTATATCAGAGCTATTTGAAATCTATCCCAAAAAGGGTATATAATATTCAAGGTGCACATAGGGTCATTCAGAATAACTTCACACACACGCTTCTGTGCATTTCCAAGTCTAATTCTGTCACTAAATCCATACCGGTCACCCAGCGCCTAAATACTAGGCCTCAAATTTATATCCCGCTGAATTTGAATACAATACATTGGGCCAAATAATATATTTGTTGTTGTGGTGAACCATAACAATGAGAAAAACATCTAGTAAGGGACGCGGACGTGGACATGGTCGTGGTGGTGTTAGTGGACCCTCTGGTGCTGGGAGAGGACGTGGCCGTTCTGCCACATCCACACGTCCTAGTGTACCAACTACCTCAGGTCCCAGTAGCCGCCAGAATTTACAGCGATATATGGTGGGGCCCAATGCCGTTCTAAGGATGGTAAGGCCTGAGCAGGTACAGGCATTAGTCAATTGGGTGGCCGACAGTGGATCCAGCACGTTCACATTATCTCCCACCCAGTCTTCTGCAGAAAGCGCACAGATGGCGCCTGAAAACCAACCCCATCAGTCTGTCACATCACCCCCATGCATACCAGGGAAACTGTCTCAGCCTCAAGTTATGCAGCAGTCTCTTATGCTGTTTGAAGACTCCGCTGGCAGGGTTTCCCAAGGGCATCCACCTAGCCCTTCCCCAGCGGTGAAAGACATAGAATGCACTGACGCACAACCACTTATGTTTCCTGATGATGAGGACATGGGAATACCACCTCAGCATGTCTCTGATGATGACGAAACACAGGTGCCAACTGCTGCGTCTTTCTGCAGTGTGCAGACTGAACAGGAGGTCAGGGATCAAGACTGGGTGGAAGACGATGCAGGGGACGATGAGGTCCTAGACCCCACATGGAATGAAGGTCGTGCCACTGACTTTCACAGTTCGGAGGAAGAGGCAGTGGTGAGACCGAGCCAACAGCGTAGCAAAAGAGGGAGCAGTGGGCAAAAGCAGAACACCCGCCGCCAAGAGACTCCGCCTGCTACTGACCGCCGCCATCTGGGACCGAGCACCCCAAAGGCAGCTTCAAGGAGTTCCCTGGCATGGCACTTCTTCAAACAATGTGCTGACGACAAGACCCGAGTGGTTTGCACGCTGTGCCATCAGAGCCTGAAGCGAGGCATTAACGTTCTGAACCTGAGCACAACCTGCATGACCAGGCACCTGCATGCAAAGCATGAACTGCAGTGGAGTAAACACCTTAAAACCAAGGAAGTCACTCAGGCTCCCCCTGCTACCTCTTCTGCTGCTGCCGCCTCGGCCTATTCTGCTGCTGCCGCCTCGGCCTCTTCCTCCGCCTCTGGAGGAACGTTGGCACCTGCCGCCCAGCAAACAGGGGATGTACCACCAACACCACCACCACCACCTCCGTCACCAAGCGTCTCAACCATGTCACACGCCAGCGTTCAGCTCTCCATCTCACAAACATTTGATAGAAAGCGTAAATTCCCACCTAGCCACCCTCGATCCCTGGCCCTGAATGCCAGCATTTCTAAACTACTGGCCTATGAAATGCTGTCATTTAGGCTGGTGGACACAGACAGCTTCAAACAGCTCATGTCGCTTGCTGTCCCACAGTATGTTGTTCCCAGCCGGCACTACTTCTCCAAGAGAGCCGTGCCTTCCCTGCACAACCAAGTATCCGATAAAATCAAGTGTGCACTGCGCAACGCCATCTGTAGCAAGGTCCACCTAACCACAGATACGTGGACCAGTAAGCACGGCCAGGGACGCTATATCTCCCTAACTGCACACTGGGTAAATGTAGTGGCAGCTGGGCCCCAGGCGGAGAGCTGTTTGGCGCACGTCCTTCCGCCGCCAAGGATCGCAGGGCAACATTCTTTGCCTCCTGTTGCCACCTCCTCCTTCTCGGCTTCCTCCTCCTCTTCTTCCACCTGCTCATCCAGTCAGCCACACACCTTCACCACCAACTTCAGCACAGCCCGGGGTAAACGTCAGCAGGCCATTCTGAAACTCATATGTTTGGGGGACAGGCCCCACACCGCACAGGAGTTGTGGCGGGGTATTGAACAACAGACCGACGAGTGGTTGCTGCCGGTGAGCCTCAAGCCCGGCCTGGTGGTGTGTGATAATGGGCGAAATCTCGTTGCAGCTCTGGGACTAGCCAATTTGACGCACATCCCTTGCTTGGCGCATGTGCTGAATTTGGTGGTGCAGAAGTTCATTCACAACTACCCCGACATGTCAGAGCTGCTGCATAAAGTGCGGGCCGTCTGTTCGCGCTTCCGGCGTTCACATCCTGCCGCTGCTCGCCTGTCTGCGCTACAGCGTAACTTCGGCCTTCCCGCTCACCGCCTCATATGCGACGTGCCCACCAGGTGGAACTCCACCTTGCACATGCTGGACAGACTGTGCGAGCAGCAGCAGGCCATAGTGGAGTTTCAGCTGCAGCACGCACGGGTCAGTCGCACTACAGAACAGCACCACTTCACCACCAATGACTGGGCCTCCATGCGAGACCTGTGTGCCCTGTTGCGCTGTTTCGAGTACTCCACCAACATGGCCAGTGGCGATGACACCGTTATCAGCGTTACAATACCACTTCTATGTCTCCTTGAGAAAACACTTAGGGCGATGATGGAAGAGGAGGTGGCCCAGGAGGAGGAGGAGGAGGAGGAGGAGGAAGAGGGGTCATTTTTAGCACTTTCAGGCCAGTCTCTTCGAAGTGACTCAGAGGGAGGTTTTTGGCAACAGCAGAGGCCAGGTACAAATGTGGCCAGCCAGGGCCCACTACTGGAGGACGAGGAGGACGAGGATGAGGAGGAGGTGGAGGAGGATGAGGATGAAGCATGGTCACAGCGGGGTGGCACCCAACGCAGCTCGGGTCCATCACTGGTGCGTGGCTGGGGGGAAAGGCAGGACGATGACGATACGCCTCCCACAGAGGACAGCTTGTCCTTACCCCTGGGCAGCCTGGCACACATGAGCGACTACATGCTGCAGTGCCTGCGCAACGACAGCAGAGTTGCCCACATTTTAACCTGTGCGGACTACTGGGTTGCCACCCTGCTGGATCCACGCTACAAAGACAATGTGCCCACCTTACTTCCTGCACTGGAGCGTGATAGGAAGATGCGCGAGTACAAGCGCACGTTGGTAGACGCGCTACTGAGAGCATTCCCAAATGTCACAGGGGAACAAGTGGAAGCCCAAGGCCAAGGCAGAGGAGGAGCAAGAGGTCGCCAAGGCAGCTGTGTCACGGCCAGCTCCTCTGAGGGCAGGGTTAGCATGGCAGAGATGTGGAAAACTTTTGTCAACACGCCACAGCTAACTGCACCACCACCTGATACGCAACGTGTTAGCAGGAGGCAACATTTCACTAACATGGTGGAACAGTAAGTGTGCACACCCCTCCACGTACTGACTGATGGTTCGGCCCCATTCAACTTCTGGGTCTCTAAATTGTCCACGTGGCCAGAGCTAGCCTTTTATGCCTTGGAGGTGCTGGCCTGCCCGGCAGCCAGCGTTTTGTCTGAACGTGTATTCAGCACGGCAGGGGGCGTCATTACAGACAAACGCAGCCGCCTGTCTACAGCCAATGTGGACAAGCTGACGTTCATAAAAATGAACCAGGCATGGATCCCACAGGACCTGTCCGTCCCTTGTCCAGATTAGACATTAACTACCTCCCCATAACCATATATTATTGGACTCCAGGGCACTTCCTCATTCAATCCTATTTTTATTTTCATTTTACCATTATATTGCAAGGCTACCCAAAGTTGAATGAACCTCTCCTCTGCCTGTGTGCTAGGCCTAAATATATGCCAATGGATTGTTGCAGTGGTGGCTGACGTGAAGCCTCATTCTCTGCTATGACATGCAGACTGATTCTCTGGTGACATGAAGCCAGATTGTCTGTTACGGGACCTCTCTCCTCTGCCTGGGTGCTGGGCCTGAATTTATGACAATGGACTGTTGCAGTGGTGGCTGACGTGAAGCCTGATTCTCTGCTATGACATGCAGACTGATTCTCTGCTGACATGAAGCCAGATCCTCTGTTACGGGACCTCTCTCCTCTGCCTGGGTGCTGGGCCTAAATTTATGAAAATGGACTGTTGCAGTGGTGGGTGACGTGAAGCCTCATTCTCTGCTATGACATGCAGACTGATTCTCTGCTGACATGAAGCCAGATTGTCTGTTACGGGACCTCTCTCCTCTGCCTGGGTGCTGGGCCTAAATATCTGACAATGGACTGTTGCATTGGTGGCTGACGTGAAGCCTGATTCTCTGCTATGATATGAAGACTGATTCTCTGCTGACATGAAGCCAGATTGTCTGTTACGGGACCTCTCTCCTCTGCCTGTGTGCTAGGCCTAAATATATGCCAATGGATTGTTGCAGTGGTGGCTGACGTGAAGCCTGATTCTCTGCTATGACATGCAGACTGATTCTCTGGTGACATGAAGCCAGATCCTCTGTTACGGGACCTCTCTCCTCTGCCTGGGTGCTGGGCCTAAATTTATGAAAATGGACTGTTGCAGTGGTGGGTGACGTGAAGCCTGATTCTCTGCTATGACATGCAGACTGATTCTCTGGTGACATGAAGCCAGATCCTCTGTTACGGGACCTCTCTCCTCTGCCTGGGTGCTGGGCCTAAATTTATGAAAATGGACTGTTGCAGTGGTGGGTGACGTGAAGCCTCATTCTCTGCTATGACATGCAGACTGATTCTCTGCTGACATGAAGCCAGATTGTCTGTTACGGGACCTCTCTCCTCTGCCTGGGTGCTGGGCCTGAATTTATGACAATGGACTGTTGCAGTGGTGGCTGACGTGAAGCCTGATTCTCTGCTATGATATGAAGACTGATTCTCTGCTGACATGAAGCCAGATTGTCTGTTACGGGACCTCTCTCCTCTGCCTGGGTGCCGGGGCCTAAATATCTGAGAATGGACTGTTCCAGTGGTGGGTAACGGGAAGCCAGATTCTCTGCTATGATATGAAGACTGATTCTCTGCTGACATGAAGCCAGATTGTCTGTTACGGGACCTCTCTCCTCTGCCTGGGTGCTGGGCCTAAATTTATGAAAATGGACTCTTACAGTGGTGGGTGACGTGAAGCCTGATTCTCTGCTATGACATGAAGACTGATTCTCTGCTGACATGAAGCCAGATTGTCTGTTACGGGACCTCTCTCCTCTGCCTGGGTGCCGGGGCCTAAATATCTGAGAATGGACTGTTCCAGTGGTGGGTGACGGGAAGCCAGATTCTCTGCTATGGAACCTCTCTCCAATTGATTTTGGTTAATTTTTATTTATTTAATTTTTATTTTAATTAATTTCCCTATCCACATTTGTTTGCAGGGGATTTACCTACATGTTGCTGCCTTTTGCAGCCCTCTAGCCCTTTCCTGGGCTGTTTTACAGCCGTTTTAGTGCCGAAAAGTTCGGGTCCCCATTGACTTCAATGGGGTTCGGGTTCGGGACGAAGTTCGGATCGGGTTCGGATCCCGAACCCGAACATTTCCGGGATGTTCGGCCGAACTTCTCGAACCCGAACATCCAGGTGTTCGCTCAACTCTAGAGGTGATTTATATATGAATAACATCGGTTTTTATAAAAATCTAACACACGCAGAGCAGTAACAGAGGGATCATTGTAAGCACTGCATGGAGACTAATGGGCACATATAAATATCTACATATCGTTAATCCTGGTGACAGAATCCCTTTAAATCACTGAAGCTGTTAATGTTATGGCCGGTTGGTATACAGTATACAGTATACAGTATAAATGAGTCCAGAGTCAGATCATGTTTCCAGCTGCTTCAACAGAGGAAACAACGGAAACTGAGATAAAACGAATTACATGTGGAAGGTGCAAGTAATGTTAGTAAGAGTCTCTCCAATTTAAAAAACTAATGTCATTTACAGTTCTCACAACTTCAGTCTTGTGTTCTGCTGTAAGGAAAGTACAAATGAAGGGACGACTGGGAGCAATGTAAGCAGTTAGGAGAGAGGGGTTATCTGCAAGTAATGGCGGCACATTCCGAGTCCAGAGAGCCTCTAATCTGCAATTCATCTCTCCAACTAGCAAACAAATTAAAGCATGTTGCTACATAACCTTGACGTATGATAGCATTAAGCCTATACAGCCAGACAAGTGCAAGATTAATGCGCCAGTATCACACGCATAAAGAAGTAGCAACAAGGCCAAATCGTCAGCTAGACAGGATAAAGTATTATAAACAAGCTGCAGACAACGTTATGTAACATCCACAAAAGCAAGCCTCAATAAAGAATGCTTGATGGCAAGTTATTGCTTCTACAACTCTTACTGCAACGTCTCATGACGGGAGGTTTACCCCTTAATGACCATTTACCAATTTTTTGTATGTGTCTGCGAATGCATGGCGATGGCACTTTTCACACTGTGTTCCGCATTGTGCTTCCAGGTGTGGACATGCATGTTTAACAGATACATGGTATACATTATTTATTGGATGCCGCTGTATGGAATAGCAGTCTGCAGTGCAAAAAAAACAGCAACTCAATATGTCTGTGAAGGGTCTCATTGATCCAGATCCTGGTATATCATTAGTAATAAGTCCGAGCAACTGGACTTGTATTTTCTCGTGAAGATATTTTGTTGGCTCCCTAAATTGGAATGACTTGTGCAAGAAATCTCCGGAATTAAATACCAGTGATTCATGCAGAGTCATATACAGTATTGTGATAACTCGGGGGTCACTAAGCTACTTCTCTCTAACTACCAGGATCTAAAACTACCACCCACTGTCAAGAAAAAGAACTGAAATAAAGTGGCTTAAATGGAAGGAAACGCTCAAAAACCCCAAACACTGTAGCGTGTTTATAACCGGGGGAGCAATTCCTCTGCATGTGATCCGTAATCCCCAGCATAAATGCGTACAAGTGTATATATATATATATATATATATATATACAGTACAGACCAAAAGTTTGGACACACCTTCTCATCCAAAGAGATTCACACTGAAGGAATCAAAACTATGAATTAACACATGTGGAATTATATACATAACAAAAAAGTGTGAAACAACTGAAAATATGTCATATTCTAGGTTCTTCAAAGTAGCCACCTTTTGCTTTGATTACTGCTTTGCACACTCTTGGCATTCTCTTGATGAGCTTCAAGAGGTAGTCACCTGAAATGGTTTTCACTTCACAGGTGTGCCCTGTCAGGTTTAATAAGAAAGTGGGATTTCTTGCCTTATAAATGGGGTTGGGACCATTAGGTGCGTTGTGGAGAAGTCAAGTGGATACACAGCTGATAGTCCTACTGAATAGACTGTTAGAATTTGTATTATGGCAAGAAAAAAAGCAGCTAAGTAAAGAAAAACAAGTGGCCATCATTACTTTAAGAAATGAAGGTCAGTCAGTCCGAAAAATTGGGAAAACTTTGAAAGTGTCCCCAAGTGCAATCATAAAAACCATCAAGCGCTACAATGAAACTGGCTCACATGCGGACCGCTCCAGGAAAGGAAGACCAAGAGTCACCTCTGCTGCGGAGGATAAGTTCATCTGAGTCACCAGTCTCAGAAATTGCAAGTTAACAGCAGCTCAGATTAGAGACCAGGTCAATGCCACACAGAGTTCTAGCAGCAGACACATCTCTAGAACAACTGTTAAGAGGAGATTGTGTGAATCAGGCCTTCATGGTAGAATATCTGCTAGGAAACCATTGCTAAGGACAGGCAACAAGCAGAAGAGACTTGTTTGGGCTAAAGAACACAAGGAATGGACATTAGACCAGTGGAAATCTGTGCTTTGGTCTGATGAGTCCAAATTTGAGATCTTTGGTTCCAACCACCGTGTCTTTGTGCGACGCAGAAAAGGTGAATAGATGGACTCTACATGCCTGGTTCCCACCGTAAAGCATGGAGGAGGTGGTGTGATGGTGTGGGGGTGCTTTGCTGGTGACACTGTTGGGGATTTATTCAAAATTGAAGGCATACTGAACCAGCATGGCTACCACAGCATCTTGCAGCGGCATGCTATTCCATCCGGTTTGCGTTTAGTTGGACCATCATTTATTTTTCAACAGGACAATGACCCCAACACACACCTCCAGGCTGTGTAAGGGCTATTTGACCATGAAGGAGAGTGATGGGGTGCTGCGCCAGATGACCTGGCCTCCACAGTCACCGGACCTGAACCCAATCGAGATGGTTTGGGGTGAGCTGGACCGCAGAGTGAAGGCAAAAGGGCCAACAAGTGCTAAGCATCTCTGGGAACTCCTTCAAGACTGTTGGAAGACCATTTCAGGTGACTACCTCTTGAAGCTCATCAAGAGAATGCCAAGAGTGTGCAAAGCAGTAATTAAAGCAAAAGGTGGCTACTTTGAAGAACCTAGAATATGACATATTTTCAGTTGTTTCACACTTTTTTGTTATGTATATAATTCCACATGTGTTAATTCATAGTTTTGATGCCTTCAGTGTGAATCTACAATTTTCATAGTCATGAAAATAAAGAAAACTCTTTGAATGAGAAGGTGTGTCCAAACTTTTGGTCTGTACTGTATAAATATATATATATATATATATATATATATACTGGATTTGATCCTTGTTGGGTTCCCACCCCATAAATAATAGATAAAATAAACTCCAGCGCCAAATGCAATTTGGTGTTTATTTAATAGTTATTGCGGCTGCGGTAGTGACGTTACAGCCGTATGGCCTTCTTCAGACTGCAGAAAATAGATAACATAAATACAATTGATAGTGAAGTAGAACAAATAATATAAGTTATACATCTCCAGTTATGAATATAATCGTATCCATAATAAAAAATAGGCACATCACAAGATGGAGAGGAGTTATAGACGAAGCGTCAGTTACATTTTTGACCAATAAGAATCCGGTAATTCCCATTTTCTATGTCTTACCCAAGATACATAAAGATCTCTAAAATCCACTAGGCCGCCCAATAGTGGCCTCCACTAACTCTATCCTGTCACCCCTGTCAATCTTCCTAGGAAAAATCCTAACATCTTATATCAAAACTACAAGGTCCTTCTTATAAGACACATCTTCTTTCCTGGACATTATTGGGAAACTAAATTCACTCTCTACCAACACATTCTTGGTTACGTGGGATGTTACAAGTTTGTACACCTCTATACATCACCAGAAAGGACCAAGAGCGACACACAAACCTGAGCTGGGCTGGATGGCATCCTGACGTAATAGGGTACTTTCACACTTGTGTTGTTGGATTCCGGCAGGCAGTTCAGTCGCCGGACCTGCCTGCCGGATGCAGCTATCTGTATGCAAACGGATACCATCTGTAGGCGGATCCGTCTCACAAATGCATTGCAATACCGGATCTGTCTCTCCGGTTGTCATCCAGAAAAACAGATCTAGTATTTATCTTTTTCACATTTTTAAAGGTCTGCGCATACGCAGACCACAAAACCGGATCTGTTTTTCCAGAACAGTTGGGTCCGGATCCGGCATTAATGCATTTCAATGGAAAATAATGCCAGATCCGGCATTCCGGCAAGTGTTCCGGAATTTTGGACTGTATTTTCTCTGTCCAAAAACTGTACAGTGACTGAACTGCTGACATCCTGATGCATACTGAACAGATTGCTCTCTATTCAGAATACATTAGGATAAAACTGACCAGTTTTTTTCCGGTATTGAGCCCCTAGGACTGAACTCAATACCGGAAAAGTTTAATGCAAGTGTGAGAGTACAGATAGCGTTGTGTATGTAACTCCTTGAAGTAGTTCTTTCCCAGAACTTCTTCATGTTCCAAGATAACTTTTACTTGCAGAAACAGGGGACAGCCATGGTATTGAATGTAGCACCCCCTTATGCTAATTGTTACATGGCTGATTTTGAGGATGCGTACCTTCACCCGGACATCGATTCAATACACACGTCATCTGTGGAAATGTTATATAGACAATATCTTCTGTATATGGAACGGCACATTAGACACATTAACGGAATTTCCTGAGTTCCTCAATTCTATCTACCCGGAACTCCAATTTACTATACATTCTGACCCAACATCCATTAACTTTCTGGACACAGTAGTCACAAAGGATGAACAGGGATATCTCCCCACAGACTTATACAGAAAGCCTACCGCCTGCAACAACCTATTACACTTCTCTAGCTTTCATCCCATTAGCATTAAACTATTACTTCCTAATTCTCAGTTCCAGAGAATTCGTAGGATAGTACAGGATGGCCACAAGACTAGATAAAATATAAAACACCATTTTCTGGAGAGAGGCTATCCACACAACTTACTTAATCCCAAAGTCCGTCCGAAACCTCCGTCTACATCAGCTTCCAAAAAAATCCCATTTATGCACACATTCCATCCATGTGTGAGGAAAGTTCAGAATATCATTGGGGACACTGGCATTTACTAAAGAGAACATATCCTACCGTCGAAGAGTTTAAAGGGAACCTGTCACCGGGATTTTGTGTATAGAGCTGAGGACATGGGTTGCTAGATGGCCGCTAGCACATCCGCAGTATCCAGTCCCTATAGCTCTATGTGCTTTTATTGTGTAAAAAAAACGATTTTATACATATGCAAATTAACCTGAGATGAGTCCTGTAATTGAGATGAGTCAGGGACAGGACTCATCTCAGGGTAATTTGCATATGTATCAAATCGTTTTTTTTTTTACACAATAAAAGCACACAGAGCTATGGGGACTGGGTATTGCGGATGTGCTAGCAGCCATCTAGCAACCCATGTCCTCAGCTCTATACACAAAATCCCGGTGACAGGTTCCCTTTAATTACCCTGTATTGATCTGTAATAGATGGCCGAAAAAACCTTAGAGACCTATTGGTAATAGCAGACGTAGGGTTCGCAACTTTTCCTACGCATCCAAAAGAAGGGAACTTTCCCATGTCTCCATTGCCTACAGTGTTCCAACGTACAAAAAGGCGCTAATATTTTTCATCTGCAATCAGGGAAATCCTTTCCAATACACAAGTTTTTCAGACTATGTCGTGTACCTTCTCAAATGCTCTTGCGGTGAAGTTTGCGTCGGTGAGACACCTCAAACTATTCGTAACTGAATCTGTCAACACAAATCAAGTATCAGAAGGAAAAACATATTACTCCCAGTCCCAGCACATTTTCATCAAGTTGCACATAACATTGCCCAATTGAAATTTCAGGTTATTGAGCATGCTACGATTTCCCAACAACGGGGTGACAGGATAAGGCTACTTTCACACTAGCGTTCGGGCGGATCCGTTCTGAACGGATCCGCTCATATTAATGCAGACGGAGGCTCCGTTCAGTACGGATCCGTCTGCATTAATAACTTTAAAAAAATTCGCAAGTGCGCAAGTGCGCAAGTAGCCTGCGCGGATCCGTTCAGACTTTCAATGTAAAGTCAATGGGGGACGGATCCGCTTGAAGATTGAGTCAATTGGTGACATCTTCAAGCGGATCCGTTCCCATTGACTTACATTGTAAGTCTGAACGGATCCGCACGCCTCCGCACGGCCAGGCGGACACCCGAACGCTGCAAGCAGCGTTCAGCTGTCCGCCTGTCCGTGCGGAGGCGAGCGGAGCGGAGGCTGAACGCCGCCAGACTGATGCAGTCTGAGCGGATCCGCTCCATTCAGACTGCATCAGGGCTGGACGGGTGCGTTCGGGTCCGCTCGTGAGCTCCTTCAAACAGAGCTCACGAGCGGACCGACGAACGCTAGTGTGAAAGTAGCCTAAGGCAGCTTAAACTTAGAGAGGTATACTGGATTCACAGACTGGAGAGTCTGGAACCAAAGGGACTGAAAAGAGAATATGAGATACAATGTCTACTCTAATTATTTGTATGGTTGAATTTATATATCAATAGGTTTATTCTATACCGTATATTATTATGTTTATCCTTTTTCTCCCACAGGCCTATTGACCGGCCAGGACCCCACTAGTGCCGCATACTAATGTATCCTTACTAGTATCAGGGTAATTTTCCACCTATTTACCCTCACTAGCTGACTTTTCCTCCATCTGTTCCATCTCTGTTTCTTTTCAATTTTCTTTTTTCAATTTTCATTTCCTCTTTATATCTTTCCTATATCCCCTTTTTATTTTTTACACTTATTATTTTTTGCATTTTTATTTTATTTAATCTCCACCTTTATCCTGATTGTTCTTCTTATTTGAGGTCCTCTACCTCTTCTTCCCCTACATTATTTTAATTTTTAACTTTTTAGTTTTGCTACCTTTTCTAATACCATTCCATTGACTTCTCTACTACCTATCTGTATCCATTTATACTTCCATTCCCTCTGCGTTTTCTGTACTGATTGACACACAATAAACACATACATTGCAAGACATCATACATTTATTACACATATACTGCCTCTCAAAAAGTTCTCTGCATCATGATAAGATTAGATTCTTCTCTCCTTTTCCCTTTTTTCTTTGCCCTTTTTTCTACCCACTAACATCACTAACTCACTGACACATCACAGGCCTTACTTCCGACCAGTGGAACCCGTCCACTGTATTCCCGCCATCAGCCAACACGCAGGAGAAGGTGGCACCTCAACCACACGCACACAGTGTAGGAGGGCGCACTTATTTAAAGGGAATCTGTCACCTATTTTGACCATATAAAACCGTTAACATAGCAATGTGCAATAAAGTACCTTTATTCCTGCATGTGTCTTCTTTCTTTTATTCAAGTTTTTATTCTTATTAAAAAGGCATTTTTCTGATATGAAAATGAAGCCTCGAGGTGCCCAGAGGGGCATTATTACTCTGCTCTAGTGCCCAGTAACACCCCCTGCAGTGCTCAGCCGGCCTTTCTTCCAAGCCTAGCACGCCTCCTAAGAAATAAATGTCCTCCCACATACTTGCCGAACGGCGTTGGGGTTGGCGCCATCCTGGAGGAGACACAGCATGGGTAATTGTTCTATGTCCTTAGATTGTATATGACATGTTTGCATTTGTACTTTATCCTCTAATACATCATACAGATGGACTGATGTATGGACATGCATCCGCTGTGTTTATCCTCCAGTGATGTCTTCTTTTCTTTTCTCCTGCACCATACTTTCTTTTAATCATCAGTAAAGGTAAAAGCAGGCACTCACCAGCTGGCAGGTCTATAAGTGATATCTTTATATAATACAATAGCATATAAAATTGCGCAAAAAATTACACATAAAAATTACAGATAAAATACAGTATGTATATTGCACTGGGAACAATAAATTTGGTACATACGGGTCTATCTCAGTATATTCAGTATATTCAATGTACTAGCTATCTGGATGGATATATTACTCTTAATCAATATGAAAAATCCTGAATATGAAAAATGTGCTCAATTGTGCATATAAATCACTTGTGATAATAAAAATAACCTGTGAATAGAAATCCAATACAACAGTAAGTGTCCTGTAAAAATTCAATAAGTGAGTGTCCTGTGAAGAATAAAAGAATAAAAGAAGAAATAATATATAAAAATCCTGTGTCGTATGAAGGGAGTCTTTGAAAGACTTAATACCAACTCCTTATGTGAAGATTGTAACTGTGTCCATCCGATGGAGCAATTTTGTATCAATAGCTCTGTGCACAGAATATGCAGTTAGGGTTAGGTAAGGTACAAGAGGTAGTCGGGTTTTATAACTGGGGCGTCCCCCTTGTTTTTTAAACCCTCTTACCTTGCCCTTGAGAGTGACTGTCCTTAACAGGGTTGCCGCTCTGATGGTCGCTAGGTCCTTTGTATCTCCCAAACTCGTATGGGATCCGATACTACAGGATTTCTGCTCGCTGGTCTCGGCGTTCCACGTGGTAACTTCCTTGCGTGTCACCGACCAGGAAGTAGTCTGCAAGGTTCGCTTGATCTTGCCATACCTTGAACCTGCTTTACTTTCACTGGCGTGTTTCAAGACGTATGAAGATCTTCCAATGACCAATACTGTGATTGGTAGGTCTGTATTCGGGTTCGGGTGGGTAGTTTGACACTCGCAGGACCAGCCAGACGCGTTTCGAGGGTCCGCCCTCTTCCTCAGTGGCTATAATGCGAGTACTACCCTTCTTCTTTAAATACTGCGGCTTCCAAACCCCCCACCAAAACCCGACAAGGATTTCTCCTATTCACATTTGACTCTTCACTATACCTTCGGTGCATACTGTTCATATATATCAATATACTCATATAGATTTCTTTACCTTTGATTTAAAACTATAATACCTTTTATTTATAAAAACATAAATAGATTAAAATGCCATGGACTTAAAATAAACTTAGAGAACCTATTCTGTTGGACTCCATTCCTTTCCTTTGTTCTCTCTCAATTAGATTAGAGGTATGTTTCATTAGCTGCACATTCAATTGGGTCCTCCATTTGTCAGTCAAATTCTCCTTATACTCAACATTGCCAACTATCCGTCTATTTCTTTATTATAGGAAGTCCAGGTCCTAAAGAAATCCAAGAACGCATCAGAAAACGTAAAAAACGCATCTGGAAGATCATTGGAAGATCTTCATACGTCTTGAAACACGCCAGTGAAAGTAAAGCAGGTTCAAGGTATCGCGAGATCAAGCGAACCTTGCAGACTACTTCCTGGTCGGTGACACGCAAGGAAGTTACCACGTGGAACGCCGAGACCAGCGAGCAGAAATCCTGTAGTATCGGATCCCATACAAGTTTGGGAGATACAAAGGACCTAGCGACCATCAGAGCGGCAACCCTGTTAAGGACAGTCACTCTCAAGGGCAAGGTAAGAGGGTTTGAAAAACAAGGGGGACGCCCCAGTTATAAAACCCGACTACCTCTTGTACCTTACCTAACCCTAACTGCATATTCTGTGCACAGAGCTATTGATACAAAATTGCTCCATCGGATGGACACAGTTACAATCTTCACATAAGGAGTTGGTATTAAGTCTTTCAAAGACTCCCTTCATACGACACAGGATTTTTTTATATTATTTCTTCTTTTATTCTTTTATTCTTCACAGGACACTTACTGTTGTATTGGATTTCTATTCACAGGTTATTTTTATTATCACAAGTGATTTATATGCACAATTGATCACATTTTTCATATTCAGGATTTTTCATATTGATTAAGAGTAATATATCCATCCAGATAGCTAGTACATTGAATATACTGAATATACTGAGATAGACCCGTATGTACCAAATTTATTGTTCCCAGTGCAATATACATACTGTATTTTATCTGTAATTTTTATGTGTAATTTTTTGCGCAATTTTATATGCTATTGTATTATATAAAGATATCACTTATAGACCTGCCAGCTGGTGAGTGCCTGCTTTTACCTTTACTGTATATTACACTTGCTATATAGGATGAACAGGTGAATCATCCCAAAAAACAGAGCACCCTAACCATAGTAACAGATACGGGTGAGCCACGATATATATATATATATATTATATTATTTCTTTTAATCATGTTTGTAAATTTATGTAACTTTGCAATAAAGTAATAATATATCATAAGTGGTCTGGCAGTCTTTGTAGGTTTTGTATTGTGGTAGTTTGCCATAGGCTTATGCCAGTTAACTAGTCTTTATGTAATTATTCCCTGGTTGGGGTATATATTGTTTTTTTTGTTTTCCCATAGGTTATAGTAGAACTCCTGAATATATTCTACTATACATGCAATATATGCAGAAAATCTACTATATATACACTATGGGGGTGATTTACTATTCTGAAATACGCTTAAATTAGGTGTATTTCAGGTGCAGATGGTGGCGCAATGGGTAGTTCTGCCGCTATCTGCGACCTCGCACTCTCATGCCAGGTCTAAAATTGTGGGCGTAGTGTGGGCGGGAAAGGAGACGGGCCAGCAGGACTGTCTCATTTACCATTTTCTACGCTTATTTCAGGCGTAAAAGTGCAAAAAGTCGCAAGAGCCCTATTTTTGTGACTTTTTTACACCAGAATTCTAGAGTGAAGGAATAATAAATCAGGGCCTATATGTTTATCAAGTATATGATGTCTCACAAACAAATGCACTACACTTACCACATAATCTGACCCACAAAAACGTATTAAAAATCAGCACAAACTAATGATTTATGATTAAAGGGAATCTGTCACCACATTCATATCAATCTAAATGAATCATTAGATACAGGGCCGTTTTTAACATGGGGCAAAATGGCCAGCTGCCCCGGGCCCAGTTTCTCCTGGGGGGCCCAAGAGAGCTGCCTCTTGAGCCCCGCTGGCCAGTGGCGTAGCTTGGGGGGGGGCCAGTGAGGCCGCTGCCCCAGGCACAAAATTCTAGGGGGTGATAGCAGGGCTGCACCGCCAATTAGGCAAAGTGAGGTGATGGCTCCAGGTGGAGCAGCTCTGGTGACAAGTGGGGGGTGGCGGCAGGCACAGGGAGATTAGCGCTTCCATTGTCCTCAGGACAGCGATACAGATAGATGTGCTGCGGTGGGGCAGGGGAGGGAGAGGCGTCTCCCTTCCCCGTTCCTCTTATAGGCTGCAGGCACTAGGCCTGCAGCCTATCAGAGGCCGGTGCAGGTGGCGCGATGATGTCATCGCGCCGCCTGAGCCATACAGCGCGGGACACAGGCCGTAAGAGGCCTGCATCGTGTCGCTGCCAGCCTGATGGAGGTAAGTATAAGTTTGTTTCTTTTTTTTATATGGTACTACTTACTGCCACATGATTGGGGGGCATCTATGGGACACTTGTTACTGGCACATGTTTGGTGGGCACTTGTTACTGGCACATGATTGGGGGGCATCTATGGGAGTACTTGTTACTGGCACATGATTGGGGGCACTTGTTACTGGCACATGATTGGGTGCATCTATGGGGCCCCTTTTTACTGTCACATTATTGGGTGCACTATGGGGGCATCTATGGGGGCACTTACTGGCACATTATTGGGGGCACTATGGGGGCATCTACTAAGGCCACAAAGAAGGTTTTTTTAATATGGGGGAAGGGGGAGAGGAACACAATGGGGGCTTCTACTGTGGCCACAAAGAAGGGGTATTTTATATGGGGGGCTCTGTATAGGAGCATTTTATACTGGGGCACATTATGATGGGTACTATGGGGAAGGGGATAGAGAAGTACTATGGGCTCATCTATGGGGGCGCTAAGAAGGGGTATTTTATACTTGAAAATTATGGGGGACACTGAGGGCATCTACTGGGGCACTATATATGGGGCATTTTATACTGGTATATAATGGGGGCACTAGGAATAAGGCGGGAGAGGAGCATTATGGGGGAATTTACTGGGGGCACTATATAGAGGTATTTTATACTGGCACATTATGGGGGCACTATGGGGGCATTAGCTCAACTGGGGGGCATTAAAAGGGGGGTATTTTCTGCACTGGCACATTATAAGGAGAATTATTTCTACTGGGGGGCATTATGATGGGCTTTTTTACTACTGGGGGTCTATGGGGAACATAATTACTAGTATGGGCACTATGGGAGCATTATTACTTCTGGGGCACAGTGGGGACATGTTGCGGGCACTGTAGGAGCACTATTACTACCATGTGTGCTCTAGCAGAGAATTATTCCTATTGGTGGGACTTTTGGGAGCACTATTACTGTGGGGGCACCTTGGCACCGTATCAGCTTACCACAATTATTTTTGGAGGACGTTATGTTTCCACTATTAGTGTCAGGGGCACTATTTGCTGGGCACAGTTATTTTAGGGCACTGTGTGCCAATAATTATTGAAGGGCACTATCTGCATGGTACTACTATTATCAGGGGGTTTATCTGTTTCTGCAGTATAGTATTGGGGAGCACAGCGGCACAGTATTGGGGGTGGTAGGATGATTTGTCCAGAAGATGTGAGGAAGATGGAAAAGTAGTAAACTAAGATTCTGTTTGTCAAACTGCAGAGACGAGAAATGGCTGAAAAATAGTGGTCTGGTCTGAAAGGAGAAGATGAGGAAAGAGAACATCTACATGAAAGAGACATCACTGGATGTAATAGGTATGTGGTGCTGTATTACCCTGTATGTAGGGGTGGATGGAGGGGTTAGTAGTACAGTACTATCTGCACATTGTAAAAAAAAAAAATTGTGTCAGAAATTGTGCTTTTTTAATTTTCAGAATAATGATACAGCCATTTTATTTGATACTTTTGTGCTGATTCTTTTCTTCTTCTCTATATTAAGGGACACTATAGTCACCAGAACCACAACAGCTAAACGCAGTAGTTCTGGTGTCTATAGCATGTCTCTGCAAGCTTTTTAAAACACTGTCTTTTCATAAAAAAGGGCAGTATTTACTAGTGTTGAGCGTGAATATTCAAGAATTCGCAGATATTTAGAATATAGTGCTATATACTCGTATTCACGAATAGTGTTGATTGCAAATTTATCGCAAATTTGTTGCGAATGTCGGCACTGAGCAAAATCTCTAGCAACCAATAGGAAAGTTACCTACCCCTTAGTGTTGATCGTGAATATTCTAATCGCGAATTTGAATATTGCCTATGCCTAGGCAGTATTTACATTACTGCCACGGAACACCTCTAGCGGCCACTCATCATTATTAAAGTTTACTATGCTACAAGGTGTGTGGATTTTTGTGTGTGTTATGGTGGAGGGCGTGATTGCATGCTAGAGTGTGGAAAGGCGGGATCCAGGGGGCCCAAGTAAATTCTTGCCCAGGGTCCAATCAATATTAAAGAGGGCCCTGATTAGATATGTGCTGGTCCCCTGAATTAAACACTCTTGATCCCATCCAAATTGTTGCCCATATTCCAGAGAAATTATTCTTTTTCCCATATGCAAATTAACTGGTCAGAGCAACGCGGGTGTCTTCTAGCTTTTTGTTGCACTGAAAGCCACACTCCCTACTCCTGAGCTGCAACTAGGTCATGTGACGTCACATGACCTAGGAAGAGGCTGCAGCACTCACGGAGTGCCCGGCCTCTCCTAACAGCTGATTGGGTGTCGGACCCCCGTCAATTTGATATTGATAACCTATCCAGAGGATAGGTCATCAGTATTATTTATCGGATAACTCCTTTAAGTGTTCACAACTGGGAAAAACTGGTGTATTTTATGTAGAATTTTTAAAAAAATCTATCATATGTCAAGCATTTACGTATGTCACCCCCTCATTATAAAAAAATAATCTTTATGTCACATGTTTTTTATGTACAAAGTGTGAAGCTAAAGATAATCTGTATTTCACAGCTTTTTATTATACACAGTGTGAAGCAATGCTCTACTGCCTTTGCTAAAAAAAGACTTCCTTGACATATTGCACAAAGATCCCTGTGGCACACACTTCACCCATAGAAAACAATTGATACGCTCCGCTAAAGATTTCTATTGTACATTCCATTGAATTTTATGGAAGGACGTAAGTAAAACGGGAGTGAGGAAATTGCTACTGAAATTCAGTACAAGTAAGAAAAGCATGATATGTATTGTCTGAGATAATAAGGAGCTTAAAGGGAACCTGTCACTATGAAAATGCCATGTAAGCTACTGGCACCCTGTTATAGAGCAGGAGGAGCTGGGCAGATAGTTTAGCAGGATAAGATTCAGTATAACATGTATTTTATTCATTTATATCCCAACTCATTCTGGGCTTTGAAGTCAAGGAGGTGCTCCTATCAGTGATTGACAGCTATCTCTGTATACACAGTCAAAGAGGGAAGGCTGTCATCACTGATAGGACCGCCTCTTGGACTTCAAAGCCCAGAACGAGCAGGAATTAAAATTATTAAAATACAGGTTATACTGAATTTTTATCCTGAAAAACTATACACTGGCGAGCAAAAGGGTAACAATGTTTTGAACTGTTGACTTTCAGGCTCTATATCTCACTATCCACCACAGCTTTAAAGGTGACACTACTAGTGTAGAGTGATGAGAACTTCGGATGCTTCATCCGAAGTCGCTTCGTTCAAAACTTTGGAGTAATATTGTACAGAGATCCGTCTCCATACAATATTAGAATGTATGGGCTGAAATGAGCCGAAGTAAGTTATTCGCGAAGTCGAGCATGACTTCTTTGAATAACTTTGGTGGTTGATTTTGAAGTGGAAAACCACTTTAAAACTTGAAATCAAACTCGGCTTCCGTTCCGACTAGTATCTGGGAACCGAAGTTTTTCTCCTAATATTCTAAATTAGAATTTTCATTATTTTGTAAATCCACTTATGGCTTTCAACTCTGCCTGAATCCTTCTGGGCATGTTCTTGATCAGATTTAGGGCTCTTTCACACTTGCGTTCTTGTCTTCCGGCATAGAGTTCCGTCGTCGGGGCTCTATCCCGGAAGAATCCTGATCAGGATTATCCTGATGCATTCTGAATGGAGTGAAATCCGTTCAGGATGCATCAGGATGTCTTCAGTTCCGGAACGGAATGTTTTTTGGCCGGAGAAAATACTGCAGCATGCTGCGCTTTTTGCTCCGGACAAAAATCTTGAACACTTGCCGCAAGGCCGGATCCGGAATTAATGCCCATTGAAAGGCATTGATCCGGATCCGGCCTTAAGCTAAACGTCGTTTCGGCACATTGCCGGATCCGACGTTTAGCTTTTTCTCAATGGTTACCATGGCTGCCGGGATGCTAAAGTCCTGGCAGCCATGGTAAAGTGTAGCGGGGGAGCAGCATACTTATTGTCCGTGCGGCTCCCGGGGCGCTCCAGATTGACGTCAGGGCGCCCCAGGCGCATGGATGACGTGATCACATGGCACGTCATCCATGCGCATGGGGTGCTCTGACGTCATTCTGGAGCGCCCCGGGAGCCGTGCAGACTGTAAGTATGCCGCTCCCCCGCTCCCCCGCTCCCCACTCCTACTATGGCAACCAGGACTTTAATAGCGTCCTGGCTGCCATAGTAACACTGAAAGCATTTTGAAGACGGATCCGTCTTCAAATGCTTTCAGTACACTTGCGTTTTTCCGGATCCGGCGTGTACCTCCGGCAAGTAGAGTACACGCCGGATCCGGACAACGCAAGTGTGAAAGAGGCCTTAAACATGTCTCAACTAAAACCTGTTCCCAGGTGTTTTCTACACGTTCCCAATGTTGGTGTTTACTAGTCGACTAACTTGGGTACAAATACAGCTTTTTCTTCAACTCTACCCAGAAGTGTTCAATTGGGTCGAGGTCTGGAGACTGTGGGGACCAATCCAGCACCTCTACTTCATTGTCATTAAATCATTTCTTTGCCAATCTCGACGTATGCTTTGAGTCGTTGTCCTGCTGGAACACTATGTCGTCCTTTTCATACCCATAGTACTCGAGTGTACGAAGTAACACGTCTTGTAGGATACTCACATATAGCTTAGCATTGAGACCACCATTGATCCTGGTCAAGTATCCAACACATTTGGCTGTGAAACAACCCCATATCATCCGGCTTCCCCCATTCAACTTCACAGTTCCTTCAATTTCTCGATCCATAAGCCCCCTTTTCCATTTTTTCTTCCAGACCCATCTGCATCCATCAGAGCCCAGTCTATTTACTTTTGTCTCATCGTTCCAAATGACTGGCTTCCAATCTTCTACTGTCCAATGTTTGTACTTTTTTGCAAAATCGATCCGACACTCCTTATGACGATATTGAAGTCGAGGCTTCTTCGCCTTTTTTCGGGCCACCATTTAAGACTTGTGTTTGCACGAAAGTCTGTGATCTCACTATAACAAAGCATAAGAGCCACCTAAACCACCGTGTTTATCACGCCAGTACTGGTAGACCTTGTCTGATCATTGTCTGATCTTGTTGACTCCAATTTTTGGCCTGGACGTCCACTTTTTGGCTTTGGGATGGATGGACAGACTTTATATCCTATTCTTTCCAACTGTAATTGCACTTACATGATGCAGTTTGGTCATTTTCTTGGCAGAGATAGCGCTATCGGTGAGCTGGATGATGACTCTTCTCTTTTCTTGGAAAATCTTCTTCATGGCTGCTCCTCGATTCGAACCAGTGACGTTTCACTTAGAAATCAACCTAATAACACACTGAGCTATTAGGGGATGTGAGAAGAGGTTGTAATTTGTAGTATGCAAGAAGAAAAAGATTGTTCCACCACCAGGAGCAAAACAGTAACAATGCAGTAACGCGACAATGCATAACTAATCATATGCTAAACAGTTGTAAGTTCAATTTATGCATGAGATAGCCAAGATCATTGTCTATAAAATGATGGTAGTCTCATGTTCGAAGCTGTAGTGGATGGTGAGATATGGAGCCTGAAAGTCCAAAGTTCAAAACATTGTTACCGTTTTGTTTGTCAGTGTACAGTATTTCACAAAAGTGAGTACACCCCTTACATTTTTGTAAATATTTTGTTATATCTTTTCATGGGACAACACTGAAGATATAACACTTTAATTCAATGTAAAGTAGTCAGTGAACATTTGGTGTGCCCTCAAAATAATTAATCAGTCATCAGTCTAAACCACTGGCAACAAAAAGTGAGTACACTCGTAAGTGAAAATGGCCAAACTGTTCCCAAAATGTCAATATTTCTTGTGGCCACCATTATTTTCCAGCACTGCCTTAACTCTCTTGGGCATGGAGTTCACTAGAGCTTCACAAGTTGCCATTGGAATCCTTTTCCACTCCTCCATGATGACATCACGGAGCTGTTAGATGTTAGAGACCTTGCACTCTTCCACCTCCATTTGAGGATGCGCCACAGATGCTGAATAGGATTTAGGTCTGGAGACATGCTTGGTCAGTTCAGCACCTTACCCTCAGTTTCTTTAACAAGGCAGTGGTCGTCTTGGAGGTGTGTTTGGGGTAATTATCATGTTGGAATACTGCCCTGCGGGCCAGTTTCTGAAGGGAGGTGATCATTCTCTGCTTTAGTATGTAACAGTACATGTTGGCATTTATAATAATAATAATAATCTTTATTGATATAGTGCCAACATATTCTGCAGCGCCTTACAATTCAGGGGTTCATGTACAAACAGTCATAAATAACATAGCAACAGACAAATCGATTATTACAACAAGAGGAATGAGAGCCCTGCTCGCAAGAGCTTACAATCTATGAGGGGATAGGGGTGGCACAAAAGGTAGAAGTGCTTGTTACGTACGATAGTCCAGCCATCTTGGGAGAATAGGGGAGCAGATATAAAGCCACATGAGCTGGCAAGCAGCCAATATACGAAGTGCTTCTGGGTGCAGTGGAGGCTCAGCTTCAGGGAATGATAAATGGGCTATGGGAGGTTAAATCAAGGGAGGTGATAGGCCACCCTGAAAAGAAGTGTCTTTAGAGAACGCTTAAAACTGTGCATGTTGTGATTAAGCCTGATTTCTTGGGGTAGGGCATTCCAGAGAACCGGTGCAGCTCGGGAGAAATCTTGGAGCCAGGAGAGAGAGGTTTGGATTTTTGTGGAAGTCAGTCGTAAGTCATTGGCTGAATGGAGAGCACGGGTAGGGTGGTAGACAGAGATGAGGGAAGAGATGTAGGGTAGTGCAGCACTGTGGAGGGCTTTGTGGGTGAGGACGAGCAGCTTGAATTGGATTCTATAGTGTATGGGTAGCCAGTGCAATGACTGACACAGGGCGGAGGCATCAGAGTAGCGGTTGGACAGATAGGTGGCCCTGGCTGCTGCATTAAGAATAGATTGGAGAGGGGAGAGTCTGGTGAGGGGGAGGCCAATTAATGTATGGTTCCCTCAATGAACTGTAGCTCCCTACAGCCAGCAGCACTCATGCAGCCCTAAACCATAATACTTCCACCACCATGCTTGACTGTAGGCAACATACAATTGTCTTTTGTACTCCTCACCTGGTTGACGCCATACACACTTGACACCATCTGAACCAAATGAGACAAGGGTCCAGTAATCTATGTCCTTAGTCTGCTTGTTTTCAGAAAACTGTTTGCAGGCTTTCTTGTGCAACATAGAAGAGGCTTCCTTCTGAGATGACAGCCATGCAGACCAATTTGATGTAGTATGTGGCGTATGTTCTGAGCACTGACAGGCTGACCCCCCCCCCAACCCCTTTAACCTCTGCAGCAATGTTGGCAGCACTCATACATCTATTTTGACAAGTCAATAGTGTTGATTGATCACCAAAGTGCTCAGGTGTTCAGGTGCTCAGGTCAAACACCTGGGGATGCTCGGGTGCTCTACCGAGCAACCAAGCACATTTGAAGTCAATGGGAGAACCCGAGCATTAAACCAGGCACCCCCTGCTCTGAAGAGGGGAGGGTGTCTGGTTCACAGAAAAAGGTCAGAAATTGATGGAAACACCACTTAAATGGTTCGGGAACAGCATTGGGAGGATGTTTTGATGCATCTTGGACTCCCAGGTCGCTGCTGGGAACAATGTTGTCCGACTAGTACTCCACTTTTACAGACTGACAATAATACGCACAAAATCGATTTTCAGAGTAAAAATTATTAGGAAACATTCTTTCCTGTATATTTACTTGTATATAAAGTGCAAGTGCTGCCAAAAATTACAAGTTAGAGGCACTCCGATGCAACCTGTATATCAGATAATGGAGGGTCTCATTCACATTCTGGTACAATTGTTCAGGTAGTGGGACTCCTACACTCATAAAGCCTATGCATTAAGTGAAAGGGCTGCCAAAAATTACAAGGAACCGGCACTACAATACACCCTTTATTACACAAAAGGAGGGCATCATACACCCTTAAAAAATGATGATTGATGGCCTGCCGGTGACCCTCAAAAATATTAGGAGCAAGTGACCCTCTAAAACATTACGAGTGAGGGCTTGCTGCTGAGCTGACTATCTAAACCATTAGAGGTGAGGATCTGCTGCAGAGCTGACTCTCTAAAACATTAGGGGCGAGTGCCTGCTGCTGAACTGACCCTGTAAAACATTATGGTTGAGGGTCTGCTGGTGAGCTGACCCTCTAAAACATTACATGCAAGGGCCTGCAGGTGCTGGTGAGCTGACCCTCTAAAACATTACATGCAAGGGCCTGCAGGTGAGCTGACCTTCTAAAAGATTGTACGTGAGGGCCTGCTGGTAAGCGGACCCTCTAAAACATTATATGCGAGGGCCTGCAGGTGAGCTTACCCTCTAAAAGATTGTAGATGAGGGCCTGCTGGTGAGCTGACCCTCTAAAACATAACATGCAAGGGCCTGCAGGTGAGCTGACCCTCTAAAAGATTGTAGGTGAGGGCCTGCTGGTGAGCTGACCCTCTAAAACATTACATGAGGGCCTGCAGGTAAGCAGACCCTCTATAACATTAGGAGCAAGGGCAGACTAATAAGCATGTTGATATGATGAAAGAGGAAGAGGAGAAGGAGGACGAGAAAAGGAAGATTGAACCATGTACCTTTTTTTGTGTTGGAAGGGGTGCAACCGCCTTCTCTCTTTTGCCACCCCACTGCCTCTTCCAGCCTGTTGCAGTGCTGCGGATCCCTCCCCCTCTGTACTGCTGTCCTCGCTCGGCTTGCCACCTTCCCAGGTTGGGTCAGTGACTTCATCGTCCACCATCTCCTCTTCCACTTCCTCACTTTGCTCATCCTCCTGACTTGTTGACCTAACAACAACCTCAGTTATTGACAACTGTGTCTCATCCTCATCATGAACCTCTTGAGACACTAATTGCCGTTGACTTATTGGCAACTGTGTCTCATCATCATCATCCACCTCGTGAAACACTAATTGCTGTTCCCCACCGTCATCTTCTTGTGACTGTGGATGCTCGAGAGTTTGGGAATCAGGGCACAGGATCTCATGTCCCTCTTTGAGCGGGCTTGTCGAGAAGCCTAAATGAAGGAATGGCGCTAAAAAGAGCTCCTCGGAATATCCGAGTGTGGGATCACTTGTTTGGCAAGATACTCCATGGGGGGGAGGAAGGAGGATCAGGGTGAGGATTGTGTCCAGACTCTTGGCTACTGCGACTGGACTTAGTGGAAGACAGGGTGGTGCTTAACCGACTGGAAGCATTATCTGCTGCAATCCAACCGACCACCTGGTCGCACTGGTCTGACTTCGAGAGTGTTGTCCTGCGCCGCCCTGCAAACTAGGACATAAAGCTAGGTATCATGGATGATTGTTTTTCTTCTGCTCTGGCAGCAGGCACAGTTTCAACTCGTCCAGGGCCATGGCCTCTGCGTGCACCATCAGCATCATGGCCACTTCCCTGTCCCCTACTGCTCGCCTTCTTCATATAAAATGTTATATATGCTTGAAAGTTTGTCACACGTACAGTAGCATAGGATTTGTATGCACAAAAAAAGAAAAAAAGGTATTTGGAATGCGCACACGTTACACAGGAGAAATACCGCAGATAATTTTGCTGATGTCAGCAGCGGCTAATATAAAATTACAGGAAATGTCACAGGTATTTTGGATGTGGAAACCTTACACAGGAGATGTACCCAAGGTAATGTCACTGTCCGCACCGGACACCATCTACGGAAAAAGTACACTGGATGTCACTATTTGACTGATATTTTTGGGATGCGCACACGTTACACAGGAGATGTAGCGCAGATATCGCTGATATAGTGGCCTAACTATTGCACGCTATTTAGCGCAGGGTGCGCTAAAAATAGATATTGCTGCCACACACAATAGTCCTTAAAACGACTTTTGGGTCTGTAAAGTTTTATCAATATAGCACCCGATGATGCTTTCCGGCCAGCCAATCACTGTAATGCCAGTAACCAACATGGCTACTGGCATTACAGTAAAGGGCAGTACTTACCTGCACGTTTATTGGCTGTGTAGCAGCCAACAAACGTGCGAGGAGGAGACTCAAGCATTGCGCTCAAGCACATACGGTATTCGGCCGGATACCGCCATATGCCAAGCATTAAGATGCTCGAGCCGAACTGGTGTTCGGCTGAGCATGCTCGATCAACATTACAAGTCAACCTCTGCATATGACACTGAGCACGTATACTCAACTTCTTTGGTCGACCATGGCAAGGCCTGTTCAGAGTGGAACCTGTCTTGTTAAACTGTTGTATGGTCTTGGCCACCGTGTTGCAGCTCAGTTTCAGGGTGTTGGCAATTTTCTTATAGCCTAGGTCATCTTTATGTAAAGCAACAATTCTTTTTTTCAGATCCTCAGAGAGTTCTTTGCCATGAGGAGCCATGTTGAACTTCCAGTGACCATTATGAAAGAGTGTGAGAGCGATAACACCAAATGTAACACACCTGCTCCCTATTCACACCTGACACCTTGTAATACTAAGAAGTCACATGACACCGGGGAGGGCAATTTGGATATATTCACCTAGGGGTGTACTCACTTTTGTTGCCAGTGGTTTAGACATTAATGGCTGTGTGTTGAGGTATTTTGAGGGCACACCAAATTTACACTGTTATATAATATAATATTTACCAAAATATGAGGGGTGTACTCACTTTTGTGAGATACTGTATATCATCTGCTCAGCTCCTCCTGCTCTATAACATGCTGCTCAGCTCAGATACCATGTTCTATGTGACATGTGCCCTTTAAAATAGTAACATCCTCATCATCAGCTGGTGATGGAGTCTGAAGCATATGAAATACTTTTTACAATGGGGTACCTTTCATGGAGGCAAACCACACGCTGCTATATGACCTAGTCCTAGATGGAGGGAGTCCACATGCAACTCCTTCTTGTGTTCCAGAAATGAAAACACTGCATTTTCATGCAGCTGCCACTAGGGGGAGTCCAATGCAAAGAGATTTTTGTACTCCATTTTACTCAGGGGTAGCTGTATAAATTCCCATGCACTGAGCTCCCCCTAGTGATGGCTTCACACACTGGGGGAAACTGCAGACAAAATGTAGATCTGCATGCAGGATATTTCCTAATGTATTTACTACAGTTATGTGGTGTAACTACATTGAGAAATAGGGTGTACAGATTGAGTGACATATTTATGAAGCACTTGAAATACAAGTCAAATAAAGTGTGCCAAGTGGAGAGTAACTTTATTTTAATATTATTATTTTTAATTACAATTTCTTCCTCTTAATAAAAAAAAAAACCCACGTACATTCATCAGAAAGTGGTGCTCTTGCATTTTGCGTTCCACATTGCCTGAGAGTGTTTGATGTAGGTATAGTGAGAAACTAGGTGGGCTGGGGGGGCTCATAGGGAGTTTTGCTACGGGGCCTTATAAGATTTGTGTATGTCCTGACTTTTTACCTCATAGCTGACACATTTCTCAGACATGAGGCAACTGTTTCTAGTGGGTCTCTGTGGTTAAAATAGGAGGACCTTGCATGGGGTAATGACGAGGCTAATGTCACCCACCTTTTGCCTGCCCACCTTTTACTCTAATAGGAGATGCAGAAATGGGAAGTTCAAAGTGCAGAATAAACTCACTAAACCAGACAATAGCACTAGATAATGTAGTACTTCCTAGTTATTCAAATACCATAAAACTTTTCTAGTATGAGTAATGAGTGTTGGGCACGAATATTCGAATCGCAAATTTTAATCGCGAATATTTAGAATATAGTGATATATATTCGTATTCTTGAATATTCTAGATTATCTCCCTGGGAGATAGTCAGTGTAGGTTATATCCTGATATAGTGTAGCTGGTGCGGGGTGTTAGGTAGTGATAGGTTCTGCTGTCCGTACATACCTGCTACAGACATAGTGCTCTGATGTCATAGTACATAGTACAATACATAGCGCACCAATCAGTAATATGTCGTCAGACCTGCTAAAATGTGAAGTTTCACGTATTGTGCCAAAATATTTGCATCATTAGTGCCAATTAGCGCAATCACGAATATATTGGAGCACTCTATCTGCATATAAAGCGATTGTAATGTTCTGCCGTGCCAACCATTTTCTCCAGTCTCAGGAAACCTCTAGCAGCTTGAAAATTTTAGCAACAGTGACCCACGCCGGTATTGCGCGTGCATTACGCGCATATTACATTGCCGATTTTCGCAATCAAGAAAATAATCCTCGAATTCACGAATATATGACGAATATTCGCCCAAATATTTGCGAAATATCGCAAATTTTAATATTGCCCCTGACACTCATCACTATTAGTAATGGTATATTTACAGAAAATGAAGAAAATCTGTGAACTACAAACTGTAGTGAAGAGTTTTTGTTAAACATTTCTACAGATTTCCTAATACTACATTTAGTATTCTACATATATCTGAAATGTTAACTAAAATGTAAAGCATATCCTGAAAGAAACAAGCCGATAAGGCTACATAGACTGAAACACAGAAAAGCACTAGAAAACAGAAAGACGTGATATTGTCCTATATGCCAACCTTAAGGGTCCTTAGCCAGTTATTTCTATGAGATGAAAACCTAGATCTTCAGACAGTTCTGCCTGCCATAGCATACAGATATATTTTCTTACACCAGGTGGCGCTGGATAGTTTTTGACAAGGCTAATGTTTCTGTTGACTCTAGTTAGATGGAAAAAAATTAAGCGAAGTGTCAGCTCACCCGAAGCACAAACACAGGCCGGTACCCAGGAAATGTAATCCAATTAAATCGCCTTCTCGCCAGTGAAGGAAAGCTGTGCTATTATATTCAGCAATCTCCTCCACAGTATGGGAAGAAGCATTCGCTAATGCCATCACTCATCCCCATAGAGCAGGGGTGGATTGGCCATAGACCCTACAGGGTAACTTCCTGGTGGGCCGACGCCCCAGGGGGCCACCCAAGTTCTCCTCTGTGCTACTGACCGGATACATAATGAGCTCTCAACTGTAACACTGTGAGAATCAGGTACTCATGTACCCAGCTATTGATCACATGTGCCCTCCTGAATTCAACTGCTGTGGCCCATAGACAACTGGAGGAGGACAGAAGATGGTAGCTATTGATGGCCACCACAGAGGGCCAGCTTTTGGGGCAGTATATTGTTCTACACTCAGGGGCGTAGCTATAGGAGGTGCAGAGGTAGCAGTCGCTACCGGGCCCAGGTGCCTGAGAGGCCCAAAGACCCTTGTACCACATAAGAAGACAGCAGTATTATAGAAAGTGTATGGAGATCAAGTTACACCTCTGGCAGGAAGGAAGAGGGTTAGGTCAAGAATTTGGATGCTGTTTACATTTTTGCCTCAGACAACATGAAGGCTATGCTCTCCCCTGCTCCTGACCACAAAATACTGAGGGGGGGGGGGGGGGGGGGGGCCACGCTAAACTTATGCACCAGGGCCCATGAGCATTTAGCTACGCCCCTGTCTACACTGTGTTATTTGGTTCTGCTGGGATGGTATTTTGCACTATGTTGACCCCACCTGCTTGTGTCCCCCCTCCCCCCCTTTCTGTTAATTTGGACCTGCCTACAAAATGGGGTCACTTTTATTTTATCTTTCCAGAGCCACTTTAAGCTCCCAATCTTCCCCTGCCATACAGAATCATTATTTGTCGGCAGTAGAGTATGTTTAGACACCACAATCTGCCTCCAGAAAATGATGATTTTTGTGACTGCATAAAAGATGCACAACCAGCAAACAATATTTTAGGTGTCCGCATGAAAGATCCAATTACCCTATGAACAAGTCTTTCACTCATTCATTTGGTAATCGGCAGCACCAGCAGATAATCACGAGGAGTGTTCCTACGAATACTTGTTAGCAATGATCTGGCCAACACTCAGCCCGTGTAGAAGGGCCCTTAGTCATGGCATGATCCACTTTCAAATAAAGGGTTAAGTACTTTACTGAGTGCTGAACCTACTCTTCTAATTGCTGACTGTAGTTCCTGTCTCTGAGATTTCTTCTTCACTAATGCAGCTTGCTTCCTCTAACATGGGGCAGGGGCTAACATTGCTGCCTGCAGAGTCACATCAACCAGTGAAAGCAGCAAAAAAGGTAATGATAATACATTGCAAAGATGCAGAAACACTGATTCAGACCCTAAGCATTTCTTGCCTCAGCTACTGTAACTCACTGTTAACCAGCATTCCACTTAATGGACTGGCTCTACTTTAATCTTTCTGTTTTGTACTTACACCTCTACCCATTTCTTGCAGAGTTAAAGTGCGTTCACACGACCGTATGTATATTTTGCAAAAAATATGGATGAAGTCTGTGTGATGTCCGTGTTGCATCCGTTTTTTAGCAGATCCTTTGTAACAATGCCTCTCATTTTGCACAAAACAGGACATGTTCTATTTTTATGTGGGGCCACGGAACAGACATACAGATGCGGACCCACTCAAGTGAAAGGGTCCGCATGCTATCCGCAAAAACTGCTGATTGGATGCGGACCAAAAATATGCTTGTGTGAAGGGGGCCTCAAACTCGGAACCCTCCTACTAGTCCACAAGACACAGTGGCTTAATGGTTAGCACTGGTTTCCTAGGTTCAAATCCGACAAAAGACAGCATCCTCGTGAAGTTTGTATGTTCTCCCAGTGTTGTGTGGGTTTCCTCCCGAAGACATATTAATAGGGAATTTAGATTGTGAGCTCCAGTGTGGACAGCGAGTGATTATGTCTGTGGAATATGTTGGTGCTATGTAATTAAGTCCTGCCGATGAAATTGACGAGGTGAAGTAGGTGTAATAATGCAGGTTGTAGACCTTTGTAGGTTTGCAAATAGAGTATAATGGTGCAACATTGTGGAGATATTTGTGGACTAGTAGACCAAACCGTAGAAAAAAAGACATGGATTGCACATCCACCTGCTAAACATAATATATACACATGAACACAAGGCTCTTTGTACATGTCTCAATTAAAATGCATAGGTCACTTACCCATGTCATAGTGGCCTCTTTTGAGTGGGCCTCAACACATGATGAGTCAGCCGATGCATTTTCATCAAAACATCAAAAACTCTCATGTTCATGGTTATAAATTGTGCTTAACAACAATAGATCAGTGCATGGCATGTGGAATGCACCACATGCACCAGCATACATCTCCGTTCTCCTCACTTGTGTACATCATTCAGCCAAAGACCTACAACTTTCATCCTCTATTATTACACCCTCTCACTCATCTGCAGGACTTCTCTTGAGCTACTGTACAACTATTTAGTGGAACTCGTTACCTTGGACCAAGGAGAAGTCATATCTGTCCTTTATACTTTCTCTGCTTTTTATGATCCACTCCTGATCTGATTTTGGTTGAAAATACCCTGTGAGGTAGAAGCCAATTTTCCTCATTTTACGGGAAAAAAATTCCTTCCTGACTCTAGTGAGGCAGTTGCATTACATTTCTAGAGAAAGTATAGCGCCATCTAGGTTATGTGTGGCATTCTTTGACTACTGACACTTATCTTGTCGTTGGATGATACTATTTATCTTGGTAACCTATGGCCTTATTGTTGGGCGCTATTGCCTAAGGTGCTGTTGCAGCAATGAGGTTTCTAATGTGCTCATCAAGATCTGCTATAAATATCCTGTTTCCTCATTTGGATTCCATAAGGATTTATGTACTATTAAGGTTGAGGATACACCTAGACTTTTTTTAGCACTCTTGATTGAGTGAGAACTTTATAATTGATTGAGCTAACTTTTATAATCTCCTACACCAGTTTTCTGCGCTCTGTACATCCTGACCCTGCAGGCAGCCAGGACACAGCAGCGCTGGCCCTGAGAACCGCGAGCAGGAGGAGGGGTAAGTACTGTACAGCGCTCACTGCGCTTCTCTCCCCCTCCTCCTGCAGACTAGTGATAATGGAAATGCTCACTAGTATTCCCTTTATAAGATGCACTGCATCCTTTAAAGGGAAAAGTACAGTACCACTGGCAAGGGGGGCCTGGTCGCAACCATGACCGCTGCGATCCCTATAGTTACGCCAGTGAACCCAACACGAGACATGTGAATCTTACCACATCATCATATGTCACGCTACTAGAAATGTCTGACAATGTACTTTAAAGATGTAAATGATCTTGTGGATTTGTTTGAGTCTTCACAGTAAAGTGATGTTATGTCACATTCTTATTAAGCACTTCACGTCAGCTCAGTGTGAATTTCCATGGTATTGTTTAGTCCTGAATGTCCTATACAAGGTCTCTCTAATCTCAAATAACCTATGTACTAAGGGTTCTAATCTTTATGTCAACATGCACTCCTCAACATTGAAATTACAACAAGAAGGACAAGCCATAAGGTTGTACAAATTGAGGAAGTAGCAGGTGTCACTGAGATCTGCACATCATCACATTTTCAAGCACCTTGCTCCATTCTGTGGAATGTGGGAGGGGCATAAAAGCCAAATTCAAAGAAAAGATTTTTAGCCACATGAAACCTATATACCTAACCCCTTTTAACCATAATAAAATAAAAATAAAAGATAAAGATTTGCTCGACCATGTCCCCAAAACTCTAGAACTTTTCAATGATAAACATGTTTATTCTGTACAGTGAACTCTGTAATGGAAAAAGGTTTCAAAATGGCTGATTCGCTATTTTTCCGACGCTTCACAAGGAAGTGGGTGGGAGTCGAAGGCAGCCACTTGCCCAAATGTACAATGCAAAAAACATTTGAGGGAGAGGCTGCCTCCATTTGGGCCTTGCACTCCTGCCCATCTGCCCTGGGTATTTAGTCAGAGTATAATATAGCTGGATTCTACATTGCCCAAAATTTCGTAGGTTAAGGTCCAGGAGAGGCAAGTCTGATAGTGTAGGTCCCATCTGTTGGAAGCCACCATGTCGCTGGTAGATAGGTCAGACACAATTTATCCATGTTTCCAGTGTGTCTTTGCACATGGAGCAGTGTGTTGTTGCATATAATGTTTGTTTGCTTTTACATGATTTTAACTATGTTAAATTCCCATAATATAAAAGCATATGTTGACAACAAGGAGAGAAAGGCGCTCATAGGGTGAATATGTGGGAGTACTGTTTTTCCTCACCTAGGGGAGGTAATTTGCTCACCTGTTGGAGTTGCACCTAATTGGGTGCAACCACAATGAGGGCTGAGAAAAAGTAGGGGTTGGTTGGTGCCGCCAATCTTGTCCAATCACCCTTTGGTCGGGGCCAAAACCGCCAATCGGGTGGGATTTGAGACCTGTAGAGTTACTGGACCATTAAAGTCCAATAGATGTGCGGACAATGGAGTGTGCAAACCCACAACAAAGGTAGCAGTAAATTAAATTTAATTAAATTGAATTTACTTCTCCTTGGTTGTGGGTTTGCGCCCTTCATTGTCCACACATCTATTGGACTTTAATGGTCCAGTAACTCTACATAATATAAAAAGGTCAAGGCAGTCATTACTAGGATTTACGGTGGCCTAGAATAAGCACTGCACAGGTCTCCTGCAGAAGTCCCAATCCAGGTCGTTCAACCCCTTACAGGGCATGATCAATAGCATCGAAGTGGTTAAGAGGGAGGGAGATCATACTGTGTTGATGTCTTAGCATGGCAGTCTGAATGACCCCAGGCCTGCCCTCAGTGTATGTGCCTCTCTGGTGGCAGTCTAAAAAGTGCTGATAGTCAGTACATTACTAACAGTATAATACCCTGTACTGCATATGCAGTACAATGTATTATTGAAGTGATCAGAAGATTGAATGTGGGACTATTAACTGTAAAATAAAGAATCAGATAAAGTTTTTGTTTAAAAAAAATCTCCAGTTAAAAAAAGAAAAACTTTTCCATTGAATAACAACCTGCACTATATAATAATCATGTAATTTATCCTACACAGCGAACGCAGTAAAAAATAAAATCAGAATTGTGTTTTTTGCTCATTCTTGACCAACAAAATTAATAAAGTGATACATTTATGAACCACAAAATAGTAGCAATGTCTCACAAAAATCAAGGCCTCACACAACTCCATAGAAAGAAAAAGAAAAAACGTATGGGTCTTGGGATGCGGCAATGCAAAAACATTCC